>NC_138374.1:3862205-3885797 GCF_054177405.1 Leptonychotes weddellii
TACTAGTAAAAATCCATCTTAAGATGTGCCTATTTTAAGTAACCAGACACAAAATACTGTTCTCAGGAAGAAAGATGGTGGGGTTGGAGGGAGAGAGAGAGAGAGACGAAGGAGTGGTAGCAAGCAGCGGGGAGGCTTTGGCTCAGGAGCCGGAAATGGATGGGGGTGATGCCATCCTGCCTGGCCTCCCAGGAGGATAGCCAACACCAGGCGAGGGCTTGCTAAGTGCCAGACAGGCCTATGAGCTGGGTAGTTTGCTATCCCCAGCTTACAGAGGAAACTGAGGCCAAGAGTGAATAAATAATTTGCTCAAACTGACAGGTGGAAGAGTCTGGAATCAAGCCCAGGATGTCCAGACCCTGGATTCCAATCAAGTCCAGCTTTGTCCAGTCCAAGCTCTGTCTACTCCAGCATTCTGTCTACTGCAGCTGGGCCAGCTAGGCAGTGGGAGTAGCCCTGGGTGAGCGGGTCACCCACGGCAACCCTTCAGTACTTGGGTTCACTCACTATGAACGTGGGAAGGGACTAATATAATATGCACCTCAACAAAGAGAATTAAATGAGCTAGTACTATTACCAGTTGCCCTGTGTAATAAAGCAGTATTTTCTTTAATTTATTTAGTTACTTGAGAGAGAGAGAGAGAGTGAGAGAATGCAAACAGAGGGAGGGGCAGAGGGAGAGGGAGAGAAATCTTTAAGCAGACTCCCCACTGAGTGTGGACCCGGATATGGGACTCGATCCCAGGACCCCGAGATCATGATCTGAGCCAAAATCAAGGATTGGACACTCAACTGACTGAGCCACCCAGGTGCCCCAATGGAGCAGTATTAACAAGAATATGCCTGCTTATTTAGTGTGGCATAGGTCGACAGTGTGACATGCCTGGCTTGTGCAAAGGACCTTCTAGATGTTCAGGAGGCTGCTATCAAACTTCCCATTTATAAATGAGAAAACTGAGAAGGTGGGACAATCTCGAACAAAGGAACACGCTTTGGGAAATTGAGAGGGTGGAGTTATCACCTCCCCCAGGCAGGAAGGGGGTGAGAATCCCAAAGTGCAAACGAATAAATAACTAAATCACAGGAAGGCGGCCAAGGGCAGAGGAAAAGTTCCAACGTTGGGACAAAGCTTCAGGGACCTAAAATTGATTCCAAGAACCAGTGAATTACTGGGGAACCTGGAGCACTGAGGGGCAGGCGGGGTCAGCCACGTTCCACCTCTCCCTCCCAGAATGTTCTGTCCTCCACTGACTGAGAGATGGTTTCTCCAAAGCAAGCAACATCCGACCCTACAAGAGATGTCAGTGATGTAATGATGTAATCCTCCATCTCGGCAAGGAAGAGAGACCACAACCATCCTGTTCGTTGGCTTTTACTGTTATTAACATCCCAAATTTCTAACCAACCACGGTGGGCAACCTGTTCTTTGTTCTAATTTAAGATTGGAAAAGGACTTCAGAGAGATCCTAGGAATCTGTGAATTATTCATAACAAAACCCATGTACACGTGTGTGTTCTTTTCAGTAATTCTGATACTGAAAAAATATTTAATTGCACTGGTATTTAATTTTTATATTATGAACGTCTCAAAAATTTGGAGAGATAATCACTCTCACTAGTCCCAAATCCCATGGTCTCACTTTACTAACATATTATACTTATTAGCTATGAATTTGGGGGGATGTTCCCAGGCCCTGAAGAAAGGAAAGTAGTGGGAAAAATCTCTATTCATAAAAATCAACTCCTATAAGAGGTGGACAAAGAGGGTTAGTTCTGCGGCGTGGGGTCAGAGGGAAGGGTGCTGTTGTTTGCTTTTCCCCAGCTCCTGGGAGATGAGTGTGCTTCCAGAAGGAGGGGCAGAGAGAGAGAGAGCAGGGGGCCTCCTGATCCAGACTCTTGGCCTTCTTTCTGCCCCACACTGTCTAAAGCTACGAGGCCTGACAATTTGGTTGGGGCCCCAACGTTCTTGGCTCAGATATTCCGGGGCTTATCCCCTCGCCATGGCCTTTGTGAAGCTGTGCGTGTCTACCTAAAATGTGGTGGCAATTCTTGAGAGAGGACGTTTCCTCATTATTCGCAGCTCTGAGTCAAGCCCCACATTCTCCGGAAGCTTGTTGCCGTCGTTTTCCTCCTCTGGCTGTTACCTGCTGTGTTTCAGTCACACCTAATTGCTCCTCTGTTTTGTGCCTGTTGAAAGGTGTGTCCCTTCCACGGCATCACTGAGGGTCACTGTTGTGCGAAGGACATCCCACGCCAATCGGGAGGACAGCCGGGTCTCACTAACGCCATGTGGGTGTCCCGAAAACTTTTGCCTTTGGCTATGGGAAAAGAGAATGTCATCTACTTAGCCAAGCTATGACACTTTCTTCACTAATAAATAGTTTTCTGGGGCAACTTTCCAGGCGGAATCCAGGGGCTTTTGATCTACAAATTCCCAAGACATGTTTCAGAATTCCAATTTCTCGAGAAGTCTGAGGACCGAGGAAGAATATGTGATTATACATCCTTCTCTCCATCTGCCTGTCTGGGCTTTCTACAAACCCCCATGCACTCACGTGTTGTCCAAACACCTCCAATGTCACGGCCTGAGCTGACCCTCCGCGTGCCCGGCCCCGCCGGACTCCTGGAGTCCGCTGCACCATCCAGGTCTCACCGGCTGGGGGAAGGCACCTGTCAGGAACTCTGCCGCATCCTGGGGTATTTCTATCTGCCCCTGGATGCCGGCTTCCCGTGCTTACCAGGGATTAAGCTTCCATTGGAAGCAACTCTTTTGGCAGCTTGATTTTCCACTTCAGTTCAGTTTCCCCAAACGCCTGATGTACATTAACCAGTATCACACGTGACATTCATCTATTTTGGAACAATGATTTGAATTGAAAGCTCTCACCTCAAATATAAACAACCGTAGAATATGCTTCCATGCAAGTCTTCTGAGAAATTATCTGATTTTGTAGCAGTGGCCATTGATTTAAAATAATACCGTGCGAGACAGAACCAATCAGCAGGCTCTCCTGACATAAGTTAACATCTTTACTCCCTAAAATAGAATTATGTATGGTGCAGAAATGCACTGAAGCAAAATTATTCCTGAATAGAACAGTGACAATGCAGGTTTCCTGGATTTATGACGAGCACTTGGGGAAATGTCTAAGTGGACTGAAAGAGTTAATGTCCCTCCAGAAGTGCTTAATTTTAATGTTTGGGAAGTTTATAATCTAGTATACTACACTGTTGTACAGAAATATCTCATCATTACAAGCCCCTATCCATAGGAAAATATTTGCTTTTATGGATGAAGTTGCTCTCCAGACAAAAATATTAAATGTAGCAAGTTTGGGGCTACCTAAGTCCAGTTGCTTTTAAAATGTACAAACCTCCCTTTAGCAGAATAATAAAAATAACATAGCTCGGTATCCACCACCTTTCTAACCAGAGGGTCATTTCAATGGTTGATTGAACAAGGAGATCCCACGTTTCTCTTTCCCCCGAGCTTCCTTCTCTGCCACCTGCCACCTGATTCCGGACGGTGTCAGTCACTGTCAATCCGCTGTTGGCAGAATGCAGGGAAACGAGGAGAATAAGAAAGACAAATGAAAGGGAAGATGAAAAATTGTCCATAAAAAACATTAGGAACAAAAATCGGGCATTAACAAGGGAGCATCCCAGCTACACAGACACAGCCAACCAGCCCAAAAGTCAGAATTGGAATGGTGGGGAGAAGAAAACATCAGCACAGTTTGGGGGAAATAGCTTGAGAGCACAGAGATGACTTAAATTGAATATGCTAAACAGGACTCCTGCTACCTTTTTCTGAATGAAAAGAGGCTACTTTCCCAGAAGAAAGAAAACCAGAGCCGTGTTTAAATGATGCTCCTAATCTCTTCCCTAACCAGGCTCCATAAATCATCTCCTGCGAGTGCGGTGCGCCCTTTGAAGCCAATGAGGGTATTATGGGAGCCTCGTGCTCCGCTCCCCTGTCAGGCACGTGCAATCTAGCCCATTATCAGCCAGCCACAGAGGTTCCAAATCCGAGGCCCCAAAAGTTGGAGACCAGGCTAAGCGCAGAGCAGGATCCAAGCTCAGACATTCCTTAAAAAGTTTGAGTCCAGCTCTCCTGACTTAAGGCTGCCAACTTGAAATGGAAACCTCTTGAGAACATGTTTTCTTACAAAATTTACAAAGAGCTTTGCTGCAGAGCCAACAGCTGGAAATGCTATGCGAGGAGCCACACTCCGTGATCTGATTTCTTACAGCATTTTGGCACTTCTGGTTCAGCTCCTGGCGGGCAACCAGAAGCCAGAGAGGTAATAAAACATGGTCTGCTGCCTGGACAGCTCTGGGCCAGGCTCCTTCCCGGAGAAGAGATGACTCATGCCAGGAGAGAGGCGGGACCACATGCCCCTGCTGCTCTCGGTAGAAGGCACCCAACGAAGTCCCCAGAGGGGTGCTGGGCTCCGAGCCTTTCCTGGGTGTCGGGTCCCAGGATGCCAAGGCCAGCCTTGCACACCGGGGTCCTGCACTGCCCTGGCTCTGACCAGTCAGGAGCACAGGCAATTGTAGACGTGGCTGCCGTGAACAAAGTCCTCATTGGCCAACTTCAATCCTAAAGCACTTTGTAACAAGTAGTGTCCGTTCTCTGATCATTTTTAAAATCACTGGAAAAAATGACGCCAGCTGGATTTTGATGCTCATGGTTCTTCCCATGCTTGTACTTGCCTCATTCTTCCCAGCTTGATCCTGTCAATTTCATCATTTCCACTCGGCAGAAGGAAGAGATGAAAGACGGTGGTCTGCACGCCTGAAGAATGTTGTCCTGTGCACCCCGCTAGCACACACTCTGTGTTACCCCGTCCAGAGCGTGTGCACAAGGGAGAGCAAGAGACCCCTTCAAGAAGCAGTCAAAGGGGTGGGCATCGACTCTACTCACCCCAGCAGAGGAAGAGTAGCTCATCACTGGGGCTGGCGTTCTATTCTCCTTGACGAAACAATGACCACTTCCACTAATTCATCAACTCCTTAATTTTTCTCTCTGCTTATGAAAATTAGCGGCTGTTCAATTTTAGATTACAGAGAGGAACGGCCAAGCTCTCATCTTCCGGCAGCCAGTTGATGACTAGCCATCGGCAGGAGCCAGGTAGATCCATCAGGAGATGACTGTGTTTGCTCAAATACTTGACGGTAGAACACAAAGAACCCACTATAGACCAAGTGACTTAGGCCAAGGTAAGGCATGAGGCCATTTTGGCATTTGACCCATGGAAGGCATTTGAGAAGAGGGTTGTCGGATAAAATACAGGTTGCCCAGTTAAATTTGAACTTCACATACACAATGACTAGTTTTCAGTATAAGTATATCCCACGAAATGATTAAGATCTACTTGTACTAAAAATTAGGTATTGTTCATCTAAAATCAAATTTAAGTAGGAATTTTGTATTTCTATTTGTGAAGCCCGGCAATCCTAACCCAAGGTTTCTGTCAATAATGAGGCAGCCAAGTTCATTCACGCCCAGAACAATCAAACTGAACCAGGAGCCTGTGTGGGCCCCCCAGGACGGAGCCAAGCACTAGCGGGAGCAACAAGACTCCCAGCTCCTCCCTCCCTCACAGTGACTCCAAGGACTGAGGCAAGACACTCTCCAGGACTTGAAAACGGCTTTCTCAGGAAATGAAGCCAGGATGCCAGAAGCCTGAGAAGGAAAAATAGATCCGAAATAAAATGAGTGAGTCAGACATTAAAAAAGGAGATGTTATCTATGAGCCAAGAAACTGGAAACCAGGACTTTCTCCGAGCAGCCAGAGGGATATTAAGTGACTGGTAGCAGGGAGAGAGAGACAGAGACAGAGAGAGAGGGAGAGAGACAGGATGAGAGAGGAAGAGAGGGAGAGAGAGAGGGAGAGAGAGAGAGAGAGGGAGAGAGACAAAGAGAGAAGCAGAGAGAGACAGAGAGAAGGAGAGATAGGGACAGAGAGAGACAGAGAGGACGAGAGAGGGAGAGAGAGACAGAGACAGAGAGAGAATGAGAGAGGGAGAGACAGAGAGAGAAAGAGGAGAGACAGAGAGAGGGAGAGAGAAAAAGAGAGACAGAGAGAAGGAGAGATAGAGACAGAGAAAGAGAGAGGGGGACAGAGACAGAGAGAGAGAATGAGAGAGGGAGACAGAGAGAGAGAGAATGAGAGAGGGAGAGAGAGAAGGAGAGACAGAGACAAAGAGAGAAGCAGAGAGAGACAGAGACAGAAAGAGAGAGAATGAGAGAGGGAGAGAAGGGGCGAGGGAGAGAGACAGAGAATGTGAGACACAGAGAGAGAGAGAGATCTCCGTAGAGACTGGACATCAAGCCTTCTTTTCTTTGAACCCTGGGCCGCTCTGTGACATACATAGAAAGACTGTTCAGATGGGCACCGGGTAACAAGACCAGTGCTGTTTCCCTCATGGAGCTTTTAAATTTTTTATTATAATTATTACTATGACTTGTATATATGTCACGCAGTGTCATGGCATAAATTTTGAAAACTTCAGAAAGGGATAAAGAAGAAAATAAAAATTCCTCATATTCCCAAGAGTAGGACGTGAGCACTATATTGCCTTCTGTCTCCTCTCTAGGCATCGCTACCATTTTTACAACATTGGGATGATAAACATCTAACATGTTGAACCTACTTTTATTATTTAATATATTGTGAATATTGCTGCATATGCTTTGTTACTGAGAACATGGTTTTTAATGGCTACTTAGTACTCCATGGCTTTTCATGGACCACGATTTATTTGACCTGTTTCCTCTCACTGGGTCTTTACCCCGTTTCACGTTTCTCAGGGTTATAGAGAGCGCCACAGAGCCCCCCACCCCTCCAATCCCCCCACCCACTGCATGGGACTTTGTGCGGTTCTGTAATTGTTTACATGGGGTTCGTGCCTAGAAGTGAGTCCAGGTACTGGGTCTCAGGATAATGTTGAAGTTTTAATTCATATTGTCAATTTTACCTCTGGAAAATCCCACACACAAATACGTAAGAATTACTGTTTTCCCATCACCTTGCCAACCTTGGGCATTACCTCTTTCAAAAATCTTTACTAATTTGATCAGCCAAAAATAACTGCCATTACTTAAAGTTGTATTTCCTTCATTCTTAATAGGCTGAACATTTCTTTAGATGCCTAGTGAACACCAGTAGTTCTTATTTCATGGATGCTTTGTCAAGTTTTTAGGCATTTTTTCCCCAAAACTTTTACTGAATTGTAAGGGCTCTTTATGTATTAAAGGTGATAACACGTTACTTAACAATATGCTACAATGTGCTCCCATTTGTCTGTTAACATTGTTTAGGGTGTAATTTGGTGTTGGGAGTTTTCCAGTTTTTATGGAAAAAAAAAAATCTATGTTGTGTTCCTGTTTGGTTTCTTCCTTGTTCTCCTTCCCCCACCAGGAAACCAGAGAGACGTGTATCCGTCATTCCTCAAAGTCCATCTTGTTCTATTGTACTCACCTCTTTAATCACGACAGTGAATTTCCATCTAGGGGTGAGAGAGGGACCCTTTTCCAAGTAATCAACCTGCTATCTCAACATCATTTACTGAATAATCAAACTTCTCCCCACATGTTTGAAATCCACATGTACCCTATGTTGGGTGTGTGGGCACCTGTCCACCTGTCCCCTCCTGTGCCCACCCCCACCGTGAAACCACTGAGCTGTAGAACACCTCTCAATCCGTCTCTCGTGCTCTTCCTCTCCATTAGTATTCAATATTTGAATAGCTTCTAAATAAGCTAGTCGACCTTAAATTTGAATTTTGATGGGAATTGTCCTAAAAGCATCAGTTAAGTTGGGGATATTTGGCCTCTTTCCACTATTCAGTACCAAGGTCTGTATCTCTATATACTCAAGATTTGCTTGGCATCTCTCAAAATCTGTTGTCCTTTCCTTCATGTGGACCCCTGCACATTTTGCCAGGCTTATTCCTAAGATTTAGTGTGTTATATTGATCTTGGGGATTGGAAATCTTTTATCATTTTACTTTCCAGCTAATCTTTAATGGAATATAGAAAAGTTACTGATTTGTGCATGCAACCATCAAAAGAAACTCTGTCGACTACTTTCTTTAAAATATTCTCTTAGGGTTTCTAGACATCTAATCATACTGCATGTAGATTTGGGTCTGTTCTAAAATTTAATCTTATTATTTCTGTTTCCTGTCTTATCACACTTGTTGGAACTTCTAGAATGATGTTCCTAGTGATGGAATCGTAGCACCCCCACCCTGCATCAGACTCTGAAGGACCTATGGAGAGTCCTCATTAAAAGGGATGTTGCTGCTGATCTCATATTGTCTTCCCATGTCAAGGAAACATTCTTCTAGTCCTGGCTTATTAAGTTTTTATTAGAAATCGATGTTGAATTTTATCAAGTGTCCTCTGGGAATTTATGTAAGTATTTCCTCTTTTAATCTACCAATGTGATATATTTTATTAATAGATTTCTGAATATTAAAACATTATTGCATTCCTGAAGTAGATCTGTATAGTATATGAAACTGTTGTTTTCAATTTGCTATATATTATTTAGGGTTTTTTTGTTCTTTGTTTCAATGGCTACAGTCTTATCTCACCAGGGGCCAGCCCCACCCACTGCTCCAGTCTCACCTTCCCAATGAGATGGGTCTGGAATTTTCTGCCTTAAAGGTTTTAGATTCGAGCCCCAGCTGGCTATACAAAATGCACCAGGAAACATTTTCTCCCTGTGCTTTGCAATCTTTCATACAGCAGGGGAATTATTTGTTCTTACTGGATTAAAATCCCTCACCCCCAAACTCCAAAGAATTCTAAAATTATTCCGGAAGAATGAGCAAACGACTGAATAATAATGGAGAGGGACTGACAAAGAGATTCATTTTAAGATCTCACAATGGTATAATAATTAAACCATAAGCAACTTTTGAAATTTCTCTCCAAGATTATCAGCCCATAGCATTTTTCTCCTTTTTTAGTCAGACAAGATTTTATTTTCTGCAGAAAAATCTTCCAGTCACTGGGTGGTCAACTGTATGCATTGGTTCTTAGTATTTCTTTATAGTTTTTATTACCATACAGTTATCCTAGTATTTTATTTTTGTTTGTTCCCTCAGTCATCTTCACTAACTCCTCCTTATCTACATTTGTATTTATCCTAAGTCAGATGTGCCAGTAGTTTGTCCATTTTTAATGTGTATCTGCTTATCTTTAAAGTTCTTGAATTTCTCAACTTTACTGTTTCTTGGTGTTCTAATTCATAAATTTCTCTTTTGTGATATTTCTTCTTTTCATTTTTTGAACATTCCTTGAAATCAATATCTTAGATTTTTACAAGCAATATTAAATTAAGGGCTTATTACTTTGTGCATTGTTGTTTATTCTTGTTTTATGACAAACATACTTAATATGATGCATTTGACCTTGAATTAACTTTGGGCTTCAACGCCTAATGTTTTATATGTCCTTATTTTGTAACTATTCTGGAATCATAGACTAAATTCTTATTTTACATAATGGCCACTGGGAAAGTATTATCTTAATTTTTTAAGTATATTGCAATTTGTGTTACATTTTGTTATTAAAACTTACTATTTTGTTGTAGCTCTGGATGTGGTTTATACAGTTTGTTCCTTAAGAAAATACATTAAATTTTTCCTTGTGATTAAGATTTTTTTGTCGTCAACTTCTATAAACGTAACATGGGCATCGTCTTCTTTCTTCGGGTGATACAAAGTTCACTCTATTTTATTAAATATTGAATAAGCTCTATTTATTATATATGATCCAACTCTTAATTTCTTTGCTTATTTTTGTCAACTTGTCCTGTCCACTACTGACTGTTCATGAGAAAGCCACTCATTTATTACTTATATCACTTATGTCTTTGTCAGTTTCTTCTAATATTTTTAATTTACTTTATATTTTTTAATATTAACAATATTTTACATGTAAGGGTTCATTATTTATGTGATGCATAACATGTTTGCATCTTCATGGTGAACTTTACGTTTTAGCAATATAAAAAGAAATCATTTGAAATTATTTAAACCCTAATTTGATATTAACTTTGCTACCACTTTTCAGTTTTCATTTGTATTTACCTGATATGTCTTATTTCAGCCATTATTTTTCAATCTTTCCATATTTGTTAAAATTGTAAGTGTGTCTCTGGTCAATAGGTTCTAATGTAATTCTGTTTTCAATCAAACCTGAAAGCCTGTCAGTTGGGGAGTTTGGCCTTTTCATATTTACCTCTGGACTTACTCTGTTACACCTTATTTTCTTAATACTTTATTTTTTTCTCCCTTTTATTCATCTTTTGATAAAAATGATTTTTATTAGACCTTTTATTATTTTTTTGTTCAAAAATTTGGACACTGTAAATCCTGTTTTTAGTCTATGTGTGGTGCTTTTCATATTTCTTTTTTTCTTTTTTTTTAATGTCACATATTTTTCCCTGGTCACTGTTAACACTGGGATACTATCTATCACCTCTTTCTAAATAAAACAAAAATGTAGCACACATTTGCTTTTTCCCTCTCTGTCTGATTTGCCAATTTTTGCTATTACCTAAAAACACAGATCAGATCATTAATACTAAATTATTTGCCTGAATTATCCATTTTTGCTCTCAATATTTCTTTTTTATATTGGGGTTGTTTTTAATCATATGAATAATAGTTATTCAAGCTCTATGTGTTTACCAAATTTGTTGTTTATCTCTTTTCTGTTACACTATGATTTTCCTATCCTTCCATATTTGGCTGCGGTGTGTACATTTTTTCAAAAAGGACATGTGAATGGTGTATTTTCCAGGTTCTTTGCATCCCTCAGAGCATCCTTTGCTGCAACCCATTTAAGTCAGCATACATGTCATGAGCACCTTGCTGGGGCCAGGGGGGAGAGAAGTGGATGAGACGGTACACATCTTTGCAATCTTATGGAGCTTGCATGCTAACTGGATGCCATCTAAAAATCACACATTTTGAGTAGAAATTAGAGTAGAGGGTAGAGTGTACTTGGGTCAAAATTTTTTTCTATAAAAGTTCTATGGGGCGCCTGGGTGGCTCAGTTGGTTAAGCGACTGCCTTCGGGCTCAGGTCATGATCCTGGAGTCCCGGGATCGAGTCCCGCATCGGGCTCCCTGCTCGGCAGGGAGCCTGCTTCTCCCTCTGACCCTACCCCCTCTCATGTGCTCTCTGTCTCTCTCTGTCTCAAATAAATAAATAAAATCTTTAAAAAAAAAAAAAAGTTCTATGAACATTGATGCATTGTTATCTTGTCTTCATTACTGCAGAGAAGTCTACCAACTGTCCACTTTTTTCCAAAGTATCTCAATTTATGGTGGGAGATGAGGAGTACTAGAATTGATTTTTTTTTTTTTTCAGGTAAACCATTCCGGTAAGGAACTAACAAAATAAAAAAATAAAAAATGGAAATCTTAAGCAGAACTGTGTAAGAGCTGGGGTTCCAATAAGAGTGAAATGCACTTGGAGTTTTGTAGGCAGACAGGCTAACTGCAGGCTGACTCTTGTTTCCTTGGAGGTAAATCGTTTTTCAGCCTAGACGTGTATTTGCTTCGACCTTGAAATTCAAGTTCCATTCATTGAGCCTGGTATTCAGCGAGCCGTTCGGATTCCTTGGTGATCATTTTGGCGTCTCTGCTCACGCGACTCTCTCCTTCAGGAATTCCCATTATACATATATTGGATCTCTTGTCTTTTCAGGTCTCCTACTTTCCCCTTCAGCACTTTATTTATTTATCCCTTGCCTCTGGGTTTCCCTAAGTTCTCAGGTTCATCTCCTGCCTAATTGATGCAACTTTCTAGTTGCAAAACTGCAGGGCTTGAAGGTGGGATTGGTTTTTGGGGTTTTTTTTAAACCTGCAGTTTTAAATTCAGCAATTATTGATCTGTCTGTGCCTTTGAGGGTCTTGGGTTTTGCCACCTTGACAAAGTCCTGTTCTGATTTCATCGGTGCAATGTCACCCTAAATTTTGTTAAAAACAGAAACTACCAAATTTCTGGAATCCTCCATTCCTCGCTGTTACTTCATTTCATGGAAGGTCATTGGCTTAGAACTTGCAGTTGTCCTGTCCTAAGTCACTGTTCATTGCTTATCCTTTCAGAGGAAAGTTTCTTTTTGCCCATTTTCCAGATGTTATGGATTCTGTCACTGAACATTTCAGGCGTAGACTGACTGAAGGACCCAGAGGAAGTTGAGAGTTGCTCTAAACTTGCTTTGTCACATCGCTCACTCAACGAAGCAGAGCTGGAGGCTTGCCCCTGCAGGAGCTCCCCTCTGTCTGAAGGCGGACTGTCCTGAGTTTGGGTAGGAGCCCCACCCTTCCAGGAGCAGAGTCCCCATTCTCTGCTGGTGAGGTTGCTGGCAGGGACTAATGAGCTCTCTTGCCACCTGAGCTCCTTGGTACCAGCCCAAGCATTTCCCTGCCAGCAAACAAGAGTGCAGCTCTGTTGGGGGCTTTTCTAGATAGTTTTCTTCAGTGGGAAGACAAAGCTCAGGACAACCCTTCATTCCATATGGGCCCCTATGCAGAAAACACAGGCACATATCTTGAGTTTTCCAGTGTGGATCTGCTACTGTGGCCTCCTGCTCCCATCCTGGGTTTTCCCTATTTTCACACTTCTCCATCCTTCCCATGGGTAGCAGGGAGCACAAGAGGTCGGCGACTGTGCACCTGCTGAAGGCCTGCCCACTACTAACCCCGGGGAGAGAGGCCATGGCTGCTCCTCGTTCCAAGGGGGTCCAGCCACCACCCAGCCCATCACAAAAGAAGAACGGCCCAGTGGGCAACTTGACCCAGCCCTTCTGGAAGGATGCTGGCCTGCAGAAGTCGGAGAAGCAGAGCCAACTCTAGCCTTCGCCCCCCCGAGACCTTTCCTGCTTCCAGTGTGCACTGGGAGCCCCGCGTTCCCTCCTAAGGAAGGAGTAGAGCGACAGTTACAGGCTCTCTGGCAACACCTTCTGGCAAGAAGCAGGACTCCAACAACCACTGCCCACTTCCCCAGATGGCCCTGTTCTGGAAGGAGCCGGGAGAAACCTGCGTCCAGAGTCCACACCACCGCGCATGCCTCTCTAGGCAGGACCAGTCCTTCTTTCCCGAGGAAACATCCTTATCCCGGCCCTGCCCAACTCAAGGAGCATCAGAGGCAAAGATGTGAAAATTGCACATCACAGTGGAAACAAAATTTCCTCTAGACAGTCAACAACATCCCGAGACCAAGAAGGTAAATATGCACTTCCTCCTCATCCTCGTCCATGTTTTGCCTTTTTTTTTTTTTTTAAGAGCCCCTTTTCCGCGGGGCTGCCAGGGAGGCGTTGGTGGGCCTGCCGTAAATCTGCAGGCGCTTGCAGGGCGGACGTGCAGCCCGGCTTTAGCTCGGCCGCATCGATCGCCTCTAATGAGCACCATTGCAGCTGTGGCTAATGGTGGGGCGACCGGTGTTAAGGGCAAACGTGGGAGAAGATTATCAGCCCAAGGGGCTTAACAGTTGCTGGACGGCCTGGAGCCCTCGGGGCGATGATGCACTTGAGAGGTCACTGAATCAAATGAGGGGAAAGATTCAGTGCCTGCTGCCGGAAGAAATGCAGCAGGAGTGGATTTTTTTTTTTTCTTCCAACAGAGACTACAGGCATCAACAAAACCCTTACCTTCTGCTAGTCATTAGTCCCTGACCCTTCGCCCGATAAGACGGCTCCTACTGGAGCCGTCTCGTCCTAATTATGACTCATCAGACGGCAGCAATCCTACCCAATTAGTGGGGCTTAAGCGAGGGGCACTTGATGTAACAAGGGTCCGTGCCCTGCGTGAACCAGGGAAGGACAGGCGCCTGCTCAAACGCGAGCCACCCCGAGCCCGCTCCTTACCTGGGGGGCCAGGCTGCCATTTGATCTGATTTGCTTGATATTTAATTCACTGTGTTGCCTGCTACCCCCCTCGGAGATCTGACAGGGGCCCGATTAGTGGCCGTAAGAGGTTCAGAGGCTAGTGGCCTTCAAGAGACCGCTAACCAGCAGATGCTACAGAATGCTCGCAGTCAAATGTTAGCACAGAAAGGGAGCTACAGGTATTAGGAAAGATAAAAAAAAAAAAAAATGACTGGCAAATGCCTTCAGGGGTCGGGCATGTTGCATATTCTGAACTTTAATAGCGTAATGGAGTAATTGCAACTGGGGAAAGAACCCAGACCCGGCAGGAAGGAAGAGTGTGCGGAAGCCAGAGATGGGGGAGGAGGCAGGGGGATTATCAGGCATGGCCTCTTATTTGCCAAAATGCCCAAACCACTATTTATTTTAATGCTGTAAATAAGCAATTTAAATATTATCCTAGTTCCATAATACGTAACACGGCAATGTGATGCCCTGCGCTTGTAACAAACTATTTATTAGGGTTTTGTTGTTGCTGTTGTTGTTTTTAATTTGAAGGCAGTGTCTTAGGAACCAGGAGATTTCCATTGGGTCAGATCATTAAAAGAGATGGGTGTGGGCCTGCCCCCGCCGCGACAGGGAGCACTGATCTCTGAAACACAACCCAGAGTTGCATGATCTTTGTCATTCTTTCTACAGCCCAAGGAAGGTCTTTCAAAGTGGTTACCCCACAAAAAGTCACACACACACACCCAAACCTGTCCTGTATGCTTCCAGCTCCTTGTCTCAAATCAGCCAGAGGGAGAGGAAGGAGTCAGGACCCGGGCTGATGGCCCGAGAAACCCCTCGGGGGCTGAGCCCCAGTGTGCACACACTCCATAGAAGAGGTCCACCCAGCAGGAGGTTGGGAGTGCTTTTTTCCAGTCTCCCTCAACACTGTCCAGAGCATACTGAGTGTAGTCAAGTCCACGATCAACTTTTCCAGGAATAAAAATCATGAAATGCATTAACTTTTACCAGTAGAACATAAAAGAGACTAGTGGCTGGAGACTGCAATTATTAATGAAGATGTGTGTTCTTCTGAATATATTAATTTTTTTTTTTATTCTTCAACAACATCCTCTTATGTCTTTAGCTAAAGAATCCTTTCGTAGCCCAGTGTTACTGGGTGTACAAAGAAATAGAAGTGTGCTCTCCTGACCCCGGAGGTTGGACAAAATCAGAGAACAATAGAAGTTAGGAACCAACAAAAGGCACCGACAGGGCTCAAGTGCTCAGAGAAGGAGCCCTGAATGCTGGATGGTCAGAGAAGAAAGTCTGCAAGGAGCCTCAGGGTGGGAGCGCAGCAACGCTGGGAGAAGGCATGTGGGATGGGGAGGGGTCCAAGGAGGGAGCAAGAAGAGCAAAGGTACAGGGCAGGGACGTTTCTGGTGGACATTAGGACAGCATAAAAGGGATGCTCCCAAATACATTAATAAAATAGACATATCTACCGAGTGAGATGGATCAAAATATGGAAAGAAAATATAAGGCTGACTTCTTTATTATGTGTACTTTTCTTTATTTCTAAAATGGGCATACCTTACTCCTTGAATCAGAAATATAAATGAATACCGATAAACTGTATGTGCTATGAATGGACGTGCCCATCTGGGCAGAAGTTGAGGGACAAGTGTGGGGAAAAGGAGCCTGGCTAAGGCCAGAGGGAGGAGGCACAGAGAATCAGACAGAGGAGGCACACCTCAGTGGAATGCTTTCCAGAGGCAGGCACACAGTCATACAGGTCAGGAAAGCCCCACATGGAGAAGCTCTGTCTTGTCCTATTGCAGGTCGACCTGCTTCCCAAGGCACTGGCTTCTCCATCGCCCCACATGTCTGCATGCCGAGTGTTTGGGTTCTATCTACCTTGCTGCAGATTGCAGAGACATGAAGGATGGTTGGACAGCATGGAGCTGGCGGGCACATGCAGGTGCTTCTGATCAACATAGGGAAAGCAGCAATTAGGGTCAGGTTCATGGCCTGTGCTAGGCATCTCCATCTTAGAGATAGGCATGCAGTTCACACAGGACGCAAGGCCAGACTTCTGCTCTCAGGACTTGAAGCATCTGGGGAAATTTGCATTCTTCATGCCCCTTTTGGTGCAGTGAGCCAGGTAAGCCCCTCATTTGTCTACATCTATGACACAAAAACCCAGTGGGCAATTAGGTTCTCATCTGCTCCAACTCAAAGTTGTCCCGGGCTCCATCTATCCCTTAGCTGGGTCCCAGGTGACCACAGATGTCATGAATCCTCCTATGTGCAGAGGACAACACATCTCAAACGAAGTGCTATGAGGCTCCCAGGTCCATGGAGGGCACATCTTCTGGGTCTGCAATGGATTCACAGTTGGAGATCACATGCCAAACATTATAAAGCTCATTAGAGGATGCAATCTATCCAAAGCAGTCCCTGCAAAGTGAGAGACACTGGGCCAGTTGTGCACTAATGAAGAGAGCTGTTCTGGGTCTCATCGTTCCTGAGCACTGCTCGGTGGCATAGATACCCATTCGGGCTCCCCCCAGACCATAAGCTGCGCATCTCTGGGCATGCCAACCTCAACACTGAAGGCCACTGCAGGAGGCTGCGGGTACTGGGTGGCCTCAGCCAAGCTACTGGCTTCTCCCTTCTAACTATGCTTTGCTGGTGTGGAACATTGCTCAGTTGACTATCAGCAGCCGTCAAAACACAAGCCTGGTCTTACAGCTATAGTTTCTGAAGGAAAGGCACATAAGTAAGTAGACATGGTGAAGGAATAGGAAGATGAGTCAGCCACAGCAAGACAGTGATGGAAGAGGTGGGACAGTAGAACTCCCGTGTCCTACTTCCCAGGCTTGACCAGGGAAGCCCAACCTGGACATGCCAGACACCAGCCCACACAGCAGGCCACAGTGGTGCCACCAAGCACACCTGGACCAAGTCCAGCCAAAGCTTTGTCCAAGGGTCATCTTGGGAGAGGCCTCCATGGGAGGGATGAACGCCCCAAGAGTGAATCCCACGATCTACACACAGTGTGAATGCACATCTGAATGGAAAAGTGTCTCTTCTCAAATCGATCAAGTAACACAGGGGCCAGAAGTTCCCAAACACAAACCCCACTTACTGTAAGCAATGGCAAACTTCACTCCGGATTACCCACTTATGTGAACCCCAACCCTACCTCAGTGACGAATTAATTAAAAATTGAATTGATCTAAGTAGCTGTAATCAATTAGAATGTGTCTTGTCTGAGAGGATAGCTAGATTTCAAGATCCTTGGTAGATCCCACTGTGCACGGTTTCTGACATGGAACAAAATTTTCACAGCAACAGAAAACATCCGCTTTTATAGTCTTCTTGATTTTTTCACTTGGTGGTATTGTAGAACCATTGTGAATCAAAGAATTTTAGCACTGGAAGGAGTTTCAGACCCGGTCTCTAATTCACAAAATGACTTGCCCAAAGCTCCATCACTCACTGGCGGCAATGGGAGGCTAGCATCAGGGCACTGGGGTCTAGAGCTGGGATCCTCCCACAACCAGAAGGGCTTCTGACCCAGTCAGGACCTCAGGAAGACACGTGAGGTCTTGGCTCCAAACCCCATCACCCTGGATGCCAGATCTCAGCTCTGCCCGTGCACCCTTCTGCCACCCGGAACTCAGGCCTCCATGTTGAGCAGCTCAGCTTTCGCAGGTCCATTCAGCCCTCAGACTTTGGTCCCTCCTGACTTCTCCATACATCCTCTTCCACTCTCCTCTTCCCTCACATTCTCTGATCCCTACAGGACTTCTGAGCACACCAAAGTTCTCTCCCATTTCTGAACTTTGCTTATGCATTCCTCTCTGCCTCAGATGCCCTTCCCTCTTTTCAGAGCCTGGGTCCTTCAACACCTGCCCCAAGATCCAAACAAGTCAAGAATGACCAACTCAAGGAAGACTTTCCCTGGCTCCCAGCAAGCATGGACCCCCTGTAGGGGAATGATTATCAAAGCATTGAACACACTAGTATAACTGTTGAAAGCAACTGGACGGTGCCTCTCTGGAGGGTAGAGATACTTATATTATTTCTCTATCCTCACCATCTGGCAAATACCTGGCCCATAGAAAGTGCTACATCACTGACAAATGACTAAAAATAAAACTAGTATTTATTAAGGACCTCATCTGTGTTCATTAGCTCATTGAATGTTTATAATAATAGTACAAGATCTGCATAAATTTATGTGAAAATCCTGAGGCTCAGAAAGCTGTGGCACATGAACGGGGTGAGCAGCGCTGGTCCACAGGGCACTGAGATTCACATGGGCCATGTAGCTATGGAGTACAAAGAAGGAGACTTTAGGACAGGCTCCTGGAAAGGGCTGTCACAGAACAGGTAGTTCTTCCTTATTACGGATGCACTGATTTTTAGAATCCCTGACTAAATCCATGACCTTTTTTCACGATAACACTATACTAAAAAGACGGCCAGAGAATGGCACAGACTAAAAATAACTCCATTTTGTGGACCATGTGGATGCATGCAGAAGAAAATCAATCGTTTGCAAAGAATTTTCATTATATTTCATTATTCCTATACATCAAGTTAAGTAAATGTGAGAAGGCTGCAACCAAATGAGCTGACAGGCGAGGAGCATGGCTGAGGGGAAATGTATTGGCATTTCAACATGAAGAGCTCGTGGTTTCATTTCAGAATAATGACCAGTGAGTAGGAAGATCAGTGCAGAGAAATCGAAAGGACGATTCCTCCCAGACATGGCATCCCTCTGCATCCATCTTGAGGAGGCTAATTGTGGAAACCACAGGCAAGTGTCCCACGGGGACCCCAGGAGGGCGCTGAAGGCAAACTTTGGTGCCTGGACTCCTACTTTCCCTTGGTCTTTCATGAAAATGTTGAGGCTCCAAACAATGATAAATCACACTTAATGACCACAACAGAAGTGTTGAAATGTTTAGATGTAGGGGAATCCCTGTGGTAGAGCTGCTCCATGTCTTGACTGCAGTGGAGATCACACAAATCTGTAGAACATAAGTACATGTAAGACTAGTGAAATCTGAATAGGATGGGTGGATTCTATCAATATCAATATCCCCAGGGTAATACAGTTACTATGCAGGATGTTACCACGAGGGGAGCCGGGAGTGAAGGATATACAGGATCTCTCTGTGCTGTTTATTACAACTGATGGGAATCTACAATTATCTTAAAATGAAATATATTGTTTCCGAAAAACCAGCCACTGCTTCAGGTTAGAATTCTGGACATCACAGAAACAATCATGAGAGGTGACCAGTTAGCTGAGTTTCGTATTCATAGCATTTGCAACTTCAGGGCTAATTAGCTGCTTTGCTGCCCTCTATGCTTTGGTTCCTGTTCCCACTTTTCCAGACCATTCCTCCCATGACACTGGTCAGTTATTAGATTCGGTTGCTCTGCAGAGCTGGCCAGAGGGGCAAGCCAAGGCCGAAATGGCCAAGCCTTGCTCCCAATCAGAGTAGCCTGTCCCATACAAAGTCAATCATGGTGGAAATGAATAGACTTCTGTATATTGGGTTTTTTAACCTTTAAAAAGCAAGAATCACAGGAGTAGACAAAAGTGGTTGTTTTGTTTGTTTTGATCTCAGAAATATAACCAGCTCAGGTGTGTCTTAGGACCACCATCCTCCTTTCTCTTTCATCCACATCCTTCCCCTCCACAGTAAGGTCCTTCCCTGGGCAGCACTTTTCCTCTCCAGCCTGTGACAGACAAGACCAGGTCTGGAGGTCAGAACAGAGCAGATGTACATGTGGAAATGCTCAGGAACGTGGCCAAGATCCACCATTTCAATTCTTTGCAGGTAGTGCAGGTCATATATCTCCCCGGCTTTACAAACCCTGCTAGTAGGAGACACAACGTTGCCAGAACTCAAGGAAACCTTCTGTTTCTAAGCCAAGTGACAAATCTGGCCCAACTCAAGACTGCTTTCCAGTTGTACGGCAGCTTTTTATAACTTTCTCCCACTAAATGTCAGCTTTAGTTAGCCTGACTCGGATCCTCAATCCATTTATCATTTCCCCTGAAAGTTTTAAATGTTTCTGTGTATCATATGATCTTCAAGGGTCCCCAACCCACAGCTGATGCTTCTGGAACAAAGCTAACCCTACTGTTTGAATCTGCCACTTACTTTTGGGAAAAGAACAAACAAACAAAACATTAAAGGTATGCAGGGCATCCTACGACCAACAAGTAACGAGTGTCTGAAACCCATGGCTCAAACAAAGAAACACAGTTTCCCAGACTAACCCAGACCCATAAATAGCATGTCTAGACACTTTGACAGAAGTTAGGTTAAAAACTAAAATAGATCCTAATTTCTACACTTCCACACTAGAGCCACCAGCACTCTTTGGGTCACAAGTAACAGAAACACAACTCAGACCAGCTTAAGCACAAAAGATAATCCATTGCCTCAAATAATTTGGAATGTCCAGGGGCAGTGGAAGGATCCACTTCCTCCGTGACTGGAACCCAAGGTCCAGTCATGCCAGGTTAAAAATTCCATCCTCCAATATATTAAATCCATCTTAACATGCAGGTCCAGTTTATTTTTCTTTTCCTCTCTTGGGCGGTCCCAGGGGAGAAGACAGCAAAATCTGAGAAGGCTTCCAGTCGGTGGGAAGGAGCGAGCGGCACTGGGACGGGTGGGCGGTCACTCCTGCTGGTCATCCTTCCTGGCACTGGGGGTCCCACTCCTGATCTGATTTCAGAGCCGTTCTATCAATTCTGGATTCTGCTGCTGCCTCTGCTGGGCGAACTGCTGGCTGGTCTGGATGAGACTGGCCAGGTAGTTCTGTGAGGGTCTGGTGCCAGGAATCCCCAGGGAATGAGCTGCTGACCTTGGGGATTGTTCATCAGGTTTGATGCCATGCTCCTGAACTTGGGGTGTTCAGAAGGCTGGGGATGTGAAAGCTGCCAAGACCTCCTGCAGGACTTGGTTGTATCCTCAGGCAGACGCTATCTATAGCTCTAAACTTTGGTCCTTACAGTAAGTTCATGATCCCAGAGAAAGTGAGCTCCTTTCCTGAGGGCTCCAACGCAAGCCCAGAGGAATCCCTGTGGCCCCAGGGATCCTGATCCCACTCTCAAGACAATCCCTAATGCTGGTGGAAGGGTACTCTGGGCATTGGAGGTCAAGAGCGTATGCTGGGCTTCCCAGGTTAGCAGGCAGAAGGAGGAGGTATCAGCTGACCCCCAGGATTTGAGCAAGACCATTTTAGGGTGCAAAGGTGTTTGTTTTTTCAAAGAAAAGGATACTGAACAGATAAAAAAATCTAGGTCTATTAAGCACATTTACATTGCCTCTGATGCTTGGTCAAACGAAAGGTGGACTTGTGTAGCTATTTCAGATGTGGATCTACTTTTAAACTTAAAATCTTCCAATTTTGCAGCTTAGGTTCGGATTGCACAGAAAGCAAACTACACTTAAGAGAATCTAATTTGCAGAACTGTTTGAAAGGAAAAGAAACAGTAGGTAAGACCCCAAACTCCCTGCTTTGAGCTTCAAATTGACAGTTCTGAACATGATGCTGGCTTCATTATTTTTTTGAACTCAACCTCATTGTTGCAGTTAAAAAGTACTATGGGATCCAAGTGCCATTGGAAACAATGATTTCAGTATTGCAGTCATTGAAGAATAGACTATTTTTGCTCCCAAACCCATTCATTTTACTCACAAAGGAGGAATCCATACTAAAGCACAAGTGTGATTTCCCTCTAAGGTTTAAGAAACTCCGTGTTTACCTAGAGAAAAAGGATTGCAGGGGAATGTACTTACAGGTCACCGATTACTACAAATAGTCTCTTATTTGCCAAGAACCACATATACATTTGAAAATGAATAACTAGAAGGAACAGTAGTTTAAACATTTTGAAAAACTGTCCTGTTTAAATTTCTTAGAGAGACCACACGGCATCTATAGAAATTCCCTATCTTTTGGACATGGAAGCCCCCCTCTTTTAGGAATAATAATCTAAAAAGCAAGGACTCAAACATTCAGACTTTCAAAACTCCCATGGAATCTTGAGATTCCTCATCAAGACTAATTTGGTAGCAATGACAGAAACAGAACCCAAACAAGTGGGGCAGAATGGACGGATGCCTGATGCACACACCTGGGAATTACAGGGACTTGGGTCGGGACAGCTGGATGCCAGAGCCATACCCGGTTCACTCAGGTTGCTTTGATTTCCCAGCTGAGCTTCTCTTTGAGGCCAAGACCAGGGCTTCTGGAAGCTTCCAGGCTCATATCACCCCAGCTCCACAACTAGAATGAAAAAATTTTTTTAACTTTCTCAGCTTTGATTAGACTTAGATTCGATTTTGCCACTTTACCACATGGAGACCAACCATGTGCTCAGAAAAAGGGGCACAGAAAAAGGGCCTCAGTGCCCTTCCCACCCCTCATCACCGGGGGGAGAATGTATGGATGTGGAGGGTAGTGTGCAATACACCCTTTAGATCCAGGCCAGCAAGCAGGGCTCTCAGTCAGGGCTCTGTGTTGGACCAATGCCACGCAAAGTCTGGTCTGTGGAGCAGAGAGCTGTATGCCAAGACATGTCAGCCCACTCAGCATACTGCTTCCTTTATTGAGAAAGTTTTGCTATCCAAAAACAAACAAACAACAAAGTCAGTTGGACTAAAAAGTGTGCTCAGTGACATATTGGTCTCCACATGTGTGAGTGATGTCTCTGGACGGTCCTCTTGCAGATACTGAGGATGCAAAAATGAATGAAAACCACACGAGCTATTTCTTTACCATCTGGTAAGAGAGATATGCATATACACCAACAATTACAGCAAAAGAAGGACTGATGAGCATTACGTGAAGGCAACAAAGCAAAGCCCTGAATGAAGGATCTATGTTCTCATTCAAAAAGGAAAACAGTTCAAGGAAACCCTCTGAAGAGCAGAGAGCAGGACAGCGCCATCCACTTTCCAGATCCTGTGGGCCCATCCCGACCAGCACCCCAGGAGAAGCATCAGAAGGAACCCAGTGAGAACTTTGGGCCAGAGGCCTGAGCGACCCCGTAGTTGTGATCCCACCGATAGCCTAGCCTCTCGCTTCTAGCTCCAGATCTGAACTGGTCTTGCTTGCTACAGCTCGGCATCTCACCTTGAGCTCTCCTCTGCTTTCAGATATGAAAACCCCTCATGGACCATTCCGGAGCCATGCCAGAAAATTACCCTTGCTAATTACAATGAAATAAAGAGTACCTCTGTGCCATGCAGCAAGCCTATGCTATCTCTACAGCAACTGTCAGGGAAAGAGCAATCCAGAGTCACATTAAAAGAGAGAACTGGAAGTATTATGCTCGTTCAGGAAATTGAAAGGAAATTCACATGTTCACTTTCATCTGCCAACGGACGCCTTTACCACAGAGCACGCCCTTTCTGTCTGCAGATGGGTCAGGTACCGCAGGGCTGGCTCCAGCCAGCAAGCCCACTTGAATTCCCTGATTCTCCAGCTCTCTGAGGAACACTTAATCTTAATGGTATTTGTTACAGATGCACATTAATTCTATAGGGTTCCAATCAGAGAAAATGCCATCTTCTTGGACCATGGTATCAATCACTTCACGTCTCTCTGTTTCCGAGATGAAGGCTTCCGTCTGTGGGGACAGTGTAGGGACAGTGTGGGGA
>NC_138374.1:3886297-4022270 GCF_054177405.1 Leptonychotes weddellii
ACCCATAATCCTACTTCCCGGAGTAACCAGCTTTTTGTTATATTATCCTAATTTTTTCTATGAGCACATCAACATTTTTAAAAGAAAAATGTGGGTAAACTCTATGTGCTATTTTATAACTTGTCCTTTTTTCACTTATGCACATAATCTGAACAATTTTCAAGTTTCTAAATATTTTCTCACACCATCACATAAAGGACTCGGGGCTGTAGCACCCCGTAATTCCCCGATGCGCCCCTGCCCCGCGTTCAGATAAGCACGGCTGTGGGGAATGTCCTGCAGGCTAAAGCTTCACACACCGACAGGACTCTTTCTTTAGGATAAATCAGGAAGGATAAATGTAGACAGAACTGGGTTCGTTCAAACGATGTGCCTTTTTTTTTCCTAAGGTAGAGCAGAAAACACTTTTTTAGAACAGACGCATGAAATCAATAGTAACTTCATGAGTCAGTTAGCGGCCACACCGGTTTTCAGAGCACCTGCCCATGTGAGCTGCTGGGTCACAGCACCGTCCCATGAGTGCCAGCCCTTTCCACCGCCGTGCGGTGCGACCGGCCTGCTTTCTGCTTCCCAGACACCTCCATTCCACCACCAGTGCCAGGAGGACTGGGCCACACCCATGAGGCAAGGAGCCTCGAGACTCGCCTCTGCCAACCGTCACTGCCCCGGTCCAGGGTCATCCTCCCCTACTCTCTGGGAAGCCACCTTCCTGGCTCTACCCCTGCAGTCCCCGGGGGAGGTATCGCCCTGAAGGAGGGCGGCAGTCCGAGTCTGACTTAACCCAGGGACACATGTGTCCCCATCTGCTCCTGGCCCAGGCTCCCTCTCCTGCAGAAGAACGCTACCCCCAGCTGCAAGCCGGGCACGGAGGGGTCTTCATTTTCTGTCTGTCTTTCTCTCTCAACAGCCAGTGGCTTGATTGCAAAGCCCAGACAACTTTCCCTTTGGGATATTTTGCTACAGGTGGTAGGATCATCAGTGTGGAGTGCTTGGCACAGGTCTTAGCATTAAGCGTCCCTCGTAATTATATGCCATTAGCTATGTTTGTTATGTGTGTATTCACATCCACTGCAACCTTCCCTGGCTGCCCTCCTGCCCCTAGTCTTATTCAAACATGGACCCCAGAAGGGGGTCTTTTAAGCTCTCGATCCGAGTGCACCACTCTGCTACCAAAGCCTTCCTATGGCTTCCCATTGCCCCCAGGGCCAAGCCCAGATGTGCCCACAAGCCTTACAACGTCCTCTTCATCTGGCACTCTCCACCTCTCCAGATCACCTCTCTGCCCTCCCCTCCCCTGCTCCACCCCCTGCCCCTCCCACTACCACCAGCACACCCTGCTCTAGAAGGCCCCATCTGCTGGGGAGCCCTCAGCCACAAGTGGGTATTCAGATTACACCTAAAATAATTCAAGGTGAATGAAAGGAAATATTCAGTTCCTCAGGCGCACTGGTCACACTGGACGTGCTCAGGAGTTGAGTGTGAGCAGCTACCGTCCTGGACGGCACAGGGGTGGACCATCCGCATCTCTGCAGCAGGTGCTCTCCAACGGCGCCACGCTAAACCTAGAAAACACTGTCGGTCTCTCCGAAGAACCAAGGTCTTTCTCCAAGTGGTCTCTCTCCCATGCCTGGGGAATTTGGAAGATAAAAATGAATCAGTTCTCAGAATCAAACCCCACGGTGAATTCGTAAGCATCCCTCTTCCCCATTTCTTGGATTTGATTTTATTCCTGAGTCTTTTTACCGGCCCTCAGATAATCAAGACTCCTCGTGTAATAAGCTGATTAAACCTCAGCTTGCCTGATGGCAAATTCTAATTTCCTACCGTGTATGTTTCTAGCAGGAGGCTCCCTCCACCTACTTAATGCCCCAAACAGAGTCTGACCACGTAGGTGTTCCTGTTGCCTGGGAGCCCAGATGCAACACACATGAGCCTCATCCTCCGCTACCCTCACGGAGCCCCACATCCCCTCGTACACCCTGCAGGCAGGACTGGGGAGGTGACCCCCCGACCCCGTCTCTCTCCAACAACACTGCTACCCCTGGCCCCAGGGCCAGTCACAGCTCGGACCGGCACACGTGGTCGCCCAGACTGCATTTGGGAGGGGAGCCAGAAATTCAGATCTCGCCCACCTACCATTCCTGAAATCTTATGCAAGTTGGCCCCTCTTGTTAAGACATGAAAGGGTCTAACCAATATAAAAAGGAAGAAAAAGTTATCCAGGAGAGGAAGCAATCCAACAGTGGCCATGCATTCGTGCCTAATCACCAATTAGCACACGAGCTTTCAGTGTGGCCGCGTGGAGGAGTGGGGAGCAGCTGGAGCTGGGGTTCCCAGGGTGCGCTCGAAGAAGAAAGAAGAGGGAAGGATGAAAGGCAGAGGGGCGGAATCAGAATCCCACCCTGCTCCAAGTTTGCCGAAGGCCCACCCTGTTCTTCCAAACATACTGGCCGGCTTTACAACCAACTTGCACGCTGAACATTTTCAACATCAAAATATTCATAACGAGGCACCTTCTCAAAGTTCTCCTGGGAGATGTGCCTTTGGTTACGGAATTCCTAGCCCAGGAAAGCAGTGGGAAATCCTGCAGTAAGTGGGCTTGTTAAGATCAGTTGGCAGTGTCCCAGCAGGCTCCTCGACAGTCGATGAGAATTACTAAACATCCTTGCAAAGAGTGCGGAGTAATTCCACGAACCCAGAAGAAAAGGCAGAGGAAGTTAATTGGTGCCGTAAAAGTAAAGACAGAACCCTGGACTTCCCACGGCGCGCTCGCTGACCAGAGGGCTTGGCAGAAATCGCAGGGACACTTCAGGGTGGCAATTAGCAGTTCAGCTCAGCGTGGCCTCCAGAGCCCCAAGCTACCTTGGTGATCGCAGTGAGAGGGTGCTCCCCTTGGCAGTACGTTGATAGCCCCGCTCCGTGGGCATCTGGGGGGCCTTCAGAGGCCAAATGAAATGTGTTATTGGAGAGGACACGAGGCACGTGAGTGAGAGGGGCCGCTTAGAGCTGTACTCTATGTGCTTCGCGGGGTGGAACTAGGCACCCCTGGAAACCCAGGCGGCCTCCCCGGCAGCTACCCCTGTGCAGAGCGGGGGATGCCAAGGCGGTGCAGGAAGAAACTCTGGAGAACCAGTGGAGAAGTCCCGGCTGTAAGAGAAGAGCAAGCAGTAAACCTAATTCCTCTCTGCACACCTGTGCCTTGGCATCTCATCCCCTCGCTGGAGGTCGGACATCCCCATGTCCAAGTTCCTTCATGCTGTGGTTGTCATTCTGGACCCCACGTCCCGAGGCCTGGCTTCATACCTGTCACGCCCGGCCGAGGATGGGGCCCTGCCCTGGGGGTGCACGAGTCCCTTGGAGGCGGTTCCTCAAGAATAGTTTTGATGGGGACCGAATGCCCCTTTCGTCACTCACCGTAGCCCCTGGAACCGAAGACAAGCGCGTGCATTTACCAGCTTCCTTCCTGGAGCTGACAGAAGGCAACATTTGGTTTTGACCCACACCAAAAACACCTCCTCCAAGTGCGGCTGAGACCCACTGCTGAAAACGGAACAGAACAGCAATTACAGGGGTTCTCAGGGAGTGTCCAGTGGGCCACAAAGAGATTCGTTTTAATGTCGTAGGGCCACTTATTATGCAAGCAGTGCTGGCTTAGGGGAAGCTGTCTTATTCACCTCGTGCTCCCTAAAATAGCCAGGAAGGACATTCCTGTTCTGTTCCGCGGACCCAGTGATAGAAAAAAATCACCCTGAAAAACACTGACCTCCACACCTTGCGGTGCACACTGGCCACTGCCCAGCTATAGGGCCCAGTACATATTTGTCCTCGACTTCTTCCCCAAATACCAGGCTAGACAGAGTTAAGTGGGCTCTGTCATGCTGGCATGATTTGCCTTTATATCTCCACCAAGGTGACACCCTCCGCGAAGTGCAGCCAGGCAGTGGGTTGGAGTAGCCACGGGCTGTCCTTGCCCGCTGACTGCAGAACCCACTGGCTGCTTGCTGCTTCTCACCACTGATCGGCTGGCCCCCAAGGCCACGGCTTAATAAGCCCCAGTAGAAGTAGATGGGAGGGGCTTTTTCCTCTTCCCTCTGCAAAGAACACGAAACCGATAGAAACAGTATTGGCAAGTCAATCACCCCCACCCCGTATCTAGCATCATACAGGAACGGGATGGCAGAGGGTCATGACCCAGGTAAAGGATTATCATCAGACCCCACCCCTCCAAGTGCCACCCAGTGGGAAATACCATCTTACCCTAATGTCATATGGTTCAAATACCATCTTTACCCTCACCCTTTTTTTAAGCTTTAAGCCCCTAAAATTATAATCACCAAAGCCTACTGGCAGGCTCTAAGTATTCATAATTGTATCGTAGGGGAAGACAAACTGAAATTGTTTTCTAAAATAAAAGTGCTCAGGGAAGAGAAATTCATATTGTATCTTCTAGACTTTAGGGGGTTAGGGCTAGAGTTAGTTTGGGTTAAATTTAAGGGCACTCCACAAGAAGCCAGGGTTTTTTAAAATCTTGAATCTGGGATGAATGGATAAATAAAAAATGTTCGGAGGTGAGGGTTATTTTCTTTATTCTAAGGGAAATGAGAAGTCAACAAAGGAGCATAAGCAAAGGGCTGACTCCATGGGTTTGAATTTTACAAACGTCAGGGAGGGGAGTTGGCCTAGGTGCGGGCAGAGCGGGGATCTGGGGACCAGGCTCCCTACGCCTCATTCAGTGGATGACCCTGACCTCCCGGAATGTCCCATGTTTCCAGGCACCGGAAATGTAGAAAGGAACACCCACAGGGCCCCCCCAGTCCCACAGGACTTCTGGCTGTCCCTGGGGGAAACAGAAAACAAGAAGATAAATAAGGAAAACATGTGTGTCAGCTGGGAGGAGCACCAGGGAGTAAAAAACAGGAGTGGGGGAGGGGGAGGGGGGATAGCTGGGGGCGAGGGGGCGTGATTTCAGTTGTAGTGATAAATCAGGGAAGGGTCCACAGTATCTCGGTCCACTTTCTGCAGTTTGAGACTTCTGTCAGGTTGGTCTCCACTAGCTGGGAAGTCCAGCCGGGGATGGAGGAGGGCACCAGGAGCCATGGGCCTCAAGGACCCCTTTTCTCAGGATGGAACTTCAGTAAAACAATGACTGGGACATTCAGATCTGCAATACATTCCAGAATGAGCCCCTGAATTTGGAACCCGCCTCTCCCTTTGCCCCACCTCACCCAACCCACACGCCCAACTCCCTGGAAATCAAGGAACCTTAGGACACCCATGACACGAGGTCACGGCTGGAGGTTCTGCTCATGTATTTGAGCAGATAGTCAGCTATCTGTTCTAAAAAGCATTCATGAAACACCATATGTGTTGGTCAAGCTATAGGGCTAGGGGAGAGCAAGTCCAAATTCCTGTCCATACTCTGCTGGGCGTTCTGGGGACACAAACTAAAATATAATGTGACAGTCGGTGAAAGAGCAGTGTGCCACACAAAGTCCAAATCTTTGCTGTCTTGGGAGAGCATGGAAGGTTTCAAAAAGAGGCGTTATTGAACCTGGGGTTTTGAAGAATGAATAAGAGTTTTTCAGGCTGAAAAGAGATGGAAGGACATTCCAGAGAAGGAGAACAGCAGATGCAAAGTCACAGAGGTGGGAAAAACACAGAGGTGGGAAAAACACAGAGGTGGGAAAAAAAACTTGGCTAAGAATGGCCAAGTCATTCTCATAGGTGTATGAACAGGATGGACAGAAAATAAAGCTTGAGGACGGTGTTGGAACAGGATTATGAAATCTTTGTAGCCCAACGTGAGATCCTCGTTGTGCCACACGGGGCCTGCGAGGGCCAGGCCCAGTTTCCGCAAGGACCTGTCTACATCAGAATGAAGCGGGAGGGGAGAGGCAGGTTGGGAGGGAGTCCACAGGCAGGGAGATCAGTGGGAGCCCATTGCAATAATCCTGGGCAAGATGGGAGGCCTGAAGTGAGGCAGGGCAGGGGCGCCTGGGCAGCTCAGTGGGTTAAGGGGCTGACTCTAGATTTTGGCTCATGTCATGATCTCAAGGTCGTGGGATCGAGTCCTGGTCTCTGCACTCAGTGTGGACGTCTGTTTGAGATTCCCTCTCTCCCTCTCCCTCTGTTCCTCCTCTTGCTCTAAAGTAAATAAAATCTTTTAAAAAATAAGAAATAAAAATAGAGTGAGGCAGGGCAGAGGGGTTGGAGAAGACCATGGAGCAGGCATGTGGGCTGGGAAATGGTCACCTTATGTGGGGGATAAATAGTCTTCTATTGCTACATAAGATCAGCACAAAATTAGCAGCTTAAAAATATACACATTTATTATCTAATAGTTCCAAAGCCTAACTGGGTCCTCTGCTTGGGTCTCGCAAGATGCCAGCAAGATGCCAACCAAAACAGGGTTCTCATCTGGTGGTTCTACTGGGGAAGGATCCACTTTCCTGCTTGCACAGTTGTTGGCTGAGTCCAATCCTTGCAGCTATAAAACTGGGAGCTTTGGGTTTGGGGAGCTGTCTGGGGGCGACCTTCAGTTTCTGAAAGCATGTGTAGCTCCTTGCCATGTGAGGATCCCCAGCAGGAGGACTTGCTACAATCTTAGGTCACGGGATCACCTGCTTTTGCTGTGGGCTATGGTCAGAAGTCAGTCACAAGCCCCACCCACACTTGAGGGGAGGGGCCAGTGAACATGGGGCCTCCCCAGAGTCTGTCCACCAGGCCAAGGTCACACTATTCACTAACAGCATGGTGCCAGGCAGGGAAGAAAGATGAGCTCCAATGTAGGCAGTTAAATGGAAGCTCCCTGTGTCACCAAATATAGTGGGGCTCTGGTTGTCAGGGATGAGCACAAGAATGGAGAGTGGGTGGCCCACAGACAGCAGATGGGAAGGGGGCTGGATGAGACCACGGGGTGGGGGCCCAGGGCAGGGGATTGTGGTCATAGCCAGTGTGGACAAACTCGAACTGTCTACTGCCAGGAGCCAGGAGGGAGACGAACCGATATTGCTGCTGGAAAGGACCACATACTGCATGATTCCACTGGTACGAAACGTCCAGAAAAGGCAAATCTATGGAGACAGAAAGTAGATGAGTGCTTGCCTGGGGCTGGGGGTGGGGGTGAAGAGTAGCTGCAAAGAGGCAACAGGGATCTCTTCGGGTCCATGGAAAGGTCCTAAATTTGGATTGTGGTGTTCGTTGCACAGCACTGTAGATTTACTAAACCTCATGGACGTGTACATTGAAATGGGTGCATTTATGCTATGTAAACAAGGATCTGGGTAGGTCCCACGGAGAGCTGTACGAATAGGAGGTGACGCTGCTCACAGCCCCACAGCCCCCCACCCCAGGAGACTCTAACACAGCCACACCGGGAAGGGCACCGGGCAAGCCGTGACGGGCCCCCACTTTCAGGAAGAGATGCTCCGGATGAAGTGTTCCCCAGAGTGGTGCTGAACCCCTCACGCGTTCAACAGACAGCACCTGAGAACCCACAGGTGTCAGCACAGTCCCTGTCCCCAGGGAGCTGCAAGGCAGTGTCAGCCATGGGCCTCGGCCACCCAGTCCACCTGGAAGTTGGTCTTGCTCTTGGTGCTTTGGGGGCTCACGAAGGGCCTACCTTAAAACCATGGTGGCCTGGACGCCACACGAATGGTGAGCCCAGCCTGTCCCCAGATTAAAGGCCCAGGAAACAAAGGCACGCCTGCCGCCTTCCATATGCAGACTCTGCCCTCCCCGGGCCAGCATTCCATCTCCACGCCAAAGTCACCCAGGACAGCCAGGTCACCAGGGCCTCGGAATCAGAGGCTCGATCTTCCTCCCCGTCCAGGGGGAAGGTCGTCCCCGGAGGGAGGCGGCTGAAGAAAACCAGCGGACCTCACGGTCGAATCTCACTAATAGCACCTGGGGCTCAGGTAGGTGCTGTGTGTACGTTTACAAAGTTCATTGCTGCGTTTGCCGCGCCTCACACGTCTAGAAGGGAACTGGTATCCCCCGTTTCACAGATGAGAATACCGAGGCTCAGAGTCAAAGGCCCCCCTGACACGCCACACTGGCCCACGGAGCAACCACTATCCCAGGGCGCCCCGGGCCCTGCCCGGCCAAGTGCAAGGCGCACACTGCTGCGTGCGCACGTGCAGAACTACCACCCACATCTCTGGTCCTGCCAATGAGCCACAGTAATCACTGCAATCAGCGCGGAAAGCATTTAGACTTTCCTACCTGGCCACTATTTTTAACACGCTCACCTCACCTGTTTCTGTGATGAGAAACAAGTCCAAGCAAGTTGCAAAGCAAACCAAAGATGCATTTGCGGTCCCGCCAGCAGCTGAGGGTCCTAAGCGTGGCCCAGCACCGCGCACCCCAGCAGCGGACCCGGGGCCGCTGGGGGCTGACGGCGGGCAGGTGAAATCCCACACTCGCGGGCCTGGAAGCAGTGTGGCCAAGCTCATCCAAGCCCCTCATCAGCGAGATGAGAAAGCTGCAGCCCCGAGTAGCGCCGTGACCTGCCCAAGGTGAGTCAGGGAGGCGTCGGGAGGCCACCGAGGGCCCTGAGCCCGTGCTCCTCGTGTGCAGCTCTGTCTGATTAACTCGTAGCTGAAGGCGCGGCTGCTTCCCAGACACCTGACAAAAGTCATTTCCAACCAAGGGTTCTATTTAGTCCTTACGCATGACCTGTGTATTTTCTCTCCTGGAATTTGATATCTCAGGAAACCTGCCAAGGACTATTCACCAGGGAGAGTGAGTACGTAAAACGGGAATAGGAGATCAGAGCAGGAAGGTGCTGGTTCTCCTTGCAGGCCCCGGGAATTTCTCAGCCCGCCCCGGGGACTCGGCCCCACGGTGTCCCTGGAATGGGGGGGCACCCCCTAGGGCTGCACCCCGCAGGGTTCACGGGGCCCAGGCCCGGCTGGGGAGGCAGCGTGCCCTGACCGTGCCTCCCCCACCGGCTTCACTGGGTTGCTCCTGGCCAGCCCCCCAGATGCCGTTTCTCGCCCTGCAGACACCACCCCACTGGTGGTGGTGTTTCTCGTGTTAGTTCGTGTTGTTTCCGAAGCAAATTTTCTAAACTCATTAATCAGCAAACCTATGTCCCGAGTGATCTTAACAGCAATTATCATTGTCAAGACTCTTTAATTTTTTTCTGAAGGATGGCTTTATCTATGACACCAGAATGGATCAGGATGGAGGTCACTGAATGTCTCTGAAAACTACATGACACGTGTAAAGTAACAATAAAATGTGAGATGAGGTGTTCGACCTGAGTCTAAGACCAAAAGCTTCCAGGTGTCCCTTGATTCATTCCACAGACACCCCCTGGGTGCCACGTGCGGGCTGGACGCCAGAAGGAGGTGCCTTGTGAGATCGTAGGAGATCGTCTCCGGAGATTCGGGCCCAGGAGTTGGTACTGTGCCACGCGGCAGGCCTGCTGATGTCTGGTGACCCACAGGCCCTGCTCCGAGAAACCCCTTGCGAACTGCAAATGGAACTCTCCAGATTTGGGCCCCGGGAGTGGCAAGAGCATCCTCTCTGCCTGCAGCAAAGGGAAGAGGCGGGAGGCTCCAGGGGGTGGTGGCACGGGAGCCGAGGACAACAGAAGGGACACGCAAGGCAAGGGGAACCCCCGGACGACAGGAGGGGCAGAAATGCTAAGAGGGAGGTGGGAAGACACTCCAGCATCTACACAAAGGGAAGCCAGCCCAGGCCTTGAAGGCCAGACAGGGAGGAAGAAACTCCCCGGATGTCGGGGCTTGCCAGAGATGAAGCAGGACCTCCCTGAGGAGCCTGAAGAGAGCCAGCCATGTGTCCCCATCTGCCGTGTGCTGGCCAGAGGGAAGGATGGCTGGGGAGGGCCTGCACGGGGAAAGAGGGAAAACAGGGCATCATTTGGCTCAAAATGGCCTCTCCACGTGCTGCCTGACTGGCTCCTTCATTTTCTCTCAGGCTCTCTGTCTCTGGCTTTCTTAAGTAAATATTCCGTCAGAAAATAGAACCGTCATGAAGTCATCTCTACCACGGAGTTTATTTAACACGGTCCAACCCGAATTCAAAACCCAAGGAGACAGTTCGCTGAGCCTCAGCACAGATCCAGAGCGTGGGCAGGAGCACAGACCCCTGGGTCTTCCCCAGCTCCCCCCATTAATTTATTCCACATACAATCTTCTCCCGGTCTGGAGGGAATCGGTTCCATGGAGGTCCTCTTAGCAGAGGATTTATCAAACCAGAGTATATGCACGGTATGAACATCAGATCCATTATCTAAGCTGTTGGTTTTAGTCGAAATGTCAAGAAATGATTTAGTGTAAAATCCGTCACAAAAGCATTTATTAAAAAATCTTTTGCTGCTCTTCATCTACAAACATTTACTAGCCTGCATACAAATGTCAGCAGTTCAGCCTAATATACTTCTTCATTTATTTACTGTTCATTCCTGCTGGATAAAAGCCAAAACCCATGTCCCCCGGCAGCCTGCGGCACGGTGCAGACGAGAGAATGCTCCTCGCCACCTCGTGTCAACGCGTCCCTCTTACTGGGGTGCCGTTTGATAATACTTCGCCTCACTAAGGTTGTGCCTTCTTTGGGGATCGGAGTCCTCTTCACACAGAGGTTGTATTTAAAGATGGAAGCGTACCTGTGTGTGACCAGCACTTTCCAGAGGAAGTACATGAATTCAATGCGCACTCAGCCAAGGAGACTGAACTACATCGGATGTGCTTTTGTGCAAATACACAATGTGCAAAAAAAAAAAAAAAGAAAGATAAAAAGATCAACCCCCCCCCCGCCCCCGGTTCCCTTGCCTCAGTTCACAGACCCTGGAGGGTCTCCCGTGATCTCATTCTGCGTTAGCCGAATTCTCTAAATGAGGTGAGTTCCCGTGGAATCAACTCCCTCCCGTGAAGACCTGAAAACACGCAGTGCTCCAGCGATCTGAGCAGGCTGCCCGGGTCACACAGCTGGCTGGTGACAGCAGCGGCCCCAGATCCTTGGCTTCATGGTTTTCGACTGAACGTGTGTCATTTGGCCCTGCGGCCGGGGAGGGAGAGGGGATTCCAACAGCAGAGAGAGCAGCCAAAAGAAGCAAACAAATATAGGCCACTGAAACTCAGGGGGAGCTTGGATTTCAGAGCCTCCATTGTGAGCATCGAAAATCACAGCTCACCTCCAAGTAACCCTCATCTGCTTTCTATCTGCCACATCTCCGCCAGCCACGTCATCCCTACAACGGGTTATCAATGTCTTCGGTACAGGGCCCGCGTCATCTAAATTGGCGAGGCAAACATCCAGCTGCTGAAAACACTCTGAAGAAGAATGGATCTCTAACAAGGAGACAGAAAGAGCTGTCCAGATGCCTTGGCCACAGGGACTCTGGCTTCAGTGTCAATGCTCCCCAAAGGCCAGCTTTTAAATTCAACGATAAACATGCACACCAGCGCTCCCTGCCCCTCTACTCCCCCTGCCAGCCGGGATGTGCTCTAACCGGAGGCCGGCCCCCACTTGTAAATGCTCCCCGGATAAAGCAGGGAGATGGGGGCACAGCAAGGGCCAGGAGGGGACCCCCGAGACACCTCTCTGACCCCTTCCTTGAGCCTCGCTGGATGAGCCTGGTGGGGTGGCGGCGGGCTTGAGGGCAGATGGAGACTGGGAGGAAAGCCGGCCACACGGGCCTGCACGTGGTAGATAGGAATGCCAAACCCCTCCCCAGCCCAGTGTCTCCCCTTCACCCCTTCCTCCCCCTGCCCTACCTGATGAAGACAACGTTGACCATAATAACAAGGGTAACCGTCGTATTCTGAGAGCCCAGAGCAGTAAGAGCAAACATTCACCGAGCACGCCTGCGCACTCTGCTGTATTAACCTACTCTGCCCCTCCAAGGACTCCAGGAAGCACTGAGTTTGTTTTTTTGTTTTTCTTTTTCTTTTTAAAGATTTTATTTATTTATCTGAGAGAGAGAGAATGGGAGACAGAGAGCATGAGAGGGGAAGGGTCAGAGGGAGAAGCAGACTCCCCGCCGAGCAGGGACCCCGATGCGGGACTCGATCCCGGGACTACGGGATCATGACCTGAGCCGAAGGCAGTTGCTCAACCAACTGAGCCACCCAGGCGCCCCAGCACTGAGTTTGTTAAGCGTGTTCTTCCTTCCAGCGCCTTCCACAACCCAGTGCTTCTGCAAGCCTGTCTGTTCTATGCCACTTGCCACCACCAGAATCATAAGCTCTGAGTGGCACATGATCTACCGTGTTGCCCGGTGCCGGGGGCAGTCAAGAAAAGCAGCCAAACGGGTGCATCGAGTCTTATTTCACAGATGCAAAACAGAGGCTCTGAGAAGCTGTGGATTCCAGGTCAACCAGGCAGGAAATGGGAGTCAGGACCAAACTGTGGTGGGGTCAGGAACAGTGACCTCCCTGTCCTTCAGCTCCTCTTCAGGACCAGCGTGTCCCCAGGCTGTCTCCCTGGCCTCTCAACTGCCACACTCCCACGGAAGGTCCCTCACTTCCCTTGATAATGGTGCGGGCAACTCCCAGAGGATGCAGCTCTGACCCCGAGTTTATCCCGGAGAGTTCATTCTCGATGGGAAGGTGCCTGGGACTCAGCATCGGCCTGGCATTACCCGTCAGGACAGACGCGATCTTGGCCAGTGGCCCCCTGTCTCCCAGGGCGCAGGCGCCCGGGGGCCCCCTTGGAGCTGCCCCACTCCTGTGAGCTACTTGTAGCGTGAAATACATTTGTATCACTTAAAGAGAGCAAGCTCAATTATTTAACTCTACCTAGATTTAGTTCAAATATAAGAGTTCCAGTGTACATCTGAGACTTCTGGGAAATTGATTTTTCTGCTTAAGATCATTTCATAGGGTTTAGCATTTAAACCAAATCGGGCGCAAACTGATCTCTTAGCAGATACAGAGCTTGTTTCCTTTTTCTGGAGACCAGCCGGAATGAGAGTCCTTCTCTCGCCCCCACATTTGTTGCAGGTACTCTCATGCTTCTGAACGATGGGGCGGCCCACCGAAAGTCATCTTTGAGGCAGTCATCTCGTCTTTTCGGCTGGTGCTGTCAGAGCAGATGCGACCAGGGAGGACGAGCAGCCGGGAAGAGCACTTAGACCTCCCATCCACCTCTCCAGAACGCCTCCTGGAGCCAAGAGGGTTTCCTCGGTTGTGGGTTTTTGTTTGTTCGTTTTTGTTGTGTTTTTTTTCTTCCTATAGTTCAGCCATTTCCGAGTGATTTCTTTAATTTCCTCCTGAGAGTAAAGCACTGACTGACCGGGGATTTTAAACTGAAACCTCTCACCAGAAAGTGTCATTAACAGTTACAGTGATGGAAAACCATACTCACAGCTCACCTTCATGCTTACAACTAAATTTTACAGCTGTGGTAAAGATGCTCTAATATTTAGTGTAAACGGTTTGTTGTCGAGTTCTTCAGAGGAGAAAGAACCTGTCTGATCATCTGAAGACCACTCGTCTTAAATAACTTTCCAAACAATGACAGCTTAAAAAGTGGAAAGGGGAGGTTTAAAATTCGGAGAATCTGCAGACCCATAAAGAGAAGCAAGGGGTCACAAGAAGTGTCTACAAAACTATCTCTAGGTCATCTTAAATGCAAGAAGGGGTATACGTATTAAAGCACAGGCTGCAACCTTAAAATTATTCCAGTAAAAGAAGGAACGTGGGGCTGAGGGGCTGCTTGGGAAGTGGGCTTCCGAACCAGAATCCCACCAGGCTCGAGGCCACCGTGGTCACAAGGGGACAGGCTGGGGCAGGGGCCGCGGGGAGGCCATGCCGCCCGAGCCTGTGCATGGGGATGGCACCAAGCCCCACGCATGGTGGCAGGTGAGAATGAGCAGGCACGGGCATGGTGTCTGGCACGTACTAGCATAAACCCTGGACACATTCAGCACCCAGTCAATGATCTTATTATCCCCTATGCTTATTAGCAACGCATGTAAAGGTATCAGGGCTGTGACTGGCATATTCGAAAGAAAAGAGCCACACAGAGGGCTCCTTGTGCTCCTCCTGTCTTCTCCCGGAAGTCAGACAAAATCCAGAGGCCTGGCCTTGCCTAGAACAGCCTCCTCCGAGCTTTGAAAGCCTTCCTTCACCTCCTGGGTGCCAGTACAGACGGGGCCCAAGAACAAAGCCAGTGGGTCCCTGAGGAGTCGACAGCCGACCTTCGTCTGACCCAGACTGTGGGGACCTACTTGAGACCTGCTCTGTGTCCAAGGGAACTTTCTGTGATGCCAAATACATTCTTTCCCTGTGTTGCTCGACTTGGCAGCCACGAGTCACGTGTGAGGGTCGAGCACTTGAGGTGAAGGAAGCGCCAATGAGAAACTAAATGTCTAAATTCTATTTTAATTAATTAGCTTGGTAATTCATGAATCAATTAATTTTAAATACATACAAGAGGCTAAGGGATACTCAAACAAGCCCGGCCTGCTCCCTGCCAGGCGGGCTGGCCGGCCTGAGGCCCAGGGCTGGTCCGAAGATGCATCGCGGGCCCCAGGAAACACCTTCTCCCTTCCTGCGCTCTCGCACCTTCCCACCTTGGGGCAGATCTCCTCTGGCCTAAACTCGCCATGGAGCTGCCTCCCAGCCCCTCCCATGAGCCCCTCCCACGAGCCCTTCCCACGAGCCGCTCCATTTACTCATCTGAAAACTGGGCACAAACAGATTGAGTAACAGCATTGCCGGGGTACCGGGGTGCCGTGAGCATGACATGAGTCACAGGTGATGGTGCCCGCCGAGCACGGCGATAAGCTACTGCTGTCATGGGGCAGAACGGCACGGGCCGCTCCTCGCTAAGGCCTCAGGAGCCCACCCTCGGGTTCTCTCTGCTTCGGCCTTGGGCCTGCTTGCCTGCTGTATGTTTCCAGCAATGAAACTCTCACATGATCTAATTCAGAGGAGTTGCAGGAATGAGCAAGATCAACCATCGGAGGAAGGCAGGAGAAGGTGGGAGAAGGGTCCCAGCCATGGGGATCCCAGAGACCTGGGTCCCTTGTCCCTGAGTGCAAGAACAGTCACAGCAGAGGTGGAGTCGGCCACATCCTCTGCCTTCCGTCCTGCACTTGTATGTGGGGGGCAATGGGAGGGCAGGACACACCCCTGACAACCCGAGGAGGCAAGAATCAAATCCCTGCTCTAAAAAGGAAGAAGTGGGGACCCACGCAGCGAGCTGGTGGGTAGAGATCCCCCAGGCCTATCTGAGCCGTAAGCCCCAGCCCCAGTATGCACCACCCTCTCCCCTTTCTAGTAAGGTGACTTTGGGAACGTCCATTTACCACGTCCATGCCTCTGCTCTTCCTCTGTCACAAGGATGGGGAGCTCTGCACCTGTCCGCAGCATCAGGAGAAGACTGACTGCAGAAGCCATGGCCCCAGCTGCAGGGACCCAGGACGTGGGAAGGGCCACATCAGGGCCTGTCCTCCACGTCAGCTCTGACAGCTGTGTGGCTGAGCGCTGCTCCAGTCCCGGGAGAACTTCCAGCTCCAGCTGTCTTGCCTAGCTTCCAGTTCCAAGGCCAACCAGCAACACCCTCGCAGGAAACCAGGGCTATCCACCATCTCGTGGAAATGTAGCCCCTGTCACTGTTCAGGCAAAGCACTGAGGCTGAGCTCCGGTCTGTGTCTCAGATTGGTCCCACCCCAGAGACCATCCACTATTGGTCCCTCGGTTGCTCCTCATTGCCCAGCATGGGCTGGGCTCCACCCTGTACCTGGTCAGTGCTGGGATGGCCGGGGGCTGGGACAGCGGGGACCTGGCCCTGGCTTCATGGAGCCTCTCAAGAGGCTACAGGGGAAAAGCAGGTCCCTCCTGGAGGCCCCCTTGGGCTGAGACTCCTGGAAACTACCATGTCAGTTGGGACATCCTCACCAGCCTCCACGATGGGGGCCAAAATTCTGAGCCTGGTTGCATTGATGGGGGCCAAAACTCAAATTAAGTGGAATTCCAAAGGACAGCAAACCTAGTGCAATTGAGGGTCAAGGATGTAGTGAAGAACATGCTGGCGGGGGAGGGTGGATTTGGAAATGCCTAAGGAAATGGAATCACCTCCAACTGGCAGTTGCCTGGAGTCCCTCACCAGAGTCTCAACATTCCCCCCCTCAATTCTGAGGTTGATGTTTAAGGACAGCTGTGTCCCTTGCCTGTGGCTCTGTCTCCACATGCAGGATGAGCTGGGAGCTCTAATCCGCCCAACCTTGCTCCTCCAAGAGCCCCATGGGCTCTGACACATCTTGGCCATTTCGGAGCCTACAGGAGGGTCATACAACCTCACACATAGGTTCGCTTTGCAGACGCTCTTTCCTCTCCCTTCCCCTGGTCCGCTGTCACCTGGCCCTTCTGTCTGTCCCCCAGGCAGCTTGCCTGGCCTCCACACCTAAGCTGGACACTCCTTCTAGGTTTGCTCCATTACCATGGGGGCCGGCAAGGGGCTAGGGATCATTTCATTCAGCAAAATTCCCCTTAGGGGCAGCACTCCACACCTATAGAAGAAATATTCTGGTAAGTCACTTGGAGCAGAGAGGTGAGACCCCAGAAAAGCCAGCTTATGTGAAAAGGGTGCAGGGTTGTGAGTGAGGGCAGGTCCAGGTGCAGGAGGGCCTTCCTGATGCTGACTGCTGAGTGTCATATATATATTTATATAAATAATGGAATATAACTCAGTCATGAACAAAACAAAATCCTGCCATTTGTGACAACCCGGATTAACCTTGAGGGCATTATGCCAAGGGAAACAAACCAGACAGAGCAAGACAAATACCATATGATCTCTTATAGGGGGAATGTAATAACAAACAAAACAAAACTCAGACATACAGAGGACAGATTGGCAGTTGCCAGAGCAGTGGTGGGGGTGTGGGCAAAATGGGTAAAAGTGGTCAAACGGTAGAAACTTCCAGTTACAAAATAAATCGTGGGGATATCATAGACAGCATGATGACTCCAGTTAACACTACTCGATCGTATTCGGAAAGTGGCTAAGAGTGTAGATCTTGAAAGTTCTCATCACAAAGAAAAGCATTTTGTAACTATGTGAAGTGAACTTATTGCGACCAGCAGACCAGCACCGCACAACCACAATGCACACATAGCTCGTTTTGCCACATTGTACATCTTAAACTCATAGAAAGCTCTATGTCCTTTACATCTCAATAAAAATAACTGTATCTTACTAACAGAGAGCTTAATATATTGAAAGCAGATACACACTTATTACCAAAAAAAAAAAAAAGGCATTATTCACTCAGTCCTTCAAGAGCAGCAAAGGAGGGCACCTGGGTGGCTCAGTCGGTTGGGCATCTGCCTTTGGCTCAGGTCATGATCCCAAGGTCCTGGGATCGAGCCCCTCATCGGGCTCCCTGCTCAGCGGGGAGCCTGCTTCTCCCTCTAACCCTCTCCCCTCTCATGCTGTTTCTCACTCTGTCTCTCTCTCTCAAATAAATAAATAAATAAATGAAAATCTTAAAAAAAAAAAAAAAAGAGCAGCAAAGGAATTGGAGCAGCTAGGAGGACCTACTTCAAACTCTAAATAAAGCAGCGGGGGCAAGCTGCCGCTGGTGGGCCAGATCCGGGCCTCGTCTGTTTTTGTATGGCCCACAAAGTAAGAATGGTTATTACATTTTGTAAATGGCTGAAAAAAACGAAAAGAAGAATAATATTTCATGACACATGAAAATTACAGGAAATTCAGATTTCAGTGCCCATAAATAAAGTTTTATTGGAACACAGCCACGCTCATTCATATCCATGTTGTCTACAGCTGTTTTCAAGCTGACAGAAGTGAGTAACTGCGACCCAGACACTATGGCTTGCAAACCCAAAATACTTATTATCTGGCCCTTTACAGGAAAGGTTGGCTGACCCTTGATCTAGGCTATTTAAAGGATTTTTCAAAGTACCATTGCGAACCCAGACAGTACCCTCCACAAATGCAGAACAGAGATATTTTCTGGGTGACTGAGAAACGGACAGCAAACATTTCAGGAGAATTCTAGCATCTTCTTATACCACATACTGTTAAGATAATTGAATAATTTCCACATACACACAATAATCTTCCACAGAAGAGAAAATAAAAACTGCTTTTCTGGCTTCCAAAATATAAATGAACAATTTTTAGATTTGAAATTATTTTAGAAAAAAGATAGCACCCAATATTTGTTACTTTACCAATACTTATCTCCGTGGCAGGGAAATTACACTCCCCATTCAGACTTTGTTTTGTTGTTGTTTTCATCCTCTGATAAATTCCAAAAGTCAGTTTGGACAAAAGGCCCCAGAAATGGACTGGGAAAACCCAATGGCGGGCAGGGTCTCCCCTGAGCCCTGAGCACGGCCCCAGCACCTCCACATCAAGGACAATCATGGAGTCCCACAAAAGAGACATCTTGGAAGAAATGAACATTTTAAAAACAGAAGATGAGACTCACTAGAAAGCACAGACTTAGGGAGGTCCAGTCAGTGCTAAGCCTCTATATTTTGAGCACTACAGTTTGACTATTAATATAGGAATGTCAAAATAGAATACCCAGGAGTCAAATCAGGCAGAGAGGTAGATCAGGTATAATTTTCTTTTGCAATCTGAACAAAAGACATTTTCTAACCAAGCCCAATAAAGGTGGGGGGGAGTTATATAGATAGATCTAGAAATGCACACATAAATGTGCTTCATGCAAAATTTCAAATGGCTTAGTGACAGCTCTGAGAACCTGTCTGGGGATACTTTTATGGAAAACCAGTCAGAATGAAATCAATGAGAAAAGCAAGAAGGATGTATGTTCTGTCATTTTTAGTGGGAAAATGGCTGCTTGAATTTCCTTGGCATGCTCCCTCATAAGCACTTTGAAGACCTCTCAACTGAGAAGGCAAATCCACATGCTGACAGGTTCCCACGTGTTCGTCCTATCAATTATAAATTCATCTTTCATCCATCTAAGTGGAGCACTTAGGGCATGTGTTGGTGGGGGGAGGGGTGCAAAGGCTTCCAGCCCTGCCCCCACCCTACCTCCCAGGGTACCTTGGAGCAAGTCACTGCTTCAACTTCCTTGAGCCTCAGTTTTCTCATCTATACAGTGGGAGCGAAGCCCAGCTCTGCCTTCTCCATCCACTGTTGCCAAGAGTGTCCACTCTGGCTGAAGACCTAGTCGCTGTCACACAGTGAAGACCAGAGCACCTCCAAAAGCCCTTCTGTGTGTGTTTATACAAATAACTTAAAATCTTTCTCCTTAATCTAGATGGAGAATGCATTTGCCACATCAGAACAAGAGGACGGACCGCTAAACACAAAGGTGGAGTGCCCTCTCCAGTCAGCCCCCGGCCCTCCAGGAACGTGTGAAGGGCCTAGAAACTGTCAGGTTCTGTTTTTCTGCTGCCTCCAACCATAAAATGCTCACAGAACAACAAGAAAACTATATTGACCCAATCCCCAAGATAGATCAGAACAGGAGAGAGATTTTGACGGGGAGACAAGAACAGAAAGCTGAATCTTCTTAATGGCCAGGATTTATATCAACCCAGAGTATCTTAAACATATCAGCTCTAGAAAATGCCAGATAAAAAAAGAGGGCCGAGGCCTCCACTTTGCAGGGACCTGGGAGGGCCTGGCCCAGGCCAAGTTCAGCAGAAAGAGCAACACAGAAGTCTCACTGGCAACTGCTATTGTGGGCTTGCAGAGCTAATATCCTATGAATAGAGATGTTTTAAATGTATTAAACATTGGTTCCCCCCCCTTTTTTTTTAGAAATTACTCTGACAGAGCCTTCCTTAAACATTATTTGAATAAAGCCTCATTACTCACAGTCCAAAGAAGTTCATTAGGAGGAGATCGCTTTGGAAAGGAATCAAGGAGCTCGCCTTTCTTCTCAGCAGTGAATTACATTAGCTACTTCCTAGTTATTTAAATCTTGAAATAAAAGATGTAAACGCTACAGTGACATCTTAAGATCATTGCGGAGGCAGGTCTTGCATGCACAAAAATGCCCAGCTGGTCTGCAGATAAAACAGATTGATAATTAGTTGCAAAATGTAACATTTCATCAAGAATATTTTGAATAATCCAATTTATCTTTGTCAGATATGCAGCACATATTTTTCCGGGGAGCAGCTTTGTTCTTTAACATAATATTATAATTTCAGGCTGCTAATGAAGGCGCCCGCCGGCCGGCCGGGCCTTGATGTGCGGCGTGGCGGGGAGCGCGCCGCGCCCCGCTGCCGCCACCTGCCCGCCGAGGCGCGGGCTGCGGGCCGCCGGCCGGGGGCGATCAAAGGCCGGCGGGCGGCGGGGCGGGCGCCCCCGGCGGGCGGAGCGCGGGCCGCGGGCGGGGCTCAGCGACTCCGGCTTCTAATTAACCCCGGGAACCGCGCGCTCCCCGCCCGCCACGAGGGCCGCAGCGAAGGGCGGCGAGCGGGCAGGCCTGGGGTGGGGCCGCTTTCCCGGGCTGCGGGAGAGCCGGAGGGGCCGGCCACGGGGAAGGGGTCCCCCCGGGCGGTCGGCAGGAGCTGCCAGCACACTTCAGGGGCTCCGCGGACCCCGGGGCCGGAAGCCGGGGCCCATGTGCCGCTCGCTTGCTCGCTCGCTCGCTCGGGCCTTTCTGGGGGCAGTTTATCACTTGACATAATGCCTGGTTGGAAAGGCCTAGACGCCCGTGTTTACAGGGATGAGCAGGAGCTCCTTAGCATTCCTCAGGAGAGCCCCAGCGCCGGCCCAGGAGGGAGCCTCCTCTCAGGACCAAGAGAGGCCTGAGCGCTGGCCCTTGGAGAGACCCTGATCTAGATGCGCAGAAACTCAGGGGAACTTAATTTCCTCCAGTGACCTGGACCTGTGCACTCGCATCCCCGGATCACCTGCTTTCCACCAAAGACGCGGGGCACGGGGTGTGGCTGCGAGGAGGCAAAGTGTTGGCAAGAGTTTGGAAAACTGGCTCGCCCTTCCTAAAAGAGGCATGAAGTTTGTCAAAGCACAGAAAACTCCAGACCAAAGAATGTCCTTTATTTTGACTGTGCCAAGAGCCCCCAGGCACGCGCTAGGTGTGCAGAACGTTTCATATAGAAGTGACGATTTCCGCTGCCAGGAGGGAGACCTCCCAGCACTCTGTCCCCACGCTGGGGTTGTTGGGTAATATTTGGTATCTTCAAAACACAATTGCGGTTCTTGCACCAAGATTAAAGTTCTGTATCCCTTAGTTCAGGAACCATGATTAATGAGAGGTGGATGGTACTCTCCTACTTGTCCACATTCGAAAGGGCAGTGCTGTGTCCTCGAATCCTGCAGAACAGGTCTGATGACCCCCGAGTGTCCAGGAGGCAGACATGGATGATCATACTACGGGTGAACTTGGGTGGATTCAGAAAATTCAGAATGCTTTGAAAAATGAACCTGCTCCCAAGACAGAACCATGGGACTGCTCACTCGTAAGATTACTGCATAAGGTCATCTCTTATTTGGTCATTCCTGCTCCTATAGACGGGGACTGTGTTCCATATTTTCAAATACTTCAGTCTCAAGGACCGTGGCCAGCAAAGTAGGCAGAATGTTGATTTTAACCTCTCCTGATAGATACAGCTCTTAAAATACACTGTGAACATATTTCAGCCTGAAGAGGGCACGCTCTTTACAGGGATCCTGACCAATCAGCTTGTCCATCAGTGGTTGCTTTAGCAAACCCATGAGAGGGTTTGTGGCCCAGCCCCCAACTTCAGGACAAAGCAGGGACACTGAGGTGGCCCTCCCCTCAGCCTGGTGCCAGCCGGCCTTGTGCATCTAGCCCACTCACCATGGTTGGCTCTGCCCATATGTCCCGCCAAGTTGAGAGTCCCTAGGTCCACGGAGGATGCCTTCTCTCTGACTCCCTATACCTTCACGTGCTCATCCACAGAGCAGATGCCCCATAAGTGAGGGACTGATCTGAACCAGACTGGGTCTCTCTGGAGCCAGCAGTCCTGGGGGACCGCAGCTCCCATTCAGGCCATCGTAACACACACCAGAATGGCACAAACAGGAATCCCGCTGACCCCTGAGCTCCTGAGAGGAGAAGCTACCTTCCCCTGTCCAGCTCAACAGGGAGAAGAGCAGGTCCCTCCCACCAAACAGCACACATCACAGAGCAGGGCAAGGCTGTTCCCAAAGGGCTCTGCTCTCCCAGCCCAGGAAGGGTGCTGCCCACAAGCAAAGAGGCTTCTGGGCCCCCCTGTCTTCTCATCCGTCCTTTCCCCAGTCCCCTGCCCCTGCTCAGAAGCTTACAGTGATGCTTTAACCAGCTTCTAGAACTCTCACTTCCACACTGCTGTCTCTACCCTTCTCTATTACCTCCCCTGTGCAAGCCCTTGTTTGGGAAGAGCAGGTCTGCGCACTACCAAGGGCTGCCCTACCCTGGAAGCCCTCCTCTCATCTCTCTCTCAACCGATTGGTGTTCTGCCCATTCCTGAGAGCCAGGCTCGAAGCCTCACCCTCCACACACCTGTGAGTCTCACGGTCATCATGCCCCCTCAGCATCTGGCACACAACACCTTGCGTGTGTCTGGTTTATAACCTGCTCTAGTGCACAGAGCCCACGTCCACTACCTTCCTCCACCCAGCGCCTGTACACAGCAGATGCTCAGTGGACATTTATTAATGTCTCCTTCCCTCTGTCTTCCCTGTTTATCAGCCAAACCGGAAGAGGCCTGACCTAGGAATTCTCTGGAATGGCCATGGCATCTATGAGCAGGGAGCACTGAATAAAGTGTGGACTGGGATGGCTCCACTGATGAATTGATTGAGCTCAGCTAGAGGCTGGAGATTACTGAGACTTGAGCTTGACTCAGGGTAACGGGGGAGTCCTTCACTGCGGTCCGTGGTCATCCACTCAGGCTGTGAGGGAAGGTCAAAGAGAGTGGTCACTTTCTGCAAACCTGGGTACCCCAGGACACAGATCCTGTTTTCCTAAAATGTGTCCCCTTGCCCTTGGTGGTAACGGGGCTGCCACTGCTGCATTCAAGTGGAAGGGTCTAGACGACTCTCTGCAGTTGTCCGAATCATAAATTGAAGAATAAATGGGTAAATGGAAGGGTCAGGATTAACTCAGGCTTTTGCATCGCTCAGAGGCAGTACCCGGACGTGCTCCTAGGGGGAGCCAGTGGACCTTGTAGCTCTGCACTATTTGCACACAGTGGGCAGTCCGTGACCATCCAGCGATGGGGTGGTTGGATGCCTAGAAGCTGCGTGCCTGCAGTGTAGACACCAGGAAACAAAGAACAGAGCTGTGAACAGTGTGGGTCCTGGTTTGGAAGCCCAGCTCACAGACCTTGCCCTTCTCTGAATGCAGGATGTCCACAGACAGACCTCTCGGCCCATTTCGTTGCTTTTCTCTTTTACCCCCACTGTGCACCCAAATCAAGGATCTCCCCCGAAACCCTTCTCTTGAAGCCCTAATGGCTCCGTTACCTATCTCCTACTTTTTCCTCAGGTCCTGGGGATAAATAAAGGCAGGGTTGCGTAAGCCAGGCCCTATCGCCCAGCATGGCATTGAGGCCCTCCCAGGGATGCCGCAGCTTACCTGAGGATGGGCCTCCTGCCCGGGCCTTGACCAAGCCAGGTTCAGTCCAGCTCTGCCCCTCTCCTTGCCTTGCCCAGAGCCCCTCGGTGCGCAGTGCCTTTTCCCTCCCCTCTTTGCCTCCTGAGGTCCCATACATCCTGCCAGCATCACTCTGGGAAGGCACCCCAGGTCCCCCAGCAGGAGTGATCTCCCCACGCTCAACCCTTCTTGTCAGCTACGTTGTGCTTAGGACGCTGTTGTCTCTTATCCCTTATTGTGGTTATGTGTGGGATTTTCTCACTCCCCCACCAGGCTGTCCACTCCCTGAAGGCAGGATAGGGTCCCCTGCTTCCTTAGCACACCCTAGACCTCAGTGAAAGGTTTCTGGATAAAGAAATGAATGCATCCAACAAGGAAAAATCTTCAGTGGGGGCACCACTGAAAGGTACCCATTACTTATTGGGTTTGCATTGAGGGACGAGTCTCGACGCATTAACTAAGAGAGAAGAATGAAAGGCATTTCAATTTATCACGGAAAGAGTAATTCCCATGAGTTTGGATATAAAGGTGAACTAAGACGAAAACCATTTTTCTTGGATGTCAAGGAAGTTCTCCCACAGATATCCTGGAAAAGCCCAATATAAATACACTAAATAATAAAAAGCAGAGCAAACATTAGTGAAGGGTTCAGTGTTTTCTCTTCTAGGCACAAATTTGCTCAGAACGACAGGTGGTCCCACAGACCTCTGTTGAGTGAAAGATGAGTCTCCACAGCAAAGCCCTGCCCCAGCACAGGCATGCTCAGTCGAGGGGCCCCCCACTCCTACCTGGGGGTAGACACGTCCCACCAGGGTCGCATGCTCCAAGACATCCCACCCTTCACCAAGGATCATGGTCATTTTGTGGTCAGGACCCTGAAGACCCCCACGGGCCTGGCATTGAGTCATAGAGTCGTCACCACTCACCAACCAACAGCACAGCCAGGCCCCGCGGGATGGTACAGAGGGCTGCCAAGTGTTCAAGGTTGTGGGAAGGTTTCAGAAAGGTTCAGCAGGAAGGGATGCTCCGTAAATCACCCCGGGAGACTGGGGCAGATGGTCTACCAGTCCCCCTTATTCCCAGCCCTTCCCCTCTGCTGCATTCACTCACAGCGTTGCCTTCGTCCAGAGGGTCTTTCTCCCCAGGGCTCCTTCTAGTGATACCTCACTCGGTCTTCAAGGCCTAAACCATGTACCAGTGTTGCTGGGAAGGCCTTCCAGGTGCTTCTGGTCAGTCTTTCCTCTGCACTCCCACAGACAGTCGGACCTGCCGCTTACCTGTGCAAGGTGTGTGTTCACCGGGCTTGTCCCAGAGTCCGCTGTGCACAGAGCTGTCTCGTGAACCAGGTGATTGTGCTTCGGGAAGGTAGAGGAACCAGCTCACTCCCATCAGGGCATCACCAGCACCCAGCAGCATCTTGCCAGGAGCAGAGAGGTAGTCGGCAAGTGGGAGGGACTGAGGGATAAAGATCTAAGGCACCTGTCTCATGATATATGCCCCCAAAACATTTCTGGAGTAAAAGAAAAAATAGATTAGCCACTCATAATTAAATTCTTCCTGTTCCTCAGTTGCTTGTAATTCGTCCATGTCTATATTTGTTTGTGAGTTTTTATCATATCTTTTTATTTAATTTTATTAGAAGCAACAAAAAAATTTCATAGAATTGGGAGGTTTTCGGTTTTTTTAATTGAGATATAATTAACATAGAACATTATGTTCATTTCAGGGGTGCAGCATAATGATTCGAGATTTGTATATTTTGCAAAATGATCATGCCAATAAGTGCAACTAACATCCATTATCACACACAGGTACAATTTTTTTCTGTTATTTTTATGTAGTTATCTTTTGAAATAAATAAATATACAGTGAGTATTTTCTCTAGGAGAAAACTGTATAAAAGATGAAAATGTTTTAGACCTGTGTGCCCCTGTTCTCAACTCACCACAAAAAAAAAAAAAAAATAGGTCGGATCCAAACATCTAGGTTTAAAGGTATACAAAAGTGAAAAAATCAGATCTTGTATTGACTACAAGAGCGAGTCCTAGGTAGTCATTCATCTAGACCGGGAGCTGGGGTAACCCCGGTCTGAGCTCGGGCAAGTGCACACAGACTGAGGAAGAGGGGAGTCCTGACCCCAAGCGTGGACCCCAGGGAAAATAAACACAGGATGGTGCTGCAGTGGAGGGGGGGGCAGGGGGGCAGGGACAGTTCAGCATGAAGTCTGGGGGGCCCCCTAAGCAGCGTGCAGCTAGATGACAGGAGAGAGTCCAGCTGGCCCACTCTGACACGTGGTAGCCCAGGACCTGAAATGCACTTTGTGGGGGGTGGGGGGGTGGAGGGGACTAGCCCCGCTGAGCCTGGTATCATGAAGAGCCTTTGATTCATACCAATCAAGAGCGCCTCCCTCAGGTTCCTTCTTCTGGAGAGAGGCAAGAGAGGCCCCTGAGAAGTTAGGACAGAGGGCAGAGGGTTGGGGGCCGAATGCCTCCACCTTCCTGCCACCACCTCCGAGCCCCCCCACACTATAGCAGGTGACCCCGTATTCTCTCTTATAACTCCTTGTGTATTTTATTTTATTTTTTTTAAAGATTTTATTTATTTATTTGAGAGAGGTGCAGCCCGGGAGTGAATAGAACCTTCTGGACTTTTGCTTAAAATTTTTTTTTTTTAAGATTTTATTTATTTATTTGCGAGAGAGACAATGAGAGACAGAGAGCATGAGAGGGAGGAGGGGCAGAGGGAGAAGCAGACTCCCCGCCGAGCAGGGAGCCCGATGCGGGACTCGATCCCGGGACTCCAGGATCACGACCTGAGCCGAAGGCAGTCGCTTAACCGACTGAGCCACCCAGGCGCCCACTCCTTGTATATTTTAAAGGTTTTATTTATTTAAGAGAGAGCATGAGCGAGAGAGAGAGCACAAGCAGGGGGAGGGGCAGAGGCAGAGGGAGAAGCAGGCTCCCCGCTGAGCAGAGAGCCCCATGCTGGACCCGATCCCAGAACCCCAAGATCATGAACTGAGCCGAAGGCAGATGCTTAACGAACTGAGCCACCCAGGCGCCCCTAACCTTGTATTTTTAATTTCAATGTACCTACTACAACTGGTAATTATTTCTGCCATCGCTCGTTTGCCTGCCTTAAGTGCTCTCTCTCAATCGACTGCAAATCCCAAGAGGGCAGAGGTGGCGTCGGGCTCATCCAACCCTGACGCCAGGGCCTTTACACACTGTGTTGCACATAGTAGGTGTTCAGGAAATATTTCTTGGAGGAAGGAATGGTTGACCAGGAAGTGGTGTTTACCTCTGCTCCCTCTGGAGCAATGGATGGGGAAGCCCCAGAGAAGCCAAGACAGGCTGAGCGTTGGGGCGACGCCTCTGTCATTCCCAGAAAGCAGCTGAAACCAAGCAAGCGCATTACTCTCACGGTGCAAACGGTTTCGGCACATCCTCAAAATATAATTTTCAAAACCCAAATTAGTATCACCATAGGCATGGATTCCATAATTTCTCACGTAGATCACTTGGCTCTTCGAAGAATTTCGCAAATGCCAAGGAAGGAGTTGATGTGGGCCACACGGCCCCCCGGGGCGGGAGGGTGTTGTGTGAGGGGATTTTCAGCAGGGCAGGCCCTCTGGGCTGCAGGGAAATTACCCTGATTGCCCAGAAAAGTGAGGCCACCGCAAATCTCTGCTCATAGACACACGGGAATATGCAAAAACAATATATAGACGGCCCCAAACACCGAAATTAAAGAACTATTTCTTTCCAACAATTTGGTCCACAGCTCTGACTATTATCTGGGGATAAATCAATTTGCTGCAGCTATAGACAGCTATTTCCGTGTGAGTCCCGCGAAGCTTAACTGGAGAAGCGTGTTAAAAGTTAAAGGACCTTCATCACATTAAGAACATGAATTTTTCTAACCATAAATTTATTTCACTGAATTCCTGAGCTATAAAGTCACCCTGCACTCTTCCTTGTAAATCAGACGGGGTGTACCCACTTCCTGATGTTTGCCAATTTGCTATTTTTCCTGTAATTAGGAAAAAATGCAATTCACTAGAGTTATGAGCCCAGAGGAGATCACTGGATTGAGTTGAGTTGTTTAATACCTGCCCGGGCTCAGTGCTTTGTAAAGAATGATTCTACTGGGGGGTAAAAGGGCGAAAATAAATGATTATGGAAACACAGGATAAGACCTAACGCCAGACGTGGTAGCTGCTTCCTCCGAGTGGCTTTGACCACTCGCCATCGGTTTACGGCATCTCGTGGTGGAAGGATGCAGAGCTGGGAAATTAAAGGCAACAGAAAATAAAACTTAGGAGCACTGGGAAGATCTGCCTGCCTTCGGGTGCATGGGAAGAGCCCAGAGTAGGAGGAGAGTTGAGGCAGGCACAGTGCGGGGCACCAGACCCAGCCCCTTGCAGAAAGGCCATCTCTGAAACCCTCACGCCCTTGTCCTGCAGGAATTATGAAGCAAGCAGAGTTGAGGATGGGCCTGTAGCAGCAGTTTCCTAAATCTCTCAGGGCAACTAGAAAATCAAGGAAATCACTTTGCTGTTGGTGTTTATCTTCCAAAGGAAAGTGGTTTTCATACATAGATTTTTCTTTCTTGCCTTTCAGTAAACATCCCAAGTTCCATTCCATGGTGGATGGTGGTGTCATTCTTGGAAAATGCATTTTTCACTAAGGTCAGCTGTCCACGTTGGGCATCATTAGATGCTGCATGCACAAGAACACACTGTTTCCTACTTTGGTTATCAATACAGATGCTTTTTTTTTTTTTTTAAGATTTTATTTATTTATTTGACAGAGAGAGACACAGCGAGAGAGGGAACACAAGCAGGGGGAGTGGGAGAGGGAGAAGCAGGCTCCCTGCAGAGCAGGGAGCCCGATGCGGGACTCGATCCCAGAACCCTGGGATCATGACCTGAGCTGAAGGCAGTCGCTTAACCAACTGAGCCACCCAGGCGCCCCCAGATGCTTTTTCTTTTTTTTTTTTTTTTAAAGATTTATTTATTTGAGAGAGCGAGAATGAGAGAAAGTACATGAGAGGGGGAGGGTCAGAGGGAGAAGCAGACTCCCTGCCGAGCAGGGAGCCCGATGCGGGACTCGATCCCGGGACTCCAGGATCATGACCTGAGCCGAAGGCAGTCGCTTAACCAACTGAGCCACCCAGGCGCCCCCCCAGATGCTTTTTTATAGGAATTGCGTTCATGGCTTCTGAAAAACACATTGATATCTACAATTAAAGTAAATATTAATGAAAAGGATGAAAACGGTAAGTGCTTATGTGGCCAAAAGAACCCTTTCACAAGACCTGGTACCTGGCATTTGAAGAATTAACTTGAAATGAATTGACTCTCAGACTTTTCTTTAAAAGGGGGATGTCGTTTGATCCCTACAAATGGAAAACACACCCGTTTCCACGCATCCCTAAAAACAAAAACAAAAAGCTCAATAATCCTCCTAAATTTTAACCAGGAGGGAGAAAAAAAAAAGGGGGCAAATACACACACACACACACACAGAAAGAACCGTTTTGTGGAAACATGAAACACAAGAAAGGAAATATTCCCTGGGATGGGACCAGGTTTCTTTCCTTTTCTCTCCCCATTCTATTTCCTGTCACCCAGTAATTCTAGAGGTGAACAAAACGGACCCTTGTATCTAATCACCCTAATGACCCTGGCCTTCATATTTAAAATGTCATTCAGAGATAGTTTCGGGTTGGCAGCTGCTGATGGAGAAGAGCAATAAATAATACTATTTCCATTTGCACACAAGCCCCGCGTGCAGAAGCCGCTCGAAATGCATTTCCAGAGGAACACCTTGGGACCCACTATTGGAATGCCACCCCATTTGATGCCAGGCACCCCGCACATCAGCTTTTAGGAGGGAAGTGAAGAGCAGCTTGCCCAATTGGAGTTACAAGGGAATTTAGGAAGACAGAATGTAATTACCTGAACTGGAATCCAGCCAAGGTACTGGGCTGTTAAAAAAAAAAAAGTCAAGGAAAAAAAATAACCTTAATTCTCTTCGCTGATAACAAAAGCCAAACGCGGGCTTCTTTCTGTTTATGATTTGGCATCGAGGGGTATTTAAATCATCACCAAACAATAAATAAAAATAAAACTTTGCAATTTCTAGCAGGCCCCTCTCACACACACACACACACGCACATGCAACTGCTCTCTGCAGATTCCTTTGTCCGTGGAGGAGGTGGTGACAAGGCCCCACTTCCTGGCACTTTCGGGCTGTTCGTTCAGTTTGCACCAGAGACGGACAGCAGGCTCTGCCCACAGGCTGGCCAGGTCACGCTCTCCGAAGACCAGGACCCTCATCAAGCGCCACCGGGGGGCAGGGGGGAGGCCTGTTTGCAGAGCTAATTTTTCTCCTTTAAATCTGGGCTTAGTTCTGATGAAACGAAGTGAATAAAATAATAATCTCGCACCAGGGATGTGAAATTTTATAAAGACCTTTGGCTGAGAACTCTCTCTCTGTCCTCTCTCTCTCTTTTTTTCCAAGAGGGAAAGGCATGGAGAGAAATTTGTCTGAGAAGGTCTGGAGGTCACCTACATGCTGAAAATATGAAATCAGTCGGCACCAGAGCCCGCTCAAGAGTTCGTGGGGGCAGGACCGTCCACAGTGCGCGAGGTCACGTTCCTCAGAAAATGGGCCACACTCCTAACTTCATACAGAGCAGAGGCATCCTTGTCGCTGCTTCCCGAGACTCGCACGGCTCCTCGCTTCCCTTCCTGCCAGAACACAGGCAACTGCTAATCTGCTCCTATCATAATTGCAGGAAGTTGTCAACATGAAAATTTCAGTTAAGCTCATGGTTTGTGGTTTTCCCTGGAGGGTTAAACAAAGGAGTCCGATATGACACCTCAAACTTTGGGGGGGTTGCGAAGAGGAGAGGACACACATTTGTAAGGCAGACCAGAGTTATCCTTGTAAAACCCACTGAACAAAGAAGTCCAGTTTTTTTAAACTGGAAAGACCATTTCTTTTATACCCTGAAAACAGTGAACACCGATAAAATTAAAGTGGAAAATTTACCATTTCATCCGGTTGTCTACAGTTCCGAAATGTCGAAAATTGCCATCATTATCGACCTCGTTTTTGACTGTTTTCAGCCAAGCTAAGACATCTGCACATATTTTGTGAAGAACAGTGATACAGAGTCTGTAAGTGCAAAGTGTGAAATGAGAGGCGGGCGCAGAGAAGAAAAGCAGACAAACGAGGGCCATCTGAGGCATTCCCGCGAATGCATGCTTTGGCTAATTTCCAAGGTGAGGAATGCTCCAAATAACTAGATTAACCCCCTGATCCTCGTTGTTCCATTTTGCAGAATTCTAAGTGCTTCTATCATCCTCGACTGAATTGGTTTAAAAGTTTAAAGCAAAATTCCCTTACTGATATGTTTATATGTCTACAAATCTGTGCTTCCTAAAACAGGAAAAAGCAGGCTTCCCTCTCAGCTTGGAATTCGATCACTACCGTGTTTAGGGGATGCTGTGTTTTGGTAAAGCTTTGGCGAGCTCTCGCTGCCGCTCAGTAAACACGGTCGAGATCACTCGGGAGGGGAACGGTGGTTTCTCCCACTGGTGATAACAAGCAAAGTGGGGGTCTCCGCAGACAGAAGCCTCCGAATTTTTTTCCGATCGTTCTGAAAAGCTGCTGCCCTGAGCCCTGCCATCCTCCTTCTGGCTTAGATCCTTTAGAAACCTAGACTCACACCCAAAAGCCAAACCCATTTGGTTTCCAGTTGGAATATAACATACCAAGCCCAACGCAGCCTCTTAGAACCCCGCCTTTCTCCTCCCTTGGCTGTTCTTGGTGTTTGGGGGACATCTTCTTTCCTAGACACGTGGGCCCCAAACTTGGATAACCCCAATCTATCTCCCCAGTCGCATGAAATGAGTAGTAAATGTATCTAACAGACAACCAACCTACACCCACTCCCAGAAAATCAGGGTGGGAAGTACAGGATGGAGAGGGATTCTTATTAATAATTCATCCTAAGCAACCCCCTGGAGCAGTTTCACTGTGATATGCTATGCAGAATGCTTCAACACACTAATTAATATTTTCAAAGTGTTCCATGGGCCCCTTTTTAAAGCACTTTTGCCATCCATTCAATGTTCTGCATTATAAGTAAAAGATCAATCGTGTCCCCCAATCCTATTGATGAGCTGTCTAAGCAATGTCGGATATGAGGAGTCAACAGAATCTTTTTAAAATATTACTCCCCAAGTATTGGGCTGGAAACTGACCAAGTTACAGAAGGGCTCAGGTGGACCAGGGAGTCACTGATGTGCTCTGGGCATGGCATGCCGTCCCTGCCTCACACCACCCAGACTAATACCCAAAAGAGACACCCGAAGGAGAGGGTAGCCATCCCGTCCAAGGCGAGCATGCCAGGTGCGGTGGCAGGAAACTCCCTTTGAAAGGGGTCTCAGCAGATAATTCCACCAGACCTCAGCCCCGCCTCTCAGAGGAGCTTCTGATAGAGGAAGATGAGCGGGAGATCCAGGCCAGCCTGCATGCTCCCGGGGGCTGGCCACTGCTCAGGAGCTCCTGCTTGGCCCTGGAGCATTACAGGTGGAGGGCAGAATCGCCATCCCCCAGCATAATTTTAGGGCACAATCCTCTGACTGACTTCACATGAGCAGAAGCAGCCAGGGTCTGTCCAAATGACCACCCCAAGGCCATAACTCGGTTCTCTCCCACTCTGACCACTGCGGCCAGCTCCAAGGCCAGGACCCCAAAGGCAACACCCTCGGAGAACAGCAGGTGGTCACTCTCCGCATGCCGATCTCAATGATTCTTCCTAAATGTTACCTGGAGACTATTTCTCAATTCAAATCAATTATGCCTATTGATTCTGGCAATTAAAAGAACAGAAAAGGAATAATTTTTGCCCTTTACTATCTTGCGTACAAGAAAGTGATTTACAGAGTCAAAAGGATCAACATGGAAATAACCACTCTCCATGGTAAAGAATCCATTCTTCCCCGGGGGTTTTGCTGGACGGTCTCTGAGGCAAGAATGGGGATGGGGCCTCTCGGGGATGCCTGGACACCCACTGCCCACTGGAAGCTCTGGGCCATGCTGCTTCTTGTCCAGGCCACAGGCACCACCAAAGCATGGTGTCCGTGCGGGCTTTTTTTTATTGCTGTAAAATTCGCATAACATAAAATTAAGTATTCGCAACTCAATAGCATTGATTAGATTTACAATATTGTGCAAACATCACCTCTGTCTAGTTTCAAAACATTTCCATCACCCCAAAATCAAACCCTGTAGCCATTAGCAGTCACTCCCCAGCCCCCGCCCCCCCGCCCCCGGCAACCACAGATCTGCTCTCTGTCTCTGCAGATTTGCCTCTTCTGGATCTTCCATAGAAATGAGATCATACGATCTGTGGCCTTTTGTTGACTGGCTTCCTTCACTCAGCATATCTTCGAGGCTCACCCACGTTGTAGCAGGTGTTATTGCTTCAATTCTGTTTATGGCCAAATAATATTCCATTGCACGGGTATGCCACGTTGTATTTATTTAATTCCATCGACAGATGGACACTGGGGTTGTTTCCACCTTGTGGCTATTGTGAATATTGCTGCTATAAGCATCTGTGTAAAAATATTTGTCCCTGTTTTCAATTCCCTGGGGCATACACCTGGGAGTGGAATTACCTATAGTAATTCCATGTTTAACTTTTTGGCAAGTTGGCGGGAGTTTTGGGAACGCTCTGCTCAATGAAACAGTGCCACTGTGGACAGGTGGAGCTGGCCAGGGGCGGTGAGGAGGGGAGGTCTTTCATGCCACTTCTGTGCCATGGAGAGCTTGCAGGTGATTCTCTCACAGAATGAACCATGATTTCCTCCACGCTTCTGCCCCCAGATAAACATGTCGCCTCCAACCGCATAACATAACCCCATGTGACGTGGTTTTAGTAAAGCTGGGGAGAAGAGAAGAAAAATTCATGTAACCCCTGTAGCTTAAATTATATGTTATTAGGGCACCTGGGTGGCTCAGTTGGTTAAGGTTCAACTCTTGATCTCAGCTCAGGTCTTGATCTCAGAGGTCATGAGTTTAAGCCCCACATTGGGCTCCATGCTGGGCATGGAGCCTATTTTTTTTAAATAGTTCATATATATATATGAAGCTTACAATACACAGTGCTCCCCTGACATGTAAGAACCTTCCACAATAGGCCTATTCAGCCCTATAGGGTTTCTATAGGCATAGCTTTCTTCCTTCCAGACCACCCCAAGCATCCCACCCAGCACTAGACTTAACTGCTCACAGATCCCTAATCCCCTTTTCTCTGGCCTGTAGCCTTTCCACATGTCCATCAGTCCCTGCTCCAAAAATGCTTTTCTCTTCTGTGCCCCAAACTCATACCTTAAAAACTCTTACTCATCCTTCAAGACCCAACTCAGATGTCTCCTTGTCCATGAAGCCCTCCCTGGCTCTCCAGGGAGAGTTATCATCTCCTCTGTGTCCAGAACCTCCACTCCCATATCGATCGTGACCCTGGGACTCGAATGAGAACAAACACCATAGAATCACACAGAAGAAGTCTTCACCCTGCTTCTGTACCTCAGAACAAAGCCAAGGAGAAGGCAGGACCACCTCACCAGGAGGCATCCTGAGGCTGCCTCCCATCCTTCACAGCTCTCACTCATGAGCAAGAAGGGGACATAGCAGTGATCACACTATACAGACAACTAGAATAGGGGTGACCTTTATTTGGGGAAGGTACAAATCAGTCAACTCAGGAAGGAAGCCTGAGCAGTGGGGATAGACAGACAGTCAGAACCCAGGACTACCAGAGGAAGCCGATTTAGGTAAACCAGAGTTACCCCCTGCAGCACCAGGATGAAATGTTCCCACCCCCGCCCCATGAAATGATGTCAGATGACCACCCCATCCTCATCCTTCTGCCTCCACCCCCTTGGTGCCCTCCACTCGAATACCTTCCCCATGTTCTCCATCTTCCAAATACCACCTTCTTATGATTCCCATCTGAGGTCCAACTTCATTCATTAAACCTCCATCATGGGCCCAGACCACTGTCATTCCCTCTCCGTACTTCCTACCAATCCCGTAATGTCCACGGGGGACCTGAATTACCCGGAATCTCTTGGCATGCCCTGCCTTCCCAAGGATAGTGTAACCTCTCGAAGGACAGAGGTCATGTCTGACACATTTGGTCCTCCCACAGTATATGAATTAATATCTCATATATCGTAAACGCCCAAAAAATCATCTTAATTGATAAGGAAGAAGAGAAGATGAACCAAAATTATAGAACAGAAAGTTATAGAGCAGGAGAACTTGACAAGGACTCACAGCGTCCCAGAAAGGCAGAGGGAGAGCTGGAGGAGTCCTGGGCTCTGAGACCCATCCCATCCCCCATGCTCTTTGCATAGATAAAGCTCTGGAAAAGGTCCGTACTAATGAAATCAGTCCAAATGTATTTGACTTGTGCCTCCCAAATAGATTGCATTATGGAACACCCCTCCACTTCCCTGCAAAACGCCCTCTAATATCTTGTAGAAATAATGTTCTGCAAACACAATTAAGGCAATGCTACTTAAATGTTATCTATAATAACATAGAACAAAGTTGGAGAACCAGCAGGTAAAATTATGCAGTTTGACATGAATGTATTTGGGCTGAATATCAATTCTTAGATGGTCAAGTGAAGTTGATTATAAAACCAACAGGGAAACTCCAGGGACATGATTGCATGATCTCCTTGAAGGGTAAAAAGTTTTCATTGGAGCAGAAACAGGGCTAAGGGAGTCCAAGCAAGGATCCCAATCGTCAGACCAAAGCTTTTGTGAATTAAACTGTGAGGAGCTCGGGTCTGATTCAAAGTAAAGCTGTGAACCACAGAACTGGGATCGGGTTGGGGAGACATTAAGACCCAAGTCTACATAGTGGGAAAGCAGATGAATAACCTCTACCCCAACCAGCCTCAGAGTTGGTGGCTTTCAGAGCCAAGAAGGGCCTATATAAGATTCCACACAACCTCTTTGTTTTTCAGAGGAGGAGACTGAGACGCAGGGCACAGACTTGTCCGAGATGTCTCAGGGAGCTAGATCAAAGCTGGAGCCTAGACCTCCAAATGCTCTCAGGGTTCCTCTATTCCTGCAATCATGGCAGGGGCATGTGCTGGTAATCCAGAAGACTGGCCAGGGTTCAGGGATGCGGGAGGCCGGGGGTCAGAGTGGCCAGCTCAGCACACAGGGAAAGGATCAGCGGCCAGGCCATGCTGGAGCCCGAGAGGCAGGTCACCGGGAAGGAAGTGCCACCTCCACCCCATGGCTCTGCCTAGCCCAGGACTCTGCCTTCTTCCCAGTCTGGTCCTGAGACACCGGATTATGAAAAACAAAGACAGCATCTACACTTCTGTCCAAACCAGTAATGCAGACCTTCGCAAACGCACATCAGTGAGCGAAGACAGGAGTCGGTTGCACCTTTCAGAGCAGGTGCAATTGACATTCAGAGCAGAGAGGAGCACTGACCTGATCCGCCCTGGCGTCCATCCACTGCCGCTCCCCTTTTGCCAACTTGTTGGTCTATCATACCCGCAGAGTCCTCACTCTGCATCCTGTCCTTATGGATCTTTCGATCTGACAAAGCCCTCTCTATACGCCAGCCCCAGGACCTGCCAGCATGTCTTCACTCAAGTTAAAATACTCCAGCACTAGGAAGCCGTGTGCAGGTGGACATGCCTTGAAGAACACCACGAAAAGGAGGACTCCCACAGCTGCAGAGGACAGGGCGGTTATGCTCTTGACAAGAGCGTTGGTCAGGGCACGGTTCACACAGCAAGAGCCCCACAGGCTGGTCTTCAAAGGTCCTCAGTTTCCACTAATTCACCCTACCTGAGGTACTGTGCCATGGGATGGGGACCTGGACGCCAGGGTCTCCTGACAGGAGCAGTGCGATTGGACACAGAGTGGCTAGCGAGGCGCGGTGTGCAAAGTCTGAGTGAACATCAGAGGTGGAAGATGGCAAAGTGCTACGCATCGGTCACCCATGCGACCTGCCCGGTTGCACCCCAGAAGCAGCCATGAGCAGCCCACCTCCCAGCAAGGCTCAGACAGGTGAACCAAGATGCACGATGCGTGCAGGGTCCCCTGGCTAACCAGTGGCCGAGCCGCAGGGGAACCGGAGACGGGACGCTCCAGCCCGGCTCATGCCCCACACCTGCTGCCTTCCAAGCATGTGGCTGGTACTTTCACAGTTTCACTTCGTGGCCTGATGTGTGCACGCAGATGCAGATACATGCGCGCACGCACACGTGTGTGCGTGTGCGTGTGTGTGTGTGTGCGTGCACGCCAGCCTATGTGCATGTGTACAGATAAGCCCAAACAGAAGTTTCAAGCAGCAGAGCTTATCCCCATCACACACTGGATTCTGGCCTTTCCTCATCTGTTCTAGTTTACGTTTATTGTGCGACCCATAATTCGAAACGCGATTTGATCCTCATTCTCTTTTTACAGATGGTTGAGCCGAGATGCAGAGACCTCACCTGCATCACCCATTGGCCCTCGGCGGACTGGTGTGAAGCCTCGCACATCCTGACCTGTCACCCCTGCCTCCGTGGTGGCAGCTTTCCACCCCCAGCCCCAGCACCATCCCCTGTGGCCCTGGGCCCAGGTTCTCCCTGCTCCTCCTGCACATCCCAGATCCCCTCCCTTTGGTTCTTGAGTCACACAGTTATCACAAGGGGCCCATCTGACCCCTCTGTCTCCCGAGCGCACCCAGCTCTACCCCATCGCTGGCCCTAATGGTGGCCCCGGGAGACGCTGCATGCGCCAGGCCACACTCTCCCCACCCTGGGAGAAGCCTGGGGCCCTGGGAAGGCCTGGGAGAGAAGGGGTCTGGGGTTGCTCAGACCCAGCACCACCCCCCACCAGGGACCCAGGGCTTTCCAGACACCCAGAGGCCTCCCGAGGAACCTCTGCCAGCCCAGCCCTGAACCAGCCTCGGATGAGCCAACGCAGGGCCTCCCATCAGATCGTGGCCCGAGGGCAGGATGCAGCCCATTTGTCGTGCGCGAGGCCTGATGGAGTTTTGTGGGTCAGAGCCAGCTCTTCTCACTGCTTCTGCCTGTTCGGGAAACAAAGCCTGAGATCCAGCTGCAGGGGCCTCGCTGAGGACCACACCGCCAATTCCTGTGTTTGAGAGGGGCGGCTCCGCGGGTCTCTGGGAGCCCTGACCGCCCAGGGGGACAGCAGGGCCCCACGCTGTGGGCGCCAGGAAACGTCCAGGAGGCCTCCAGCTCTCCTCCCCTCTTCCTGCCTCCCCGTGAGCCTCTCCGGAGGAGGCGGCTGGGGAAGGGTGGAATGTCGCTTTTACGCTCCGAGCAAACCAACTCCTTGTAAAGCTTAAGAGTGCCATCTTGTGGCCGAACGGAGCAACCTCAAGGCGCCGCTCTCCCCGCCGCTCGGCAGAAGGAGCGGCCCTCCATCCTTGCCTTTCTTCTTTCTTTCTCTGGCCCAGCCACCTTCCTGGCCTCGGCAGGACCCGCCACAGCCAGAAGGCTCTCTGGCCGGAGGCGGGGAGCACAGCGAAGCCCCTGCTACACCTGCAACCCCGCGCACCCCACCTCCAACCCTGCACCCGCAAGACGGCACCCCCATGCACCCCTCCCATGGGGCTCGGCTTCCTGTCCAGCCCGCCGGCAGGGTTGTGAACTCTCCGTGGCAGGGAACCACAAATCAGAAGGTCAGCTTAAGGGAACGCAAGCCTGGAGCCGGCCCAGAAAAGAAAGGCAAGGAAGAAGGACGGGGAGGAGGAGGGGGTTGGAAAGGCCTGGGTAAGAACAAAGCCAGGGGAAAGGACAAGATAGTCTGCACTTGGCTTTGAGCCGAGTTTGGCCATAACTTCTGATCCCAAAAATTCTGTGCCATACTCAGAGTGTGCGAATTATGAGTACAGAGAACGTGGTCACTTTAAGGATTGACACAAATAAAGGAGCATACTGGAAAATACCCAGGCTTCCCACTGGCTTCCCTTGGGTGCACACCTGTCCTTGGGGGGCCTCAGTTTCTCCATCTGTAACTCGAGGGACTGGGAGGCTCTTCAAAATCTAGCTCGGTGACCTCCGGACACTGCTTTCCACCTCCTGCCCACAAAGCCTGGGACTTGGCCGACAGCCCGGCAGAAATGCCTGCTTTGAATTTCAGCTCTTCCCCTCTCTGAGTTTTAGGTTTAAATGCCTTCAAGTAACAAAACAAATCAAAATGGCAGAAAGGAAGAAACTAAAGGAGAAGCAGTGAGGGTCCAATGGTCACTACCTGGACAGCCAGACTGGGACCGACATGGCTTGTTTGGAAATAAGCATGCTGGGGAGGCGGGAGTTAGAGCACCAGGGACACAAAGTGAGGGAGATGGAGCGGGGACTGTCCACACTCGGCTTGGCTTGCGCTGTCACTTGAATGACAGGGAGCTGCTGTCCAGTGTCCCCCGGAGCCCAGCCGCCCATCCGTCCTGGGAGTGGAACAGAGCATCGTGCTTTGTTGTCCTAATGTAGGGGGCCGTTACACCCCACCGAAGCCCCTGGATGTCTGATTACTAATAATAGCCGCTCAGATTACACACGCATACATATTCTGAAGGCCTTGCAGAGGGAGACTAAGGCATTTTGTGAATACGTTCCCTGCTCTGATGTAAAACAAGCCAGAGACAGGAAGACCAGAAGATTTTGTCCAGGGTCCTGCTAAGAAGAGAACAGAGCCTGGAATCCTGCCTCCGACCTTTGCCCTCTCCTTTTAAAGTTGCTGTGGGTAGGAAGGACCAATCAGGAGAAATGAGCCCATTTTGCCATGAAATGCAATCTCCCTACCACGGTTCAGGTAGTTCTGAACGCGCCGGGCCCCAGCCTAGGCAGGGATACGCATATACAATGCCCTCTGCTACTTCCCTAATTTAAACTAAATTTCTATTCGGAGGAAAAAACAAAAGAATCCTGAGGTCTTACAAAACAGTATACGTGAAGTCGCCCTTTTCAGCAGATTGGTTAAATGGGTGTTTTTAATGCAAATTAGTTCAAATTGCTATCAAGAGTAATTATTGTAAAAGACAGGCAGCATTTCCATCATCCTTCCCTCATTTCGTTCTTCTAGAGTCTCTTTTAAATAACTTAGCCATAAAATGTCAATTGACCACTAGAAAAAAACAGAGCCATCAGCAGTGGGGAGATAGGCAGGAGGAGGGCGCCAGTTGGCCTGCGAGGGTCCCCGCCAGCCCCGCCGGAGCCTCCCTAGCCCAGCTGCGCGCGCCCCCGCGCCCCAGAACCCAGGACGCGCGAACCGGCTGCGGACGGCGGGGCGGGGGAAGGGCCGGACCCTCCAGGCGCCCCCACCTGCCGCCCCGGCTCGCGCCCCAGTTCCCGGAGGCGCGGGTCCTCCGTTTGAGCCAATACATTATAATAATATTAGGTAAAACCCGGCGAGCATATGAGGTAGAAAATTGCATCTCATTTGTTCTAAATTTGCCAAAGTCTAAATCTTCTGGGAGATATTTTGACTTTACATATTTGTTAATGGGGTCTGTTTCTTATTGCCCCAAAATGCTTAATATACAAAAGGAATCAGATTCTCCTTCTGGCCTTAATTCATCATAACAAACAGAAATAGAAACTTGATTTCGAGTCTCGCTCTGCCTCGCCTCTCCAATTCATATTCCCGGCATCTCGATCATTAATAGCTTCTGGAGGAGCCCTTTTATTTACCTATTATGGCATCATTTGTAACATAAAACTGTTGTGTTCTCTTTTCATTAACAGATTCAGTTGCAAATGCTGGGGAAAAAAATTACAAAGAGCCCCTTTTTAAAATGTGCACATTTATTGGGATTATTAAATCACAGCAGCTAATAGTGGTTGTCACCAACTTAATTTAAAAAGCTGATTATTACTCAAGCCCTATGTATTCCAGGCCTGATACTGTATAATTAGCAGTTGTGATTATTTAGTTAATTTGCAGATTAGGAACAAGTGCCTGTTTTGAAAAATGTGGCCACTCGACCTTCAGCTGCAGAGAGGAATGAGCCAGCCCCTCTTACAGAGAACAAAAGTATCCTGTCAAATAAACACATTTTGATGCAGGTCAACAGGAGAAAAGGGACGCTTTTCAGATCATCCGCCTGGATCCTTCCAGCCAAAAGTCCAGTGTGAAAGCCACTCCAGACGTGTTTAAATTAGCTCCTCCCCCGGTGGTGCCAAATCAAATCAAGTAACACACTTGGAGCCCTAAACAAGTTAAAAGATGGTCCTTGTGGGTACCAGCCACTAAAGCAATAGTAACTAGACAAAAAAGATCCTAGTGACCCAAAGCTCAATAAAGATTTAGCCGTCAGGACTGGTCTGGAGTGGAGAGCCATTTGGAGTTGGGAACAGACCCCCATCTCGAACGCATTATTCCTATTGCTGCATTTGTCATCAGTCATATGATGGTAATAAAATTTGTAACTGTTTCCCTTATACTCTGGTGCGATTTACCTCGTCTAATAGACAATGCAAATGCTAAAAGGCACGTATACATCTTCATTATATAAGCTGGTGCCTGAACCATTCTCCTCCAGAGACAGTTTTATTCATTTTTATACAATTTGCCTACTGTACGGTACAGATGGTTTCTATTAAGTAAAATATCTGTTTTCTTCCAAATTTTTAGTTTTCGTGATTAAATTACTTTAAAATGACGGTACATTGTATTATCTTCTTTCATGACTTAATTTAGCTCAGATACTCCCAGCATCAACTAGAAGCCCAGTTTCATCCGCTCAGAAAATCGGCCACATACTGTGATTTTGTGAGGGTTATTCCACCCTGGCTGTGATTTCTATTCTTTATCAATTACTTTCGCCCGAGTCTTAACTATACGGATTATTTTCTAGAGAAGAATCGGAATATGAATATAAATGGAAACTTTGGACTAATGTTAAAACAGGATTTCTCTCCTAAACTGTTTCAAATGTGAGATGTTGTCTGTTAATAGGCAAGTTTTTTTCTGCCCCTGTATCGGATGCAGAGTGGCTGGTGGTCAGAAACATCCAGAGCTGCTGCCGCCACGTGGCGGGCCCTGGGAGCGGAGCCGGCTCTCCCGCAGCCTCGGGGCACACTCACTGGGCTCCCGGAGGAGTGGCTTTGCGCAGGCGCCCCGGCAGCCGCGGGCGGGGCGGGGGGAGGGGGCTGTGGGGAGTGGGCAGTGGTGCTGGGCGGCCCGCCTCCCTCGGCTGGGGGAGCCCGCTGGGTCTCGCCTCCCCGGATGCCAGAGACTCATTTCTGATGCTCAGCACCCATCATCCTGACGTCTCACCTTATTAGCGTGACACTAGGCAAATGAGGCCCCAGGATCCCTCCTAGTTCACGTTTTGCATGCATATTTCATTTTTGCTTCATGCTCTCGATTCTTCCCACTGGAATACCTGCCACCCAAACCCCGCGTTGTTCCCTCCACCCCTGCTGGCTCAGCAGCCCCGGTCCCTGACCACAGATCCTCCTGCACGCTGTGCCCTTTCCCTGAGGGAAGCAACATGTGCTCCCAAGAGTGGAGTAGGTGAGAGGCGGGAAGGGGACAGGCAGAGGAGGGGATACAGACTTCTTCCACTCACAGCCTGAGCCTCCAGGACCCACCCGTGAAGCACCTGCCACTCACTGAAGAAACGTCCCCAGGCAGCCAAGGCTGTGACCTGGGGGTGACCCTTCAGAAATGAGGGACCCGCTGTGGGCTCTCGCTGTGGAGCTCCTAGGAAACACTGGGCTGACTTCCCAGCCTCCACGACTGCTGGCTACCAGAAAGTGTCTTAGTGAGTCCCCCAGACTGCATGGCAGTGACCCAGTCCTTCCAGAGGTGAGGGCAGGGGCAAGCAGTGGGGAGACCATGTTCTCGCTCCAATCCTGCTTGTGACCCCAGGAAGGTCAATTAACCTCTCCGGGACTTGATGTCTGGGGGATGTTAGGGAGATCAAATAAAATAATAGGCCTATAAAGGCTTTGAAATAGTTCAAAGTGCTTGACAGACATAAGGAATGATTTTTACTCCAATGTCACCAGAGCAAAACGAAGAATAATGTGGCCAGCCCTCTGCCGTGAGCAATGAGGCTCACACCAGGCAACTCCTTTTGGAGGTAGATTCCTAAACAGGAATGCACAGTTTGCTAAGGCAAAATATCAGTTGGGATAGGCAGTGGCTTCTCTGTAAAGGGGGTGACCCTCTGGGAGGCCCCCTCTTCTCCCCTGGCTGGTGCAGTCTGTGGGACATGACCCCACTTTCAGTCAGTGCCAAGCTCCGCTAACAGGGCATGAATAGTTGAAGGGAAGGAGACAGAGGGAGGAGGGAATAAATTTCCTTCTATCGCACAGAAAAGAGGACACAGGAGAAATCACTCACCCGGGGCAACCCCAGAGGTCCGTGCCTGCCTGATGCTCACAGTCAGACGAGCTGCCAGCCTCGCTCCAGAATGACCTCCAGGACCCACCAGGCACGTCTATGTCAATGGGGGAGGTGGCATGGACCACAAAGAGCCAGCGAATTCTATTACCAAGACATATCAGGCTCTAGATCGGGGTACAGGAGAAGGTTAAGGTGACCTTAATTAATCCTCTACCACCTTGTGCCTCCCTGAGAGGCAGCCAGTGCCCTCCTCATGCTCCCAAAGGCATCTGATGTTTTCCCATCAGGTGCAAGGAAGCCAAGCCCCGATGAGCGTTACCCAACCAGCCACAACACTCAGACTTAGCCTGGTCCAAATGAAAAGAGACCTGGGAACGGTCAAGTCTGGAAGGACCAAGGCTCAGGCTGGCCCACCTTAGACCACCACCCCCGCATGAGAATCAGAGACCGGAAGAATACTTTGCCCTTCAGCCAAGCCAATGGCTCGTCCTCCTATGGCCCCATGCCTCCAGAAATGTCCACACAAACCCCCGAGAAGATCCTGCTGCCCCACACCACAGGCAGATAGATGCAGTCACCCACATCTAAGGAAACCCATATTCAAAGGCAGCTTCGGGGACTCCGCTCTGTGCAGGGGACACAACCCAGGGATGGGGGCCAAGAATGGTGGCGGTCCTAGCTTCCCGATGTCACTAGGGAAAATGATCAGGAAACTTCCAAGAGCTTGGAGAGTTTCCTCTTTGCCTGTGCAGGATGGAGAGATCTTGGCAACACTGAAACATCGTATTATTCTGTTCCAAGTAAAGACTTAATGGCTCCAAAATCAATTTCAGAATGTAAGAATGACAGTAGGTAATATAATAAAGTCACTCAAAGATCAGGGGGCCGTTAAACAATATACTAGAGACTGTATTATGCAGCCATAATGTGCTTTAGAAGAGTGAATTCTTCCTTGCTAAAGAAAGGGCATGAGATTGATAAAGCTAAAAGTGTGTATAGTATGTTCCCTGGGCGCTGGGCCTAGGTCTGCTCCTGGGAGAAAAGTTTACTTCTGACTCTGGAGTCCTAACATAAGTGGGTCCAGTTCTGGCTTCCTGACTAGCCACGTGGCTCAAAGCAACCATTTCGGTTCCTGATTTGCTCTCAGGCAAAACGGGGGGAATAGTAGAAACGGTCTTACAGGGTTATGGGAGGATTCATGAGATCCATGCAGGTCTGGGTGATGTCTGATGCCCAGACGATGTTCCAGAAATGATGTCCTTCACTAGCTACAGAACATGCACAAAACATCCATCAGCTTCTGTCAGTCTTGCAAGCTATGAGGCCAGAAGAAGTGGGTTGGGGGATTGGAGCAAAACGATCTACATCTGGAGGAAAATGGAAACCCCACCAAAGAAGTTTGTGATTCATGAGAAATGAACAAGTCTGATTTTAGGTCTACGGGGATTTGAAGAGGGAGAGGTTTTATCCAAAGCGGGTAGTTGAGAAAGCTCACAGAAGGAGGTGGCTTTTAAAGGATCGGGGTCTCCAAAGGCATGAAGAGGAAAACTAATCTACCCTAGAGTCAAATACCCACCGCATGAAGACTGTATCTACCTTTTAAAGAGAATATAAGTTGAGGGGAAAATTGAAAGCCAGGGAAAATAACACAGGAGTACTCAAATATGGGGGCTGGTGCCGTGTTATTCATAGCTCTCAGGATGGGACTGACCTAGATCCCCACACAGAGTGGTACCCAGGGAGGTCTCCATTACGATGCTGAAGTAATAATAGTATGTGCGTGACTCTAAGAAAGCATAGGCAATTGGGTGAGAAAAGGATCTCACGGGTCAGACATGGTGTCACAAAGACAAAATAATTGATTATGGAACGCTTGTTCACTTTGTAATTTTGTTTTACGATTTTACGAAGCCAAATGTAGACACGGTGTAAATGCGGGCATATAGTATCAAAAGGCAAGGTCGGCCTTCCCCAATTGTACATGATATCACAGCTGGTGCCTATGGACCCAAAAATCAATTCCAAGAGTGAGTCTATCTCAAGATACCATCAAACAGAATTACATTCTGATATCCCTTCCATGTCTTGTACTTAGAAACTTACAAGATCAAGCAATTAATTTCCCAATTGGATTACTTAGACAATCATATATGAAAGTCTATGGATATTAAAAACTATTAAGAGCATTTTAAAGGCAGCATATGCTAATCTTTTCACAGAAAGGATAAAAATACAAAGCCATTTGCCTCCTAAACTTTCTGCCCATAAACAAGGAGGAAAATGGAAATTACCAAATTTGCAGGCAAAGAAAAAATATTTTAACTCATGAGGGTTTATATGTACTCCCTTCCACAGTGCTCTCTGGGGAATATTTTTCACCAAATCATATTTTGAAGCCACACTGATGATCTGGCTCATGGCCCAGTCTGTCTTTAAATTTCATCAAAGTTTTACGAGCTCCGCAGATACTGTGTAGAAATTGGGAACTTTATTAAATAAATATTATCCAATATGACTTCTCTATTCAATGACAGGAATGGCATTTGGTGGCCATGAGAGGAACATGATAGGTTCCTGAAAGTTGTGTGTTACAGGGTGGGAAAGAAACAACTATCTCAAAACAGAATTAACTGTTAATTAACTTAGTGTCAATACCACGTGGGATCCTGGTTTGGATCCTAGAACAGAAAAAGGACATTCGCAGGGGAAAAAGTGGGAAAACCTGAATAAAATCTGTTTTTTAGCTAACAGTAATGTGACAGTGTTACCTTCTTAGTGGCGACAAACAAGCCCTGGGTCATATAAGATGATGTTAACGTGAGGGGACCTGGCGGAAGGGTAGACAGGAACTGTCTGTGCTATCTTTGCAATTTCTCTGTAAATCTAAAATTATTCCACAAAAAAAGTTTATTTAAAAAATGTAATTCAGGAAAAGAAACCCAGTTGCAGGGCTAGAAATTTTCATCAAGAAAAAACCCAGTCATTCGGGGAAAAAAATTATGCCATGAACTACAATAAATGTATTAAGAGAAAGACATTAAAGAGTAAGGGAAGTATACCAATTGATATTCTATTCCAAGTGGGTGACATCAGGGGATACCAGAGAGTAACATCTTAAAATGCTGAATTAGCACACTCAAAATAGGACTTATAATGAATGGTATCCTCATACAAAAAGAAAGACCAGCAAAGGCATTGTCCTTGGGGCTCTAACTAGAAGGAATTCCCCAAGGCCCCATGACTTGGGCAATCCCCAATGGCTATTGTATCAGAAGAAGGGCTGGCTGACCATCACAAAATACAGTGCAGCTACTCAGACCCTAGCTTGTCTTTGGCCAGTCCTCTTTGGCATCTTCCCCATTTAAGCACACTCAGAAGAATTCAGCTTTCAGGCCAGATAGATTTTGAGCAGAGTGTGGCAAGATGCACAATATGGTAAGGCAGGAATAGATCTTGCTCCACAGGCTCAGGATTTCCTTAAAATCAAATTAAATCCGATTCCTAGCATCCCTCCTACTAGACTGGCAGGAATTCTATCTCAGCCATTACCTGGGAGCTCCTGTCCTTCCTTCAGTTAACGTAGGGGTACGGGGGCTTCTGGGGTGTCCAGAAAATGGGCAAAGGTCTTGCATCTCCAGGCCATCCCCAGCCTATCACAGGCTTCTCAGGTATCCTCATCGTTTGAACCCAGGGGTTCCCATGGAGGCAGGAATGGGGCAGGAAACCTGGTGTGGTTGGCAGACCCAGTCCCAGGGACTAGTCTTCCTGAGTAAACCCTGGAGAGCTCCACCTCTGAGGAACTGGCACCTTTGTCAGCAACTATTAGCTCTCTCCTCCTCCCCGGTATAAACTCTTTAGGAGCTCAGGTTTTGGAAAGCAAAAGCCAGGATAAGTAGAGTGTGCAGCTAACTTTTCCCTTGGTCAGAACAAAATAACTTCTAGGGCACGAGAGAGTAAAAGTGCCTGTGAGTCATTTAGGAGAAATTTGACAAAAAAAAAAAAAAATAGTGATGCAAGTAATAAAAGCATTAACTATCTCATCTCACAAGATCACCAGAAGAACTCCAAATGCTTCTGTGATGACTCAATAGTGTATGAAGACTTAGGCTCCTTTAATACTTTCTCATTCTTCTTGAAGGAGCTGCCTGTGTTTCCCCTAATGGTGGCAAAATGGTGGGCATAGTGCCAAATATCACACCTTATACCACAGTGTCCCAAGCAGGAGGAATTTCTCCTCACTCTTCTTTCTCTTATTAACAAATGAAAACTTTCCTAGAAGCCCCTTGAAGACTTACCATAGCTTTTATTGGCCAGAACTAGATCACATGGTAGTCTAAACACCAATCATTAACAAAGGTTAACAAAATTACCAAGAACGGCTTACACAGATCACATTCACCCTCTGGAACTGGCTTACACAGATCACATTTACCCTCTGGAATTGGACCTCCAAAATTCAGGGTTCTGTTCGTAAGAAAGAAGTCTAGCTGTTAGGTCCCCAACAGGGTCTGGAACACCCTGGCTTATTTAGTGGGTAGGGGGTTGAAGGGAAAAAATTAAGCCAAGCACAAATGAATGTCTCTATAAACCATCCTTCCATCATGGGTAGGATGGATGGCACTCAATGGCAGGAGAAACAAATGAGTGGGAGAAACTAGGACAGTGGTGTCAGATAGGGCTGTTATTAGTGTGACAGCACAGTGAGCAAAGAGGGGGAGATCCAGACCGACTCCTTATCCCTAGCGTTCACTTTCCAAGCAGACTGTCCTGGGAAGGCTGTCAGGGTGCATGCCCGGCAGCCCCCTGAGCCCGCCAGGACACCAGCATGTGTCCTCTAATGGGTCCACCTCACTGGGCTCCAGGCAACTCCTCTCACTCAGAGAACTGGAAGGATGGCCCCTGGGGTTCCACAAGGCAGCTAGCTAGCTAGCTACCTTCATTTTTAGAGAGCACCGGGGACACTCTTCAGAGTTTAGCTCATTAGAAGCGAGCCCATTCCCTCCCTCCCAGACCCCGCTTCCCCTCAGTTGGCCGCTGAGGGTGCTGGTTGGAGAGCCCACCTGAGGCCAGCCCTCCGCCACCCTCACAAGTGAGATGAGTCCACTCCCCTATCATTATTCACTAGTTCTTTTCCCCTACAGTGGTTTTTTTAATCAACAATCTATTTTAGCCTCATCTGTGAAATCCTGGATGTGATGAGCTAGTTTTACTTATAAAATATAAAACAAATTTCTAAATACTAATTTTTAAATGGACATCAGCATATCATCAGAAAGCTTATTGCAGGCACCAGTGGACGGCAAGCTACGTGTGGAGAACAGCCTTCTAACGCTCAAATTGAGGGCCTGGGTAACTGTAAAAGAAGACTCTAGGTAGATTTTCTGCATCACGGGACAGTGGTGAGCCCACAAAATAAACGCTTCAAGAACGTCCATCCAAATAAGGAGAATGGGGATAAATGTATCAAAGAAGCAAACAGAAGAGATGAGACAGGGCTCAAAGGGAACCCAGGAGAAGCTGGAGCCCCCAGACGCGAGAACAGGACAAAAGCAGAGGTGATCAGCCAGGAGGAGAACCGACCAGTCAGCAGATGAGAGAGCTGGCCCCCGCTTCTGGGAAAGACAGCAGGTGGAAAGGCAAGAGGGACTGCCTCCACATCCCGGGAAACGGAGATTTGAATCCTGAGGGTGGGTGGGGTGTAGAGAATCACCAGAAGAGCTTCAGGTTATGAGATTTAAAAAAGAAAGAAGGCTTTAAGCTACATTCCCAAAAAGTACTGCAAACCGGGTGAGGAGAGGAGCCCGTGAAGCATTGAAAAGCCAAATTACTGTTGCTGAGGTCCGTCTAGTTATGACACTTTTCAGTAGACCACTTAATAGACAATTACAAATCCGGTGGTCTTCATTACAGTAAACAGACAAATGCCCACACAATGGGTAATTGTGTGGATCAGACGGTTTTGAGGACAAAAAGGTGAAATCCTGAAGGGGCACCATCATCCTTGGCAGCAGAAGGATGTGCACAGCAGGAGCAAAAACAGGGCCGGAGAGAAAATTCTAGAAGCCAAACTGCCCATCCCGTACAGGACATCTCAGAACGTTTTCCGGAAGTGGTAAATTCCTCCCAATCCAATCACAGTTAAGATACACCAACAAAGGCCTGGCTGGGTGTCAGGAAATCTATTCCAGAGGGTTCCCGACCTTCTTGCCCTGCCTGGTGTTTTGTTCAGACCAAATCTAGAGGGTCAGCTGGGCCGCGTTCACATGATGCCAGCTCGGCTTTTTCTTGTCACTTGCAGGGGCGAGCAAAGAAGAGAGCAGAGAAGACGGCCTGGTAGTCACAGACCCCAGTGGCTACTTTTACTTAAAGCCCCACAGCCCCCTGATCAGAGGTCATGCCGAGCTCCCACTGCTCTGGGCCTGCCCTGGCTGGCCACCTCACCAGACTTTGCTCCAACCTATTCGCCTGCATCTCCCGAAGTAGAGAAGGTTATAAATATCTGAGATGCAGAGATCATCTGAAAACAAAAAACCGGAAGAATCATATTATTAATGCTACATGTTAATGCACATCACAATCAGACATTTGATTTGTAAAACTGCTCTGGATTAAAAATAAAGAAAGAGGAAGATAAATATCGTCTGATAATCCAAAATAGGTATTGGCGGCCCGGAATGGAGCCAGATGAAACAGCCCGTCCCGGGTCCCCCGGAATCCAGCCTCGATCCTAAAATGGAGTTTTGAACAGCATGCTCTGCACAGCTATGCCCTTTCTGAGACCGCGTGGGGCAGAGATTTCGTGAAAGTTGCATAAGTTCTGGCTTCATCCCCTGCAAGCTGGAAGTCCATGCTCTTGATTTGGAAACAGTTTTCCTCTACCAAAGGAATTGTCCTTATGATCTTAAATGTGAATGAAGGGACAATAGGGACAGGACTAAAGGCATGACAAGAGTGAGCTTCTAAAGGAGCCCAAACAGAGCTTACTAGAAGCATCCATGGGGGTTGAACCCACATCCAACCTCTTTGACCGTCCAGATCAATAGCACAGGAACAAGTTATTGATCTCATTTTGATCAGGAGTCTAATCAATCATAGTTTCTTTCATTCATAACAGAGCTGCAATCCTATTAATTCACAACCAGCAAAAAATTAAAGTCCCATTTGGTAATTATTTACATTAGGATTATGGTCACCAACTGGGAGGAGCAAAGCTGTCTGAGGCATGACTCCAAAATCACGAGGTTTTGTGGGTTTGTTTGTTTTTGTTTTTTTTTTTAATATTTACTAAAGCCTACACATCTAAATAAGTGTTTTCCCTTTTGAAAGCCGCCACCTTGCCAGCCTTTGGGCCAGAGGGGCCCCCTCTCCTCAAAGCCGGCTTCAGACTCTTCCTCTGGGGGTGGGTTAGAATCCATTTACAAGTCCCAACACATCTGGGTCACACCTCGTTTCTTAATTCACAAACAATATTCAAGTCAGCACTCGACTTTAGTTCGGCGGCAATTTGTCTGTTTAACAAAACAACGGTGCCCCTCTGGCTCCAAGTTTGTTAGAAGGAAGGGTGATGATGCCAACACTTTGAAAAGGTAACGTGATTTATAAGCACGAGGAGCCCCTTCCACAATGCACTTGAAAATACACAAGCGACTTCTTTAAATTCACCCACACCAGCACATGCAGCCTTAAAGCTTCAGTTCAAACGCCAGCTCTGGAATTTCACAGGTCAAAAGCCTTACACCAGCAGTCAAAGCATACCCCGGACTCCAGAGCCTTCTGATAAAAACGCTTTGAGTTCAGTCCCCTTGGGTTTAAGTGGGAGATTTTTAGCAGGAAACCTCCTGACCTCAAATAATGATCTCGAGTGTCTTAGTTTCTCTGCGGTTCCAATATTCATCCACTCCATTTGGGGAACACGAGGTTGTTTGAAATCTTTGCCAAATGCCAGATGGCTTTGTACTGCCCTGTCTCCAGGTACAGGACTCGGGAAAGAGTCTACGTAACATAAAAGTGAGTTCTCTAACGCGGCCACAAAACAGCGCAGGAATGATCACCGCCACCTGACGCCCACTTGGGGTCCCCAAGCCACGGTCTACCTTGCTCCCCTCGTGATCGCCCAGAAGGAAAGGCTAGGCCAAGCCAGAACTTTCTGTGTTTTGTTTTTTTGCTATTTACATAAACTGTAAAAAAATTTTTTTTTTACATAACAAAATGAAAATAAAGGGTAAGTTATAAATGCCACCTCTTAATAGGACAGCAGTTAAATGTTTCCTTAGCAATGGCTCCCCTGACTTTTATTCCAAAAGGGAGATCACTTTGAAAATGAACTTCCAGACCCACCCGCAGGCGCCCCCACCCCCCCTTCTCTCTCTCTCTCTCTCTCTTTCTCTCACACACACACACAAACACACACACAATGTATGTGCTGCTATTTCCCACTTGCTAAAAATTTCCCCCCAAAATGCAGTGCAACGTAAAACTTTTCTGCTGAAAATGAAGGAAATAGAGATTAAAAAAAAAATCTCGGAAATCCAACGATCTGCTGACTTTGACGGCTAAAATTTAAAAACTTTGAAACTGTGGTTTTTCAAGGGACAAAATCTTCTTTGGCTTTCAGCAAAAAGCAAGCCTTTTTGTCATGACTAGAAAAAAAACTCGGGAGGAGGTTTTCAAGAGCAAATATTCCCCCCCCTGAAAATTGAAGCATCAACAGATTGCATTTGTGGTTACATCTTTCTGCAGTTTACGATTATGGCGTGCATAAATTAAGTGTTCTGAAACATTCGAGAGGAGGAAGGGAGCCAACAGAAAGAAGGAGGGGTGTAGCGAGCCCAGCTTTGCAGAGGGTCCAGCCTGTGTTTACTTCCTTTGGAGGAGCGCTTACCTCTACTTGTCGCCCTTGGAAGCAAGGCCATGTTTTAACCTCAATTTTCTGCCAGCCCTCATTTCATTACAAATAAAGGTGCTAATATAAAACTGTGTGTAATAAAGGTCTTCATAACACCAAGAGAGAAAATTAAAACAATTATGAAAGTAGTTTTTCATAGTGGTCAATGATGTACAGCTCCAATTTAACTGCTGTCCTATTAAGAGGTGGCATTTATAACTTACCCTTTATTTTCATTTTGTTATGTAAAAAAAAAAAATTTTACAGTTTATGTAAATAGCAAAAAAACAAAACACAGAAAGTTCTGGCTTGGCCTAGCCTTTCCTTCTGGGCGATCACGAGGGGAGCAAGGTAGACCGTGGCTTGGGGACCCCAGCTGCTCACCTGCATGCTAGCTTGACACAGTCATTCTCTGGGTCGGTGCTCAGGTCTCACGTGCAAGGGGACATCAGGCTTGCAGTTGGACATTTGCAGCACAACAAGATATGGGCCGTAGGGGAGGCATCTGTGTGCTCGGGCCATGCCTGAGACCAGAAAGGAGGCCTTTTTACCGAGGTGCGGACATTTCCACTGAGGCTGGAGGACGGTGGAGCTGTGAGAAGAACCAGGGAGTGAAGGAGAAGCCACCAAAGAGAGACGCCCCTCATTAAGAGCGTGTGTATCGGTGACTGGGAGCCTGGATGGACCTGGGCAAGGCTGGCCTTGCCCCACAGACCTACCTCCTGGAGAGTCCCTGCTCTGGATGTCTGGACCGTCAGCAAGGTTTGGAGTGCCTCTGCCACCTGGGGCCAAAGGCATTGAAACCCCCGTTCTCTGAGCTCTGTTCCTTCCTCTGCCAGCAACAAGATTCTAAGAATATCACCTGGCCTCAGGGATCCACCATGAAAGCATCTTGGATGAACCTTAACAAGACGCGTCCAGAAACAGGAAGTAAGGCTCTGTTTCAGAAATACTCGCTCCGGGAGCCGACATAAAGCCTGCATTCGAGTTTTTCAGTGAAGCCTTACCTGCAATATGTCTTGATCCTGATCCAAGGGCCGTCTTGATCCCGATCCAAGAATATCAGGCAAGAGGCCCTGTACCTCCTCACCTGAATAAAGGGACACTTTGGAAAATCTATTCTATTCTTACCAATATTCCTTGGGCCCAACTCTGGCTAGTTGCAGCTGATTGGGATGCATCCATGAAAACAAAACAAAACAAAAACAGATGTCTGTCTTCATGGAACTTAAACATAAAAAGTGCATCTTTCCACTCTGTAAAAGTTTGTGTTTGTTTGTTTGTCAGTTGGTGGTGAGCTGGTTGGATTTTCCTTGTGGCCCCTGGTTTCTGTGAGCCGAGCATCCTCATTCCAGATGGAGACGGGCAGTGGAGATGCGTGTGGTGATCTGCACTAAAAATATTAATAATGTTTATGTTTTCTGACTCAGCAATTCCATTTCTGTTCTCCACTCCCAAAGAATATCTATCCCTAAATATGGAGTTTTCCACAAGAAGATGTCTAGTACAGTATTGCTTATATTAGGAAAACATTGAAAACACTTTGCATCCCATAAGGAGTGGGAGGCAGAGTTAAGTACATGATGATTACTTCACATCACAAAATACTTGTCATGAATGGGATAAAATATTTATGATATTAAAAAAAATAAAATAGCAGGATATAAGATTGTGTATACATAGCATATGATCATAGGTGTGAGAAGGAAAATAATTTGGGAAAAGATTGGAAAAACAAACACCAAAATATTAATACTAGTTATTGCTACATGGGGAGGCTGCTCTTTCCATTTTCCCATAGTTTTAAATTTCTCTGTCGTGACCACATACTTTTAAATGGGAGAATACAGTAAACAAGGTGTAAATACACACCGGCAGGGGGAAAGGAGTTGGAAGATCAAGGGTGAACGATGCTTGATGGGGCTCTCAAGTTTATCCGTGAAGATGCGACTCAGACCAGACTCTCGGGGGACGTTGCCCCAGGATCGTACCGATGTGTTCCCTCTCTTCTAGTTACTTAAACACCACTAGGTGGGAGTGGCAGAAGGGGCCCCTTTGGACCAGCCAAGACATTTCCCTACAGAGAAAAATCTTTTCATCCAAAGAGAGAGAATCTCCTTAAACATTTCTATCTTTTCAGGACTAAAGAGTATGATAATGGGGCGCCTGGGTGGCTCAGTTGGTTGGGCGACTGCCTTCGGCTCAGGCCATGATCCTGGAGTCCCTGGATCGAGCCCCTCATCGGGCTTCCTGCTCGGCAGGGAGTCTGCTTCTCCCTCTGACCCTCCCCCCTCTCATGTGCTCTCTCTCATTCTCTCTCTCTCAAATAAATAAATTAAAAAAAAAAGAGTATGATAATGATGATCACCAAGGTTTTAAACAACTTCTTTTTCTTTCTTAACTGCCAGGCTCAAGGATGATCTCACACACAGTCTTCCCCCTCATTACCCCCCAATCCAGGTCTGTCTGCACCTTCCCGACACCTGCGCCTTCGCTCTGCGGGACCCCTCACTCCCAGCCCTGTCCCCTTGGACCTTGCAGGGCCCTTGGCTAGCACACACTGTTGCAAGCATCGCCTTAGGTGTGTCAGCAACAGGCTGTGAGCATCCAGAGGACACGGAGCAGACAGCGCGTCTCATTCATCAAAGACAAGTTGTTGAAGACACGAATGGGTACATGAAAAAGAAGAAAATCAATGAAGGATTCTCTTTTCTGAGCTGCAAATCTTGGTGGCTAGCTGCTTCTGGTCCTTCTTGAATATTTAAATTCACAAAGGTTGAACAAACCAATGAATGAGACTTATAACTGAATAAAGAAAAAGATTTTCAAGATGATACCAGTGTCCTTCCTCCATTCAACAAATTAAGCATTAAATGAAACGTCCTCTAAGAATTTTTTACCGAGAGTCACAGAGAGCAGATCTATAAAAGAAGCTGATTTCAGTCCTATTATTTCTGTAGGTTGCAATCTTGAGAGATTTTGTTTTAATAAAACGGTAATCTAAACATAGGTGTGTGAACACAGACCACGTCTTCACGGACAACCCGGTCACATGAACAGGACGCCCCTGCCCGGTGGGGGAAAGAGAAATCACAGTGCAGTGTTCGTCTTCACTCAGAAAATACAAAATGTGCCCAAAGTGTAGATAGCAGCCTCCCTGGGCATCTTGGTTTACTCAATGTCACAATCACTGGCCTGGTCCACTTTACCTTGATTAAATCCTTAACATATCCATGAGAGAAAAACCATGGCCTCTTCTTAACTTGCATCTTTGTTTTGGCTTGAGCAGGTCACCTGACCAAATTGTGAAACATTTCAATGTGCAATGAATCATGTTATTCATAGACAGTGCAGTTACTAAGGTGGTTATCTTTTTTTTTTAAGATTTTATTTATTTATTTGACAGAGAGAGATAAAGCGAGAGAGGGAACACAAGCAGGGGGGAGTGGGAGAGGGAGAAGCAGGCTTCCCGCCGAGCAGGGAGCCCGATGCGGGGCTCAACCCCAGAACCCTGGGATCATGACCTGAGCCGAAGGCAGACGCCCAACGACTGAGCCACCCAGGCGCCCCTAAGGTGGTTATCTTGAATAAACTTCTAGTGTAAAAGTTTAACTAAATTTTGCAAAAACATTTCTTCTTTTCTCAGAATCCTAGGTGTGTATAATTTATCACTATTTTTCCATCGCTTTCCTCAAAGCCATTTATTATCTGGTATGACATGAAGGGCAGTTACATTTTCTTTTTTTTTTTTTTTTTAAAGATCTATTTATTTTATTTATTTTAGAGAAAGAGAGCCGGGGGTGAGGGGCGGAGGGAAAGGAAGAAGCAGGATCCCCGCTGAGCAGGGACCACCCCCCCCGCGACTTGGGGCTCAATCCCAGGATCCCAAGATCATGACCTAACCCGAAGGCAGATGCTTAACCAACTGAGCCACCCAGGTGCCCCAGGGAGGTTACATTTTCTGAGGCTCTATTTAAATAAAGGGCCTTAGGAAAAAACAAAACAAAACAGCATTTGTATTTCCATCTTTTCTTGGACATGCTCCTGTGTGAGCCCAAATCCTGCTCTCAAATCCAGCTCAGAGAGCCGTGCCTTAGTCGCCAAGAACATCTGAGCCAGGGAGACTGAAGGGACCCAGTAGCAGCACCCCCTTCCTGAGCTCAAACCCCTACACTGCCTCCCAGGATCCTGTCCCTGTTCTCACAGGCCTCTGAGATGGGCGGATCGCTTGCTCACTCCTAGAGACAGGAGAACTAAAGCCTAAGGGTATCACATAGCCAGCCCAGGGTCACTTCTGACTCGGAGCCCACCCCATACCCCTACTGCACATGGGAAGGCCAGGAGCACAGCAAGCCCTGCATTTCAGAGGCCAGACACTTCACCCAGGACCGGAGGCTCTAGGGTGAGAGTAAGCCATCCGCCGTCAACGACATTGAAGTTGATCCAACTCCCTTCCTTCAAGAAGTCAGCAATCACCCTTGAGATACTTTGGATAAACACACATTCCCTTCTCCTCACTGCCGTGCGCCAGCCCCCTAAATGTCACCAGTTTCTCCCTTCATAAGGGAGCCAACTTGCCAAACTTCTGGTATCCGATTGATGTGCACACGTCCCCGTGTTTATTTGTCCCAAAGGCGGTCCACGGAGCGCTGCCATGTTCCTTAACATCTGGGACTCATCTCATCTCTGCTAATGACTCAGTGGTCTGCAGAAAGGCATGCTGAGTGCAGATGTGCCTGTCACCGGGCTTAATGGGATGCAGAGGAGCTGAATCAAAGGTGTGAGCATCCCCCCGGGGGCTGCTGAGGGCCAGAGCAGCCGTACCAGGTCAAAGGGTCAGAGATGGGGGCTCTACTTCTGGACTCTAGGCACTGGATAAAGACCCAGGCTGGTCCCCTTGGCAGGTGAGAGTGAGGAGAGCCCAAACCACAGAGACTGGCTTCAAGAGCCCCTGGCCCCAGGGCCACAGCTGGCCCACCCAGTGGTGGGGGAGGGGACAGAGGTGGGGACGCCTGCTCAGGGAACGCAGCTGAGAGATATGATGCGGTCCCAGCCCAACTCTGAGTGGGCAAGAAGGAGATTCCAGTATCCCAGCCTCCTTCCTCTCCCACCCTGAGGGGCCTCTTCTTACCCCAGAGCCAAAACACACACTTTCTCTCCTGTTCCTATCCTCCCTTCCCCCACCCTTTGCATGCCCCCCCATTCCCACGGCAAGTGACTGCAAAGTCAACTTTTCCCAGCTCCCCAGACTCCCACTTCACCCCAGACATAAAATCTTATTATCATCTATAATATTATTTATATTACTTACAAGGTTCATTAAAGTATTTATACGTATACATTTATCAGTATTATTTAATATTTTCATTCTGTAACATAGATTAAAATAAACGGTATCATCCTTCCCAGGCAGTAGAAAGGGGAAAGGGGCATTTCAGAAAAACAAACAGGCATTCAGGCTGCTAACACTGGATTCATTTCTGATGGAGCGCATGCAGCCCAACAGCCCCACAAGGCCACGGGGGGGTGGCTCAGCATCACCCTGGGAACTTAGATCGGGCCGCTAGACGGCCACCCTCAGTGTGAGGCCCGGGGACCACTTGTGTCACCTCCTCCCTGGAAGCTGGTTCAAGTGCAAGTTTCCAGCCGCACCAAAGGCCTCCTAGGCCAGAAAGTCCAGGGGTGCGTCTTGGGGGGAGGAGGGGACCGGACTGTGCATTTTGAGCAAGCTCCCAGGTGAGCCTGATATACACAGATCCTCAACTCCGTCATCCTAGACCATCACCCAGGACCGGCCCCCATGTACAGGACAGGGGGCTCGGGGGCTACTCACGGCCAGAGAACCACGAGTGGGTCAGTGGGGGCTGGATCTCACCACAGTGCCTGGGCCTTCCAGGAGATGGTCGGTCACCATCACCACCTTCCTGCGGGGCCTGGGCACTCTCCCCTCCCCACCTCAGCAACATGTACTCGTCCGTCTGTCCTCAGCCCTCCAGCCCCTCCCTCCACAAAGCCCTGCCTGACCAGCCACCTCTCGCCATGAGCTGCCCACCTGCCTCCCCCAGACCTGCGAGCACCTTGAAAAGCCAGAACAGCCTTCATGTCTCTCGCACTGTGCCTGGCCCGTGATGTGGTGCTCCCTCCACGAGCAGTAAGACTGTACAGATGGAACTCATCCTTCCAGAAACCAGCCTTGAGTGTGAACCCCGAGAGAGATAGGGGGTGAGTGACACCTCTGGTCAAGACCACGGCATGGGAGGGGTCACACCTGGATGTGACCATCAGCCCCACCACTTGCTCCCTGTGCATATTGGGGCACCTGAGCCTCAGTTTCGTTGTCTGTGATATGGGACTAAAAGCTATTTCTCGGGTCATTGTGAGGATTCAGGGAGCACATCTCTGAGCACAACATCTGCTGGGGAGTGTGCTCAGGCCCCAGTCCACGGTGCTTAGATGACGAGGAGGAGGAGAGCAGGGCTGACGATGGGCAAACACTTCTCTTAGGACACGGGTATCTTCTTTTACAGTATGGGGCTTGCAAATTGATAGGGTGCTGCCCAGGCCTTGGAAACACCATCCTTTGTGGGGTCAGGAACCAAGGTCCAGATCTCTGGTCATGAATGAAAGAAAATGAACCCAAATGCACAAGGGCGACTACTAAATTGCCTGATTTCACTTTTTTTTTTCCTCCAAGGAAGAATGTCAGTTTTTTAAAGTTGCTTTCACAAAGCTTTGACTTTATCACCGACACTTTTTGTCCTGTAGAAAGTACGATTTCCCAGAAAAAGGATGCAGTGATGTCATGTGTCTGGTAACTTCAGAGGCATTTGGGTGGGAATGAATTCTGACAGGAATTCCGCTTATTGGTTCAACAACCAGCTGTGAGCCAGGCTCAGTCTGCCTGGCTCCAAAGGGGGCCGGGGCAGCTGGTGGGGCTGGAAGGACAAAAGTGCGTGGTCAGGACAGATCTGGGGATGGTCAGAAGCCCAGGGGCGCTGGAGGGAAGCATATCCAGCTCAGTCTAGGAGGACCCCAGAAAGCTGATCTGGGGACATGAAGCTGCTCTGAGACCTTTAGGGGGCCCTCACCAGGCAGGGGTGAGTAAGAGGCCCAAAGGCCCCAAAGGACAGAGTCTGATTAGTGTCTGTAGGTGGGCAGAGAGAAGGCTGGAGGGGCAAGGAAGAGAGGGCACTTGATGGCCTCGGTGCTTCTGGAATCTGGGCAAAAGACCACAGTGGCACAGCCTGGGGTGCAGGCAGAGGAAGAGAAGGAAGAGGGGAACCGACGGCCCTTTTGATTGGAGAGAAGGCAATGAAGAGTCCAGGACAGACAAGCTCATGGTGGCATTTCCTGGGAGAGCCAAGATCCGGGTGGGCAGGTCTTTCGGTGTTGCCCTTGCTGACATAATGGGCATCATTCTACGATTCTCTGGGGCTGAATGTGACCGACTGAATGTTTATGTCACCCCAGAAGTCACATGTTGAAGTCCTAATCCCCAGTGTCATGGTGTTAAGAGGTGGGTCCTTTGGGAGGTGATTAGATCATAAGTGTGGAGCCCTTGTGACTAGGATTCATGCCCTCGGGAAAGAGACCCAGAAAGTCTGCTCGCCTTCCGCCACGTGAGCACACAGCAAGAAGACCCGGTCTGTGAACCAGCAGGCAGGCCTCACCAAATGCCAGGTCTGCCGGCGCCTTGATCTTGGACGCCCAGCCTCCAGCACTGTGAGAGACCGATGTCACCCAAGCTGACACAGGGAGAGAGGATGAACTGTGGACGTGCCGAGATGCAGTGTCCTGCAGCCCTCCCGTGCCCTGGGTGTTGGTGGGCACTTGGCTCTGCCGTCTGCGGCTGGGAAGGGAGGTCACGAGATCCAGGAGGGGAGCATGTGCCCAGTGAGAGGAGAAGGGACCTAGGACCGACCCCAGGATCCAACAGGGACAGAGAGACAGGAGGGGGGCAGGTGGCCCAGGACCTGAGAAGGAACAGCAGAGGGAGAGCAGGAGGGCGGCCGGGGGGCTAAGGAAGAGAGAGCGGCCACCAGCCCGGGGCTCCGTCAGCTGGAGACCTGGGACAGCGCCACGGGGGCGGCAGTGGGAGTGGGATCCGAACCGGGGCAGGGCAGCGAGCATGGGCAGCGGGGTGCAGCGGAGACCCGAGACCGCTGAGCGACAAAGTCAGCCTGGGAAGGAAGAGACGGGGGCAGGAGGACAGCCAGCAGGAGGGAGAGTGCGCGTGAGTGTGCACACGCGTGTGAGTGTGCACACGCAGGTGCATCTGGGGGTAGGAGCGTATGCACACGCACACCTGTGCGCGTGCCCAGGAAGGGAGGAGCGGGGGTGTGCAAGAGTGACGGTGGGGAACAGCTGGTCCCCAGGGAGTCTGAGCTACTGGGTGGGGGACGAGGGTCTGGGGCAAAGGATGTGGGCGGCCTGGGGCAGTGACAGAAACCACCGTCCCCATGCACGGGGGGGGGCCACAGCCAGAGAAGAACAAGCTCTTGCAGGCCACAGAAGGGAAGAATTCTCCCCCAGACCTTCAAAGCAGCCCTTAAATGACAGTGGCCCCCGAAAGTGAGGATGGGACGCGCTTGTGTTTCCGGTGGAGGCACCAGGGGCCATGGCCCCAGGGCCCCTGAGATAAAGGCTTAATCCTGTGGTTACACCCGCGGCTCCCGAGCTGCTGCTTCTCAGAAAAGCAGACACAACCCGTCACTGGGAGCACATTTTCACGGGGCATGAGAAAAGCCCACAAAAGAGAAACAGACCATACTGGGGTTGAAATCCCCCAAGTCCAACCTCGTTCTTCTAGAAGGAAGAACTCTCCCTGTACCAGGATCTGTGTGACGTCTCCAGGTGACAGAGACAGAGGGCTGAGGACAGGGGTGACTGCCCCTCTCTCTGCAGGTGTGCGGACCTCTTAGGTGGGAGAGGATCTGAGACGAGACTGTCCGCTCTCAACAGGATGGAAGACAGTAACTCTGAAACTCTTGCTGGAAACACTGGGAAGCCCCAGGGCCAGGCGGCAGCAGGCGCTCACGCTCCCTGGACCCTCCTCGAGGACTTGCAAGGATCAGCAGCCCTCAGACTTCCCTGAGGCACCTCTCTTGCCCAGCCCATGGGGATCTGTCTCGGGCTAAACACCAGGGCACCAGTCCCCTTCCCCAGGGCAGGCTCAAGCCCAGAGTACACAGAGGCTCTGTGCTGCCCCAACCCTGCTTTTCCAGGCAGCCCTCTCTGGTACTGAAATCCCCACATTTCTTTAACCCATCTGGTCCAAACATCAAAGCCTTTCTGTTAAACTGCAAATAGAGTAACAGGGGAAGTTGCTGTCACAAATAGTTTTGAGTAAGTTTATCAGCACTGGGTACCAAGCAGAGATGGAAGGGCAGGGCCAAGGCCAGGAAGAGGCCCAGGACGGGCCTGGAGCCAAAGGTGTGGGGGGGCCTGGCGCCCCCCGATGGGAAGGACCTGGGGCCGCTCTTACCCTGCTCGTCTCTCACAGTGGAGAAAGGGGCGCAGTGCACCTCCTCCGACTGGACCCAGAGGTGTCCGCTGTGGGCACAGAGTGCTCAGGACAGGTGCTCCCGGACCAGCTCTCCCACAGCCCCACAGCCCACCCTGAGCGCTGTTTCTCCCCTGTGAGCAACACAACCAGGCCATCACTCCCCGAAACATCCTGCAGCCCCTCTTTATGGTGGAAATGGTGGCTCTTTTTTTTTTTTTTTTTTAATCCTGAGCTAACCTTTTGGCCTAAGCAGGGAGATTAAAGAATTTAGGCCTAACAATTTGGAGGGTTTTCTGGCTTAAAAAAGTGGAAAATACATCCGTAAGCCTGATTTTAAACATCATAATCTTCTTATTGCAGGGTATGATGGCATATAAAATATATACAGCCGGATAACCAAGCTATTTAGCCTGGGTTGACTTTTTTTTTTCTTTCAGATTGCCAAAAAGATTAAATCCTAAAATGTGGGCATACGGACTTTTTCAATTTGAATTTAAATTATTCATGCAAAAACTACCCCCTGCACATGAAAAGCAGACTTTTGCATAGCATAGCAATTAGACAACCAAACTATGGCCACCGAAGGAGTTTTAACTCCCCATCCCAATACCTGCACCATACGTGTGTGTACGTAATACCCACCACCCACATATTTGAAGAATAAAAATGCACTATGCCCAGTAATATATAACATACATACACACATAACACACACACTAGGGAGACGATGTCGTTATTCTACAACGAATGCAGATACGCACAAAGACACGCACACTGTTTTAGCAGAGTGGCGAGTTAATTGCCAGGTAATTGGATATGACCTATTCAGAAGCTTAATTGTTGTCTTCTTTTAGCCTCTCCCACCTATTTTAATGCACACATTTGCAGAGCCCCACAAATAAGCCCATCCATCTTTTATTACCCATCACCACAAATTCTTAATTCCTAATTCCCCTTAAACGCCCCTGGTGACTTGGCCTGACAGCAGTTTGTTTAAGATAGATATTTACTGCTGGGTCCTGTGGCTAGGCCCGCATGTCAGGAAGCGGAAAGCAAAGAATCATACCCCTTTAGATTGTTTGTGAAGGAGGGCGGGCTTGATGAATGCTGCACGCGTGTGTGCGAGTCACCAGCCAAGGCTGAGGCCGCTGATGAATGGCAGACCCAGCGTCCAGCCGCCGGTCTCCACGGTTCTCCAGCTGACTGGTGTGGGGGCACGGAACGCTGGCTATGTGTGGCCGAGAGGCACACACCCCAGCCGGTCAGCACAGGAAGGATGACTCCAACTTTCTCTCGCTAAGCGTAAACGGTCATTATTGATTCCAGCAGGCAGGCCAGGGTAGGTAGGGTCCCCTGGGAGTCACAGCCTAGCCCAGTCAATCGTACTGGGTTTCTTGAAAAATCTGATTTAACAATTCCTCGTTGGGAGACAGGGGAGTGGGTTTGCCAAAGCGTATTTAGCTGCAAGGCTTCTTCGATGATTCCTGAATCCTCCAGAGTAGATAGAAGAGCAAGGTGCTTTGTCCCTTGGAAGGAAAGAACAGCTCGTTCTAGATCTCTGATTCCCTGGGCCTCCCCAGGCCCCACCCCACCCACAACAGTCCCAGCCACCAGCCCGGCCAACAGTCCTCAAGTCAGCAGACGGCATCTCACAAAATAAAGATGCCAAACTGAACCTTCTAGAAACCCAGAGCTGTCATAGTCCAACGATGCCCTCGTGATTTCAAGCTGGATTTTCCTAGATGAGCTTTGGTGTTCGATATATCTTTTGAGTATTTGTTTAAAGTAAAACAGTGCATTTTATGAGCAGAACAACGTGAGGCAGAAATTCCTTGACAAAGACATACATTTAAAATGGTTACTACCTATTACCATAATTTTGCTGCCTCTTCATAAAACCACATACCACATTTGACACACACAGAATAAGATGGGAGAAAAGTAGTGTAAATACCACGGGATTAGGGAATTTTTGACATGTTAGTAATTTTTAATCAGGCGCCGTGTACAGATAGACATGAATCCAGGATAAATGAGACCATGGAGAAATGAGAGGCGGGTTTCCAAGTTTACCCATCACCTTATAAATGGGCGTCCCTCCCCTGGAAGGCTCTGCCTTACGAGCCGCATCGGCACTCTATGAAAGGTGGTCAGCTCCTGAAGGCTGTGCCTCCCCCCGTCCTCCCCAGGCCCCGAGGCTCCTCCGAGGCCGAACATCACCTGCCCCTCCTGCCCGTCTCCTGTCTTCCATTCTTCATTACCCAACAGATGACCTATCTGATAGGCGTCCCCCTCCTGCAGGTTCCTGCTGCCAGCCTTCAGTGAGAATAAAGCCAGCAATCCTTTTTATCTTCATTCTGCTGCCGTTCCCATCCTCTGTTTTTTTCCTAAAGATCGTTTGCCAGCATTGCTTGCTCGGTTGTACCCAGTGGAACAGGCTGTGTCTTCTGAACTGACAATTCTGACTTTTTGCTGCTTGTGATTTTTCTAAAGCATGACAACCACTTGCACGGAGACATGGTAAACCTTTTCAGGTAAGGAAGTCAGTAAAAAGAAAGGCCTTTCAAGAAACAGAAGTAGTTACTGCAGGAGCTGAACAAAACAAGTCTCTTATGTATTAATTTAATTTGGCCATAACTTTCGGGTGGCAAGAGAAATTAGAATCATGTCATCCAGGAGTGTGTGTGTGTGTGTGTGTGTGTGTGTGTGTGTGCATGCTGTGTAGGTGTTTTTAAAAAGAGCATTTCACTTGGACAGACATTAAGAAAAGTCATCACATTAGCAACTAAAAGCCAGAAGGTTTTATCTAGCCCATAATTATACACATGCTATATTGTAATTTTTTTTAGTACTCATTGGAAATTTGCCTAATTCCAAAGCCAAACGAGTTTCTTTTTAACATAGTTCTCGATAAAGTGTATCTTTCTCCAATATAGATCAAATGTTCCTTCCACAAAAATACTAAGAGAAAAGATGATCTGTTGAGTCTGGAATGTAACACGGTGATCATGTAAATTGCATGAGATTTTCAATGGGGACATTCTATTAATTAAGTACAATCTTATTTCAGACAAATAGCAGGATGCACAATCATTTCAGAATAATATCAGTACAGTACAATTTCAGAGAAAAATGAGAATATTCCCGACATTATTAGGAGACTAGTCCATTACCTATAAGAGTCAGCCACAGACTCAAGATTTTCCAAAATTTACAATCAGACTAACTAGTGGATACCAGGTATATGTTTTCTCTGCATCCCAGAAAAATTTCCCAAGAGTTACTTGGACTTACTGGAAACATATTCTAGAAACCAGTGAAATCACTTAAACTTTTTTTTATTCCTAATTTCTTAAAAACTCATATATTTTCTGCCCATTTTACTACAGATTCAGATATGAATAATTATTTTACCAAATGCAAATAATAATATCATTTATTGAGCATTTTAGACACATCAGGTGTTGTGGGGGTATCCACAAAATACAGTGTATTTAGGTATTGGTTATTTTACTTAAATCTCACAACAACCTGGTGAAGTAGGTACAGTTATCCACATCTGGCAGAGAAGAACTCGGGGCTCAGAGAGCTTGTTAATTTTCCCAATGTCACAAAGCCAGAACGTGACAAAGTATAACCTGGCATCCAGCTCTATCTGTTTCAAGGTCAGGGCTCTTTGCTTCTCTGCCTAACTGGGTTCCACAATAGAAAATGCAAATGTTTACCAAGTGAGGCTAAAAGGACACCTCTTCCATGAAGGCCTCCATGTATTTCCAAACAATAGGCTTGTAGCTGATCGTGTCATGCTAGACAATGTAATTTTGTGTGTCTCTCTTATCTCTGCTAACTCCCCGAGGATGGGAAATACATCTGGTCATTCCCTATACCTCTGGATCTAAGTCAAATTGTGTTCAACCGATTTAGTTAAATCAGTCTTGTATGTATCTGACAATTTTCCCCTTAATCTCTAGTCTTCCTGAGTGACCTGTGCTCATTTAAAAAGAAGGCAAAACAAAACAAATCAACATTGAAAGATGTTTGAGGTATATTGTTAAGCAAAACAAAAAACAAAATTAAAAAAAAAAAACAGGTTACAAGATACTATATATGGTAATAGAATCCCATTTTATTCTGTGTACGCACACACACACAGTCTAGAATAACATATGCCAAAACAGTTGTAAGGGTTACAGTAGGATCAGATTTGGTTTTAATTTGTTATCGTTTTTTTGCATAATCTGTGCTTTCCAATTTCTACAATGACCATGTATTTCTTCTACTATTTTTTAAAAAGTGTGGAGAATTTATACAGTCGGGTGTATTTCCTAGAACCCAAGGACATTCCTGCTGGAAGGGCCTGAGCCATGTGTTTGAATCCTCAGGTGGGAAATGGAGGGTTCGTAGGGACAGAATTTGCTGCAAGCCCCCCTTCCTTCTGCACAGACCTGGAAAGGTGGTTTGTCATACAGACACCAGCTGGGAAAGTGCCCAGTGCTCTGGACACCTCATCTGCCCTTCCAGCCAGGGAGACTCGGGCGCAGAGAGCAGATCGTAGGACAAGACAAGCACCCACCCCTCTGTCCAAGAAGAAGCATCCCAGAGGGTCCCGATCCTGCCTGGTCTCCCTAGAGCCAGGAAATGTTTCCCTCAGTTCCAGAAGCCAGGTCTGGGGGCTGTCCAGGGCCCAACGTGGGATCGGGGGAGCTTTGGGGAAGGTACGGGCTGGGGAGGGGAATAGGGAGCACAGGAGGGCTTCACTGCACACAGCAGAGAGAGACAGCAGGCCAAGGTGCAGTTAGAGGCCACAAAGCGCATTCCTGAAGTTGGACATCCAGGTGAACCCAAGTCAGCAGGGGAAGGAGCCAAGTTACTGTCTGGAAATGCTGGAAGTGATCAGAAGCTATGATTCCAGAATGTCTTCAACCATGGGTGTTTGTTTTGCTGTCAGCTTGTGTCCTCGAGCAGAGCTAAGTGTGTGTTCAGAGTATGTGGGAACTCCTTGGGTCTACTGGATGCCACAAACCAAACCAAACCAACAGTGGTTTTAAGTGGGATGGGAGGAATGCAGAAGGATGGGGAAGAATCTTTTTGGAGAGAACCTTGAGCTTTATTCTGATTTCCTGGTTCGATGCAAGCTTCTTCCTTACTCTGTCAATGTGGGCAATGTACCTAAATTCTCTGAGCCTTCTTTCCTCATCTGTCACCTACCTGGTCAGGGTATGTGACCAATCAATGAGCTCATGCAGGTGAGGTCCTCAGAACAGTTCCTGGGTGTAAGCACTCAGTAACCGTCAACCATCCAAGTCTCAATCATTTCATGTTGCCACATTTTGTGGTTAGTGGGCTTAACCGTAAGTTTTAGAATGATAAATGAAGAGTTTCCAAAGCATAGAAAGTGTTGCTCAAATCATAGCAACTTAGTTCTGGAAACACAAGTGATCAAATGACAAGTTGGTGTTTCTAGCAAATCGAATGATTAGGACGCAGGGCTGAGGCCTCGATTTATTGGGCAAAAAGGGGCGGATCATTCCAGAAAGGCCCTGCGCGGTGCAGCAGGGCAAGCCCATCATATCACTGCCTCCCTGGGAGACTATCCTCCTCCTGACTCCTCCTGACAGTCTTTCTTTTGTCCAGTTCAACCTCAGATCTATTTAAAGGTGGTCAGAAATGTCTTTACCCGATGTTCATTTTCCAAGCCTGTAAACCAACCTTCATCGTGTGCAAGAAGGCCTGGGTCACATCCACCCATAAACCTCTCCCCAGGCCTCTGCACTGCGGCTGCAAATAAGCAGTAGCTCCACGAACAATAACACAACTTTATAGCCAGTGTGTGAGCTCACTTGGCCATCAGGGGCGACAGGCAGGCCTTCTATCACTTTCCCAAGACCCTTCCAAGCAGCTCAAGGAATGAAAGTAATTCGAGCCCCAGCCCCCTGACCTCTGCTGATCCAAGCAGCCCTGGCTTCTTGGCAGGCAGAACAAAGGGTGAAACCAGAGGCTCCCTAGGGCACGGGTCTGAAATCAGAGGCTCCCTATAGCCTCATCAATGAGCATGATGATCAGCCAAAAAGAAGGCTCCAAATCTCCTTTTAGCCCTTCGTCTGCAGCCCTGTCCTCCCGGCAGCTCTGGAGGCCGGGCGCCACATCCCCAGCCACTCCCCGGCCCAGGGGCCCTCCCAGGCAGACTGCATGCACGTCAACTTGAAGAACCGCATTGTTGTTTCTGTGGCTCCCCTACCAGGGAGAAGCAGGGGCGAGGCTGGTCTCCATCACCCCAGTGACACCTGATGGTCCCCAGGGGCCAGACGTGCATGATGCTGGGCATGCTGCTGTTAGAATTTTCCGTTTGGTCTCTTCCAAATTCCAGACCAGTTTCAGAGTTCTTAATAAATCTTCTCACCAAGCTCTCATATTTTTATTATCTACAAATTGTTTTCTCACTTTCACATCTACATTACATCATACCCATGACTTTTGCCTGAAATATTTGTATCTAATAAGAAAAAACAAACAAACAAACAAACAATGGGGCACCTGGGTGGCTCAGTCGGTTAAGCATCTGACTCTTGATTTCAGCTCAGGTCATGATCTCAGGGTCCTGGGATTGAGCCCTGTGTTGGGCTCTGCATTTAGTGCAGAGTCAGTTTCTCCCTCTCCATCTGCTGCCCCCTGGGCCCCACCCCATTCATGCACTCTCTCTAAAGTAAATAACTAAAATCTTAAAAAGAAAAGAAAAGAAACCCAAACTTAGCAAGGTGCAGGGCCACCCATCGAGCAGACTCGTTGTGTCCCAAGCCCGGTGCCATGGACACACAAACTGCAGGCAGTTACTCTCCTCTCTGCAGCCCTCCAGCCCATCAGCTCTGTGCCCCATATGTTCTTTCTCCAAAATTTCCCCTGAACCGTCCACTCCCTCCCATTGCCATAACTGCCCTTCCCCGGGCACCTGTCATTTCTCTTCTGGATCATTTTTTGCCAGATCATCTCACTGGTCCCCAGAAATCTCCCTCCACCCACGGCCACCTGAGCTAACCTATACGACATGCCTGGGCTACATGTCTCTGCCTGGAGATAACTGGTTTTTGTAGGATAACATCCAAACTCCTCTGCATGGTATTAAAAGGCATTCTCAGTCTGGTTGCAGCCACCTTCCAGCCCCATCTATAGCCTCTGACCATGCCCATTCACCCTCAGCTAGAGCCACACAGGACAGCTCTGTGATGTGATCTCGCCTCACCGCCTGGAAAGCCATGCCTCCCCTGCCTCTGGCACACTGTTCCATTGGTGGTCCCCAATGAGCTGCGCCTGCTATATTTCTGCCGCTTTATAGTCTCCTCCTCCATGGACTCTGGGCTTGGCCGTGCAAGTAGCTTTGGCCGATGGGACATCAGCAAGAGCCTCACAAGCAGAGGCTTGATAAGCACTTGCACAACGGGGTCCTCCTGCAGTCCTCCTGGAGCCCTGAGCTGCCACGTAAAGATGTCCCACTAGCTACTCTGCTGTTGAGACCACAAAGAAAGAGCACATGAAGAGCCACATGGAAAGAGATGTTCAAACCTCCAGGAAGAGCAAGGAAGGTCCAGCCATGCCAGTGTCCCCCTTGGGATCTGCAGGACAGATCCAAAGTGAGACCAGCAGGAGAACTGTCCAAAGAGAACATGAGAGATAATGAACCAGTTGTCGTGAGCTGCTAAGTTCTGAAGTGGCGTGTTGTGTAAGAACAGATAGATAAAATAGCCCATTATCACTCAAGTCAGCTCAGAATTCAAGGAACACTTGAAAGCCAGGCATGGGTGTTCTGCGCTTCCTGGTATGATTTTTAAAAAATTAGGTAAAAGAGAGTATAGGCCATTTCTTTGACAAGACTGGAGCCTAGCTGGATACTCTGGCTCACACATCCTCCCCACAAACAGTATTTTGAGCACCTGCTATGTATGAGATCTTCCCCAGTTGTTCTTCATGCACACTTCGCCTCCAGGGCTGGAGTCAGGTGCTCCTCTCCGCACGAAAGGGCCCAAGCTCTTCCGGAAGGCCCAGAGCTGGGAACTCTCGGGGAAGAGGGTGGGAGCTTAGGGAGCATCAAGTGGCTGAGGGGAAATGACTCCATTCGCAGGTGAGCTGCGGCTGGTGGCAGTGACAAATCTCCTGCAAGTTTCTGGGTCAGAAAGGGGAGGCATTTCTGCTGGATGTTCAGGGATACATCAACTCTTTCAGGTTTTTGAGATGTGGAGTCCAGAAAGATGATCCCACCGAGGGGCCAAGCAGCGATGGAGTTTGCCGGCAGGATGTAGCGTGAAGTGTAAGGTCATGCTTCCCAGGAATCCCTTCAGTGTCTACAGGACACAGCTAACTGATTCCCTTACATCGGCAGAAAGGATAGGCTCTTTCCCAGGCTGCTCTCTACTTCCAGGGAGGATCTGATTTCCCTAAGCCAGCAAATGTAACTACCCTGCCCAAGGTGAAGACTCGCCCATCCCATGAGCACAGCCTCCAAAACCACTTCACCCTTCATGGCACACACATGCTTAACTATTAAATCAAAGGGTCGTACAAGATCATCTCTGGGGCCCCCACGATTCTTACTTTTGGGTGCTATAAATGAGAATGATCCACACTAGCAATGCCATGGCTTTATGATGGAGTTACAACGACCAGGGGTTCATTTCGGGCACAAGTGAGCACTGGCCTGGGGTTCGGGATACATAGGTTCTAGTCCTGGCCCTGCTCCAACTAGCTGCGTGAAATCAGACAAGCTGGCGGTGTCCATAGCCTTGTCATTTAAACAGGGTCCACATTTCTCAAAGCGGTTCCACAGAGCACAGAGCTGGAGAATGGGAAGGAAGAGAAGGAAGGGTCTTTCCCGAGGAAGGAAGCTTGCGGGCTCCTGTCTCACTTCAATCAGGGGAGTCTCTATGGCTTCGCTGCGCAAATTGTTCCAAGTCTTGGGAGAAAACAAAACAAAACAAAACTGGCCATGTCTCACAATCTTTCCTCTTACTAACCTAGACACAGACTTTCTACCTTTTACAAAAATTAACTCAAAGGGGTTATATACCTAAATATAAGACTTCTAGAAAAAGAATTAAAGTATACAATCCACTTCAGTAGTAATCACTCAAGTATTTTTCATTAATTCATTAAAGAGCTGAGTATCTACTCTTTGCAAACACAATGCCAAACTGAGAGAGGCAGACATGGAGGCAGCAAAGCCTCCTCCCAAAGGAGCTGGCAGGGGAAGACACAAAGGGTCAGACACAGTATCAAAAAAATGTGCAATAAAGAGCTACAAAGAGCTATGGAAAGTCAGAGAGGACATAGCACTTTTGGCTGATGGATAAGGAAGATTGTTTGGAGGAGGCAGTGTGTCAGTGAGAAGGTTTCTTATTAAATGTAACAGAAAACCAAGTCAACAAGCCTTCAACAATAAAGACTCCTGCTGGCTCACACAACTAGATGCTGAGAGGTATGGTGGGCCCTTGGGTTGACTTGATCCAGGACCTCCAACATTCTCCCTCAAGTTCTAGCTTCTGTCCGCCTTATCTTTTGGTGGCAAAGTGGCTTACCCCCATGTGCAAAAGCCAAAGAAAGCACGTCCATTCGTGATGGAAGCGCTTAAACTAAGAATAGACAGGAGCTTCCTCAAACTGATAAAGAACATTTAAGAAAACTAATGAATCATTGAACACTACATCAAAAACTAATTATGTACTATACAGTGGTTAACTGAACATAATAATAAAAAAAAAAACCTACAGCAACCATCACCCTTAATGATGAAAGATGGGATGTTTTCCCCTTAAATTTGTGAAAAAGACAAGGATGTCCCTCTCACCACTTTTACTCAATATTGTCCTAGACTTCCAGCCAGTGGAATCAAGCAAGAAAAAGAAATATAAAGTGTCCAGACTGAAAAGGAAGAAGTAAAACCATCTTCCTTCACAGATAGCCTAATTTGTAGCTATAAAATCCTAAAGAATCCATGGGAAAGGGGCACCTGGGTGGCTCAGTCATTAAACGTCTGCCTTCGGCTCAGGTCATGATCCCAGGATCCTGGGATCAAGCCCCGCATCGGGCTCCCTGCTCAGCGGGAAACCTGCTTCTCCCTCTCCTATTCCCCCTGCTTGTGTTCCCTCTCTCACTGTGTCTCTCTCTGTCAAATAAATAAAGAAAATCTTTAAAAAATTTTTTTAAAAATAAAAAGAATCCATGGGGAAAACTACAAAACTAATGAACAAATACAGAAATCAACGGAAATTCTTCATACCAACAATAAAAATTCCAAAAACAAAATTAAGAAAGTGACTCTATTCACAAAATCATCAAAAAGAATACAAAACCTAGCCATAAATTTAACCAAAGTAGTGAAAGACCTATATGCTAAAAACTACAAAACATTGCTGAAAGAAATGAAAAACTATCTAAATAAATGGAAAGAAATGTCACTGCCTTTTGACTGGAAGTCCCAGCATGATTATGTTTGCAGTACTCCCCAAATACACCTGTAGATTTAGTGCAAACTATACAATGACGAGAAACTAGATGCTTTCCCTGAAGATCAGGGAACAAGGCAAGGATGTCCCCTCTCAGCATTCCCTTTCAACATAGTACTGCAAGTTTTAACTAATGAAGTAAGATAAGAAAAGTAAATAAAAGATATATCAGTTGGGAAAGAAAAAATTCAACTGTCTTTGTTCAAAGATGACATGATTGTCTGTGTAGAAAATCCTAAAGAATGGACCAAAAAAACCATCCTAGAATTAAGATGTGATTATAGTAAGGTTGTATGATATAAGATTAATAAACGAAAGTCGATCACCTTCCTATATTCCAGCAATGAGCAATTAGAATTTGAAATTAAAAGGGCGCTTGGGTGGCTCAGTTGGTTAAGCGGCCAACTCTTGATTTTGTCTCAGGTCATGATCTCATGATCTCGGAGTCCTGGGATTGAGCCCCAAGTTGGGCTCCAAGCTCAGTGGGGAGTCTGCTTCAGGATTCTCTCTATCCCTCTGCCCCTCTCCCCTCACTCTCTCTCTCTCTTCAAATCATTAAAAAAAAAAAAAGAAATTAAAAATACAACACCATTTACATAAGCAGGAAAACAGAATTAAATACTTAGATATAAATTTAAGTACAAGATCTATATGATGAAAACCACAATACTATAATGAGAGAAATCAAAGAAGATCTAAATACATGGAGAGATATTCTGTGTTCCAGATAAGTAGAATCAATATTGTTAAGATGTCAGTCTTCCCAGTTTGACCTATAGATTCATTACAGTTCCTATCAAAACTCCAGCATGTTATTCTGTGGATATCAACAAAGTACTTCTAGAGTTTACATGAAAAAAACAGAAGACCCAGAATTAAAGAAGAATAGTCAGAGGCTGATATTACCCAATTCAAGACTTAGTATAAAGCTACAGTAATCAAAACAGTGTGGTATTCAATTATATGGTCAATTAATCTTCAACAAAGAATATCCAATGGGATAGACAGTCTCTTCCACAAATGGTGTTGGGAAAACTGGACAGCAACATGCAAAAGAATGAAACTGGACCACTTACATACACCATACACAAAAATCAATTCAAAATGGATTAAAGACCTAAATGTGAAAAACTGTAAAAATCCTGGAAGAGAACACAAGTAGTAACTTCTTTGACATTAGCCATAGCAACTTTTTTCTAGATATGTCTCCTGAGGTAAGGGAAACAAAAACAAAAATAAGCTATTGAGACTACATCAAAATAAAAAGCTTCCACACAGCAAAAAAAAAAAAACCAACCAACAAAACTAAAAGGCAACCTACAGAATGGAAGAAGATATTTGCAAATGATGTATCTGATAAAAGGCTAGTATCCAAAATATATAAAAAGAACTTACAAAACTCAATACCCAAAAAACAAACAACCCAATTAAAAATGCACACAAGGCATGAACAGACATTTCTCCAAAGACATACAGATGGCCAACAGACACATGAAAAGATGTTCATCATCACTTACCATCAGGGAAATGTAAATCAAAACTACAATGAGATACCACCTCATACTGTCAGAATGGCTAAAATCAAAAACACAAGAAAAAAACAGGTGCTGGCAAGGACATGGAGAAAAAGGAACTCTCGTGCACTGTTGGTGGGAATGCAAATTGGTACAGCCACCGTGGAAGACAGTGTGGAGGTTCTTCAAAAAGTTAAAAATAGAACTATCTTAAAATACTACTGGGTATTTACCCAAAGAATATAAAAACACTAATGCAAAGAGATACACGCACCCCTGTGTTTATAGCAGCATCATTTATAATAGCCAAGATATGGAAGCAGCCCAAGTGTCCATCAATTGATGAATGGATAAGAAGATGTGGTATAAATACACAATGGAATATTACTCAGTCATTAAAAAGAATGAAATCTTACCATTTGCAACGACATAGATGGAGCGAAAGAATATTTTGCTAAGTGAAATAAGTCAGAGAAAGACAAATACCATCTATGGAATTTGAGAAACAAACAAGTAAAGGGAAAAAAATGAGAGAGACAGAGAGAGAGAGAGTCAAAGCAAGAAAGAGACTCTTAACTATAGAGAACACACTGATGGTGACCAGAAGGGAGAGGGGATGGGTGAAATAGTTGATGGGGATTAAGTAGGGTACTTAAGATGAGCACTGGGCGATGTATGGAAGTGTTGATAACACTGTATGTTAACTAACTTGAATTAAAATAAAAACTTTTAAAAATAAAATTAAAATTACAAAACCAATGTGGTATTGGCAGAAGAACAGATAAATAGATCAATGGAACAGAATACAGAGCCCAGAAAGAGATCCATACAAATATAATCAATTGATCTTTCACACAGGAGCAAAGGAAATTCAATGGAGAAAAGAAAGTCTTTTCAACAAATGGTGCTGGAACTGCTAGACATACACATATAATAAAAATACTAATCTAGACACAGACCTCAGACCTTTTACAAAATCATATCAAAGGGGATCCTAGACCTAAATGTAAAACACAAAGTTATAAGACTTCTAGAAGTAACATCAGAGAAAATCTAGGTGACCTTGGGTCCCTGATTACCTTTAGAGACAACACCAAAAGCACAACCTTTGAAAAAAAAAAAAAAAAATGGATGTTAGTCTTCATTAAAATTAACATTTCTGCAAAAGACACTATTAAGAGAATGAAAAGCCAAGCCACTGACTTGGAGAAAATATTGGCAGAACACATGTATTATAAAGGATTTGTATCTATAACATACAAAGAATTATCAAAAGTCAACAATTAAGAAAACAAACAACCCAATTAAAAAAGGAGCAAGAGATCTGGCCATACACCTCACCAAAGATGATATACAGATGGCAAATAAGTATATAAAAATATGCTCAACATCATATATCATTAGGGAATTGCAAGTTAAGCCAACAATGAGGAATCACTATAAACCTATTAGATGAAACCCAAAATGCTGACACCACCAAATGCTGGCAAAGATAATGGAGCAACAGAAACTCTCATTCATGGCTGGTGAGAACACGAAATGGTGCAACCACTTTGAAAGAAGTTTCGGCAAGTTATTACAAAGCTGAACACAGGCTTGCCATACAATCCAGCAATCGCACTCGTTGGTATTTACCCAAGTGAAAATCTAAGTCCACACAAAAACCTGCACATGAATGTTTATGCAGCTTTATTCATAATTGCCAAAAATTAGAAGCAAGCAAGATGCCCTTCTGTAGGTAAATGGATAAAGGTGGTCCATCCGGACAATGAATTTTATTCAGTGACAAGACGGAATGAGTTATCAAGCCATGAAAAGGCATGATGGAGTCTTAAAAGCATGATGGTAAATGGAAGAAGCCAATCTGAAAAGCCTACATATTGTATGATTGCACGATTCCAACTGCTTGATATTCTGGAAAAGGCAAAACTATAGAGACAGTAAAAAGATGAGTGGCTTGCCAGCGGCTGGGGGAAGGGAGAGATGAATGAACAGGTAGAGCACGGGGGATTTTCAGGGCGGTGAAATTATTCTGTACAATACTGTACCAGTGGCCACACAATGTTACACATTTGTCAAAACCCATAGAATGTACAACACAAAGGGTGAATCCTAATGCACACTTCAATTAATAAAAATGTCTTGGTTTGGGGGAATTGCAAGTTAAGCCAACAATGAGGTATCACTATAAACCTATTAGATAAAACCCAAAATGCTGGGATAATTCATCGACTATAACAAATATATCACAGGAATGCAAGGGGTTAAAACTGGGAGAACCTGGGTGGTGGGGGTGGGGGTGTCCCATGGCCACTCGGAACTTCCTACACCATTGTTCAATAAACCTAACGCTGCTCTTAAAAAAAATGAGGTCTATTAATTTAAAAATACACCCAATATTTTTGAAAGACATTTTTTAAAGATCTATATAAATTGAGAGCAATTCCACATTCATAGGCTGGACGACAATATTGTTAAATCTCAGTTACCATAACTTCTAGTTAAGTGGTGAAATCCGGAAGTGTGAGTCCTCAACTTTGTCTTTGTCAAGATTGTTTTGGCTTTCTCAACTCTTCCCATAAACACAGGAATCTGAGGAAGGATTTGTCCATTTCTTTTCCTTTTTCCTTTTCTTTTTTTCTTTTAAGAAAGCAGCTGATTTAGGCCCATTTTGTGATAAATCCTTACATCAATTTTGAGAGTATGTGCACTCACATCCAAAAGCTGTGTTCTTCTTCCTAATCGGGTCACTGGTCCTCCTTTCTGTCATTCCTCGGAAATAGGATGATTGGGTTAGTAAACATCTGAGAACATGGTGGAAGTCTACTCTCTGTGAACTTAGGGAATGTTCTCTCACGTTCTTTTCCCTGAAGGAGCTCTCCGGCCCCGCCGCACCTGCTCCCTCCTCGGGGAAGACCCCGGCCCCTCCGCGCTCCTGCCCACAGACTCCGCTTGGCAGAAAAGAGGAGACCGCCTTCCCGATAGTTCCTCCATCTTTCCCTGAATCACCACTATCGCCACGGCACTTCATTGCTGTCTTCAATAGCCCACAAATGGCTCCTTCTGGACCCGATGGCAGACCAACCCATGGATCAGCCAGCGGGATGCTGGGGCAGGGGCGCTGGCGCGCACTGCTGGAAAGCGGACGGCGAGCTTTGCTTCCGAGACGCGCTAAGTGCCCACTGGCCTGGGATCCGAGATTGGCGCTTGGGCTGCCTTTGATCCGGGCTGTCTGCTGCCAAGTCTCAATTAGACAGCCTGTAAAACAGTTGGTCCTGGCGCGAGTGCTGAGAAAAATAAATCAAAGGATTGTCTCCAATAGGACTGAGTCCCTGACCATGGCATTTGGAGGGGCCACGAGTAACCCCTGCCCTTAGCCCAGGGCCGTTAGCTCCAAAGCCCGTGGTCATGCCGCGCCCTCGGATGGGGTCTCCAGAATGGGTGCAGGCTCTGGATGTGGTGCATGCAGACACTATCTAGAAAATGCAAATCGCCCCCAGCCAAAAGGAGGTGCAGGGCTTTCCAAGGGCATCATCTGCACAAATACTTGCCACTCATGCCCATTCCAGGGGGGCAGAGGGGGCTTGGCTGCAGAAGCGGTGGGCAGAGCTCTCTCTAAAGCGCTGGCTCATACTCTCATCGCTGTTCATTCAGAGAATTTGCGGGATTACATTTATTAGGAATGTGATTCATTTTTAATTCCGCGGTCAGACGGAGGCTCGGGCCAGAGCAGGCTGCTTTCTTGCCTGTAGCTCCGGCAATTGATATCAGTGCCAACTTCACCTCTGGGCACCATTTTAAAGCCTTTCATTCAAGTAGTTTGTCGCAAAGACGAAGTGATCTAAGACGCTCCAGGGTAGAGTTAACTGTGCAAAGACTGCATTGCTTTTGTTTAAAAAAAGAAAGAAGAAGAAAGCAGTTTAAACTTACTTAGCCTGTTTTAAAGGGTGTTAGTCTAGCTACACCTTCTCTGTTCCAGCAGCCATGTGATACCTGTTTTGCAGGCATTTCTAAGAAACACAAGGAAAAGGAGCGACGGGGCGCAGGGGCCAGAGGCTGGATTCCGAGGTAACAAGGCATGAGAGGAGACCAGCACTGGGGACATTTAGGAAGGATCATATCTCTGAGGGAGAATATTGATTCACTTTAAGGTGATATAATCAATACCTTTAATGCAACAGAACCAGACTAGCACAAACACGAGCTAGCATTCTGTAAGATCTCATATTCCTAGCTAATTAGCAAAATTTTTTTTTTTTTTTTTTAGCAATTCAGTGCAGGCCTGTGATTGGGTAGACTGCTCCTAAAGTACTAATGAAATTATAAATTGCTATAATTTTTCTGAAAATAAAACAACAAATGCTTGGACTAGGATATTATACAACCATTAACATAAACATAAATTTGATTGACAAAGGGAAATTTTCCCAATATAATAGTAGATTAATCAAATCTACGTAATATCTTATATATGTAAGCATCTACATCAAGGGTCTGCAAACTACAGGCTGTGGGCCAAATCCATTCTGGTGTCCGTCTTTGTAAAGTTTCATTGGCACACAGCCAGGTACATTCACTTGGGTAGTTTCTGCTGCAACAGCCCCGATGAGCTGTTATCACCAACACCTGCAAAACCTAAAGGACACACTCCCCGGCCCACCAGAAAAAAAATGTCTTCAGACCCCTGTTCTATATAAACACAAAGAAAAAAGCCTGGAAAATACTCCTGAATGTTGAAAATGGTTTGAGTATGTAGTACCCTTATAACACACATGTTTTTTAAATTGTGTGGGAGTGGGGTGGTACATGGAGGGAATAGAGAGGGGGTCTCAGGAACTTTCAATTCTTGAAGGCTGGGGCAAGAACAGGCAGATGGAGGATGTCAGGAGGGATGCAGATTTCCTGCATGATGCCTAGGGTAAGGTCTCTGGTGGGAGCTGGTCATTGGAGACTTCCATGAATGCGGTTGATCTACAACCGTCAGGATGGGAAGGTGGGGAGAAAATGGGAGCCATGAATATGCGCCACTGGATACAGAAAGCTTGTGGAAAATAAAAACTTGAATCACAAAAAAATAGACGTGTCAGGTGGATGTTTGTCGCAAGAGATAGGAACCCAGGCAGTATCTGAAAGCAGAACAGCAAAAAGGGGAGGGTGAAGAGCCCTGGGGGGCTCGGCCTATGCGCACCAGCCGGAACCTACAGGAACATTCGAAAGGGCTGAAATCCATTTCAAAATTAAAAAGCGGTTTTCCACGTAATTCTACTTGTGTTCTCTCATATTCCAGATTTACTTCTGGCAATATCTTCTGTTCCTTTCATCCCCTTAAAAACACTATTAAAGAAAAAAAAAAAAGCCTATCTATCTTAGTGAGTAGAACGAATATCATTTATTTTGTTTGCCAAAATTAAGTCCTTCTCAGATGTTAAGGATGCAACAACTCCAAACAACTAGGCTGCTCAGAAAAGAAAACTATTATGTAAGGGCATGGTGCGAATTTTTTCAGAATGTGAAAATATACACTTTAATTTCACAAGTTAGTAATTAGTATAGTAGGATAAAGTCATAATCCGAAACAATAATCTTTATTACCAAAGTAGAGATTAAACACAATTAAAATGAACAATATTACCAGCCGTAATTGCTAATCAATTATCTGGGAAGCTATATTACTGCAATCTTCCTAGTCCCCACTTTGCCCTTCCTATAGTTTTTCACTTTCTATAAGACGGATACCAGTTAAGGATCCATCAGCAAAGTCCATTTTAATCATAGGTGTGGTATCCCACCATCTCGTCCTCTGCTGTGAGTGTTTTCACCCACCCACTAGGTGCATGGGAACTTGTCTCCTAATTGTGAAGGTCAGTGCCAGCTCTATCTTGCCTTTACCAGCTGCATTTGGTCAATCATGCTCATTAGCAAACCCACAGGGTAGCATCCATTTCCCCAGCTGCCCTGGTATTTTTCCTGCTCAAAACAATCACAACGTGAAAGAAAACCCACACCCAGTAACATATGCTCGACCCCACTTTCATAAAAACCAGACCACGTGATGTGATAGGGCTTGAAAATAATGATTGACCTTTGTCACCGAGGACAAACTGCTGGGAAGGTCAGCCCCGGTGCCCAAGTCACCAAGAATCCAAAATTTCATGTTGAGTTCGTTTTGAGCATTAATTGTCTGAATTATAAAATAATTTCAGCCACTCAGAGGAAGAATGTTTTGCAAATCAAACTTCATTGTTTTCCTGATTTTTTTTTTCCTTAGAGTACGGCTAAAAATTTCTCCAGGCTGTACCCTGTCTTTGCACACAGGAGGGATAGAGCCCCGAGCAGTTAGATGCAGCCTCTGAGTCACCCGCCCCTGGGGGCCTGACTGGCCATGAAGTCGGGTCAGTGCAAAGGCCCCTTTGGGGAGGACAGGTTCCTGCTGCAGAAAGACTCTGTGTGAGGAGAGCACAAGTGCAGACGGCTTCAGAGAGCCCTTCCTAGTGAATGACCCTCTGCAGGTCTTTGAAAATCACGCAGCAGGCTGGGCAAAAGCAGGCAGCGAGCCCACCCGCCCTCCGACCCCTCCTCTGCCCATTCACCTCCAGCTCTGATTGAAAATGCATTCAAGTGTGGGGTGCTTTGCTTCCCTAGGTCGGCCACTTCGGGGATGATGCAGTGAGTCCCCTGACTCTGGCAGTGAAAGGAAGCTCTTCCCTGCCCCTGACACCTGCAGAGGTGGGCAGTCCTGAGGGTCACACCTGGGCCCCGGCCAGGGCACAGATGTCCCAGACCACTGGTGGCCCTGGGGCAGGCTGGCGAGCGCCCTCTCCCTTTGGTCTCAGCTGGCTTGCTCACCGCGTTTGCAAATAGGGTTTGGACCAGGTTTCCACCCGAGGAAGCTATACCATAGGTTTTCATTGCCTTTGCCAACTCTTCCGTCCCCAGAAAAGCAGCAAGAGGACAAACCAGTTGCCACAGAAGCCCCCAAATCCCTGCCATCATGGTCTTGGCAAATTTGAGGCCAACCAGGGCTTTGAGAAGCCTTGTGACTTGCAAAGGAGAAACTGAGGCTCGGGAAGGGGGCTTCCCTGAGGCCACAGGGCAGGTTTGTGAAAAGAAAAGGCCCTCTGACCCGGCCCCTGAGTCCCCTGCCACCTCCCTCTACCCGCCCCCAACCCTGCACTCCCACTGAGCATGCTCAGAATCACAGACTCTATCTCTGCCCTGGGGACAGGTCCTGCCCACCCACCTGCGGCCTCGGGTCCCACATGTTTGGGTCCCACCGTCAGCCAGGGCTGGCCTGGGACACTCGCCCTGCCCCACCATAGCAGCTAAGAGCCCCTGGACAGAGCATGCCAGAAAAGCCCCACCCAGACCCACACAGAAAGAAAAGAAGTGTGTAGGTGGACAGATGGAAATGCTGCGCAGGCTGAACACAACTCAGACTGACCAAATCCTGACTACTGGCAATCCCTTTGCTTGCAACTGGAATTCTGATCTAAATCAAACAGAAAATTCCCTCTCAATATCCCAGAGTCGGCCTTGCTCTGAGGCTGGAGGAACAAACACTATGCCAACAGACCCCCTAGGATGCTGATCAGGAATACAGAGAATCAGACATGAAATCAATGCTATGTTCTCATCAATTCTGCGTGCAGATGGCTTTGGGAAAGCAGCTCATTTGAAGCTATGACCTTTGTTTTTGTCGGGGATATTTGCACCCATGTTTACATGCAGTCTGGACTCGGGATGCTCAACACTGGGTGCTTACCGTTTCCCTGAAAGAGAAGGAAGCAGAACAATTCTTTTAAGGATGGAATAAATTCCTGAGGACGCTGCAGGCCCCGAAGGCTGGCAGGACCACGGAGGACCAAACGCAGCAGGGCTGCTGAACTGAATCTTTGGAATTCGACCCTCCACCGAGTCTCCCGGGGCTCTCAGTATCTGAGATCGAGGTCTCTTCTGCTGGACTTTGGGGAAGAAGCAAAAGCGAGCAGAGTGGGGCCCTGGGAAGGAAGGGCATGACCTTGACCTTAGAAAGTCCTCACTCAACCTCAGTGACCTCAAGACAATGATCTGGCTTTCCCAGGCTCCTTAAGCCAGAGACTCGCGCCGCATCGTCTTCCACGCCCTGCGAAATGTCCGTCTTGCAGAACCAGGTACAAGGTACAAGCAAGGAGAGGAGACAGAAAGAGGATTTCAAACTTTGCTCATAGATATTCTTCCAGTGCTGTTTAATACGACTCCCTTTGTTTGTTTCGACAATGGATCTTATCTCACGGTGAGGGCTGTGTTCAGGTCTATTATTACCCCATATAAAAGGCTCGCAGGCTTTCCTCCCAGTTGTTCACCAGCAGCACCGAGTGGTACAGCGAATTTAATCGAAGAACCAGCTCCGGGGAGAGTCTTCTGAGACTCCCTCCTTTCTCCTAATGCTGTTATCTCCCTTTCCTTGTGTTGGGGAAGTATAAAAATCACAAAAAAGTCATTCTGAGTATATTCTTCCTGATAATTATTGTCAGACGTGGAGATAAGCCCGGTACGTGATGTAATGTGTACTTTACATTGCGGGCCCCCTGCATGCAAATCTGGCCGCGGTCCCCCCGCCAGACAATGGTCGCCCACATCACTGGGGCCTCCGCATTTTGCCACAGACAAGAGAGTCCTTTGATTTTTTTGTGTTTTGATAAGGCACAATCTGGGGGCCTTTATCTTGACTGTTATATTTAAAGATGACATTCTAGCCCTGCCGGCTTGCCTATTGTTCTGACCCTGATTATCACCAAATGTTGTTGTTTTAGTCTAACCCACCAGCTTAATGAAAGGCCTGCTCCCAATTTAAGGAAAATTATTTAAATGCAGAGTATCCTATACACTGTGGTTTCAAAAAGAACTAGGTGGTTAATCAAAAGTTAATTGTATAATTCTCATGCAGATTAGGGCCTCTTGCAAATGAATCCCAGGTTGTGATTATTTAAAAAAGGAGAGTGGGAGCAATCTACAGGGGCCCACAGTCGGGTAAACAATCAGCCCCGGTTTAATTTGTGGTAAACAAAGTGATGATACACCAGGGGTCTCCAAAGGAGAAAAAAAGGTGAAAATAAATTAAAGCACAACATACAGATATGATCTTTTTGTTTGAGGCCATCTTTCAAAAACATAAGCTAAATGAATAAAAAGTAACCCATTAATATTTACCGGAAACCAAGAACGAGAACCATACAAAGACTAGCAAGTCCATAATTACACTGCCATTTTGGGAGGGGCCCTGGGGCAGCAGATGGCCACTCTCCTCGGCCATGGTGACGTCTATGTCCCTCCGTGCTGCAAGTGACACAATGCCTGCCCCCCCAGCCCCCCCTCTCTGAGGTCTGGAGGCAGCGCACCTGACTACCTGGCTTTGTCCTCCAAGAGCATGTCACCTGCTGCCCTGCCTGGGGGATGGGGGGTTGTGAATAATCTTCATTCCATCAGAAATGAGCAGCAGGGACCCAGGACAGGCTCCCAGGAGAGGTGTGGAGCGTTTGTAAGCGGGCTCAAATCCCACCCGAATGTGGTTTCTGATCAAGAAAAAGAACAGAAGGAATGTGGTCCCCTTCCCTTTATCTTCAGCAGCCAGCGGTCCCCTTGGTGAGGCCTGGCCTCGCTGGGATGCCCACCGGCCTGGTCTCACCTCTTGCACGAGAGAACAGGGTCCAGGGGAGAAGCCGGGGGCTCCCACGCCCCCCTCCTGCATTCTCAGCAGAAGGGGCACTCTCTCAAAGACGGCCACGTCTGGGAAGGGCGAGCCGCCCCCCCCATCTTCCTTCACCGGAGCCACCTGCCTGCAGTCCTGAGGGGGTCAGGTGGGAGCACCACTGCTCAGGAGGCCCCGTCCTTCTCCTCCCAGGCTCTAATAAGGCAGGATCTGAGGGCAGAATCCCGGTGCAGGTTGGAGGCATTCTTTGCCGCGCAACATTGTAGAAATCAGCTGCTCACCTGTCCCTCCCAGCAGCTCTCCCCACATACTGCGTTCATTCACAAGGTTCCCTGCTCCCAAGTTCCAGGCAGAATTTTAAGAGACTAAAATGCGTCTTTCTGCGCTCCCAGCCCTCAACTCTTCCCCTGCCTGGAGGAGACAACTCTGGCTGACAACTCTGGGAGCAGGCCCAGCAGGGAGGCCGCCTCTCCAGCCGGCCCGGCTTCAGCCTCAGGAAGCGGCCCCGTCCAGCCCCGGCTACTGTCCGCCCTCTGCCTGTCCACCCATCAGACCAACCCAGCAGGATCACTTCCACGCCCACCCCCAGCTGGGGAAGGAGGCAAGACTTGCCCAGTTACAGAGAAATCTTGAGTCTCAGAAGCAAAACAGGAATCTTTCTCAGCAGTAGGCTCCTCTTAGCATTCACTGTGTTCTCAGCACCTGCCTGAGTGTCCTGGGCTCCCTGCCGCGAAGACTGCACGCTGGGCGGCTGGTAACAAACAGCCACGTAGTCTCCCACAGTTCTGGAGGCTACCAACCTGAGATCAAGGTGTGGACACGGCCACAGTTTCTCCAAAGGCTCTAGAGGAGGACCCTTCCTCACCTCTTCCAGCTTTTGGTGGCTCCAGGCCACGTTCTCCAGTCCCTGCCAAGCCCTGTGTCTCTGCGTCTACCCGGCTACCTGCTTGTGAAGACACCAGTCACTGGGTTAGGGCGGGACCCACCGTCCCCCAGTATGACCTCCTCATAGCTAATCAAATCTGCAGTGGCCCTATTTCCAAACAAGGTCACATTCCGAGGTTACTGGGGGTTAGGACTTCAACATAGGTTTCGGGGGATGAGAGACACAGTGCAACCCATAGCCAAGCTGGGGCTCGAATGCACATGATTTCATTCCTTACTTGGTTACCATCTCACACCCTCTCCAGTTATGTGCTGTATCTTTGCCTGCAAAGGACAGCCCCAAGGAATGCCCTTCAGGGCTCCAGCCAGAACTCCACCCAGATAGAGGGAGCTGGAAGTGCGGGGGGGCCCCCGGGCTGGATGGGGGGCTAGGAAAACAACGTCTCCAAGAACCCACCTACTGAGGGGCAGCCCCAACTCCCTCTCTGAAATTACTTCCGGCCCAAACCGGGCCACCACACCTGCCAGAAGAAGCCCCATCCCCACTGAGGGGCCGCGCGCCCCGCCTCTAAGGCACCTCCGGGCTCCCGGCAGCCTCCGGTGCGCCATCTAGTGGCCCTTTCTAGAACCGCACCTCATCATTCCCAGCCTTAGCTGAGTTAGCTCACGTTCACCGGGGGTCGGGAAAGATGGGGCCACCGCCAGAATAATGGAAAAACGTAACCTGCAAGCTGACTTTTCCAACTAGCCGCCCTGCCCTCTCAGGCAATATTACACCGCTGTTAATTCATGCAGAGCAAATCACTGCATCTTAATAACAAACAGAGAAGAGTCCTGGCTCACAAATGGGATTGTAAAAGGCAAAATCACTGGGCAGTACCCGAATGTTATTCTTGGGGACTTTTGCATATACTCAATCACACCACGGCAGCTACCTCATAAATCTTAATAAATCTTACATTAGAGAGAAACCTTTGAAACTAAATTGTTCAGTAATACACATTTTCCAATCAAAACACATGGGAGTTTTTAAATATTTACCACACATAAATAAAATATGTTATCTATCTGATGCTTTTTATCACCTACACATACCACATATCTATTGACGCCGAATGCCGATATTGATGTATAAATAATAATATTAAGCACAGTAATATAAAGCTTCTAGCGAGGTCTAATCACGCTGGCTTCAGCTCCTTGGAAAGAAATATTTCTCGGGGACGTTTTTGAAGATGGGGTATTTGCTTCCAGCCATCTTCCTCCTCCCCAGGCCACGAGTCACCTGCCTCCCTGACCATGAGGGAATGGGTCTGGAGAACTCCCTGGAGCAGAAGAGGGGAGCCGTGTGCACCCAGAGGGGCCCACGGCCATCCCAGGCCTGGGAGACGGAGAGGCAGTGGGGGTGGAGGGACCCCCCCGGTTGGGGACTGCAGCCGAGCCTGGTCACCCTCAGGCTCCCTCTCCAAGGCGCCTTGGCCACATCAAGCTAGCCAGTGGCCATCTGGGGTGAGCAGAATGAGGGGAAAGGAGGTGAGACTAATGCTGTGTTTCCCTAAGGCCACTTGCCATGGCGAGCTGGGAGCTGGTTCCTCACCTCCGCTCACATTGCTCCCATTCCAGTGCTGTTGCTTCCAGAGTCATTCCGGAGGGGAAGGGCAAGCCTGCATATGGCACAGCGGAGCAGGTGGGACTTCTCTGGGGGTGTCACCTGCCGGGTGGTGGGGTCTGTGAAGGGCGTCCCATCAGACCAGAAGAGCCAGCCCAGGAGAAGGCCACAGGTAGCACAAGTTGAGGGTGGTCAATGGGAGTGAATTCAGCCACAGCAGTAAACAATGGATGGTTTCCCTGCTTCCTTAAAACAGAGCCAGGGACCCTGGCACAGGAGGACAAATGTTTGATTTTAGGAAATCTCCAGCTACAAAGTCACTGTAAATGGCATAAGTATTATTCCTTTGGTATGGAAATTATCCATGAAAAAGGACAGGCCCTCAGTGAGGGGCAGGGGAAGAAGACAGAGGCACCCAACCCAGGCAGGGAGCGAGCATCCATTCGAACAGGGCAGTCCGGGGGTCACCCACAGCCACACCAGGAAACTGGCGGACAGCCCGATGGGCAACGAGAGGCCAGGACAGGAAAGGGACCAGGCAAACACTCTCTTCCAGGCCATTTTGCCAACCGTAAAGGGGCACAGCGGCCCCCTTTGCAAACGACCAAAGGGAGGCACAGGCGCGCCCCAGATTCGCTTGCTCCCCTCCCCGGGGAGGTGGCAGCGCCCGGGCTCACACCCAGAGCTCCCGCTGCTGCCCCACAGTCGCCCCGCAGTGCTGTGCGGTGTCCAGAATGGCACGGGTGCCAGGACGTGCACGGCCTGCGGTGGCCGTCCTCACTGCATGCGTGGGAAGTGCCCTCGGAGGAAGTGACTTGGTCCTGAAGAGGAAGAGCAGAGACTGAGCCGGGGCTTGCCCCCCACCCCGGCCCCCAACAGCCGGCAGGCCCCTGCCCATGCCCGCACGGACCCGGGCCCTGCCTGCACACCTGCCCAGCCCTTCCGCCCGCCTGCGCGCGGGGCCGCGGCGCGCCCTCTGGTGGCCAAACCTGGAGCCGCACGGCTCGCGCCGCAGGGACCAGGCCACATCCATCAATCGCAGGAACAAGGTCAGATGGAATATATTTTCAAATACCTCTTCTAGGTTACTATGGCAACAGGACAACATTGTTAAACTCAAACTACAATAGAGCTGCACGTTGTTCCATATTAATTTGGGAAGAAAAACAACTTCATTTCCGCTTTTTCCCACGCCAGCTTCCTGGTCTTTATCTTTTCAGGGTTTCAAAGGCAGTTCGTTTTCCTCCAACGGGAAGTCCCAGCAGGTTTCGGTCCGGGCAGCGGGACCAGAGCAGCCCGTTTCGCGGGCAGCTCTGGATGTGATAAACTGTCCTGAAGAAATGAGCCTGCCTCCTCACTGCTCGTTCCCCTGAATATTTATGGAGCAATTATTCTTGAGGGGAGTTTCTGAAACCCGGCCGCCCTGCTCCAGTCCTGCTTGGTCATCTACTCGCCTTGGGACCTCGAGCAAAATGTGTCAGCTCTCTGCTGCATCCCTCCGTCTGCAGAAGGGTGACACCCACAGGACTCCCGGGAGAGTTAAAAGACAGAATGCAGAAAAGACACTTTTAAAAATGAATTTTTATTTTAGAATTTTAGTTTAGAACGCCTTCAGTTTTACGGCAAAGTCGCACAGACAGAACAGAGCATCCCCTCACCCAATTTCCCCTACTTGTTAACATCTGCATCTGCGTGGTGCATTTGGCCCAAATGATGACCCAGTATTGATACGATGTTATTTACTGAAATCCATACTGTATCCAGCTCATACTGTATCCCCTTGGGTTTTCCCTAATGTCCTTTTTCTATCCCAGGATCCCATCCATGATGCCACATTACATCGTGCCATCCTATCTCCTTGGGCTTCACTAGACTGTGACAGTATCTCAGACTGTCCTTGTTTTGGTGACAGTTTTGAGAAGGAATGTCTCTCAATTTGGGTTTCTCTGATGTTTTTCTAATTATTAGATTGCAGTTATGAGTTTGGGGGAAAATTGCAGAGGTAAAATATTCTCATCACATCACAGCAAGCGTGCATGACTTATAAATTTTGATGTTGACCTTGACCACCTGGCAGAGGTCATGTTTGGCAGGTTTCTCCACAAGAGTTACTGTCCCCCTTTCCATCCTGCACTCAGGGGAGGAGGTTGCCATGTGCAGTCCACGCTTAAAAAGTGGGGTGTTCTCCTCCACCTTCTTGACAGCAGAATATCTGCATAAACTTCTTAGAACTGTTCTGTGCAGGAGATTTGTTCTTCTCCCACACTTGTTTATTTATGTGGTCGTTTATTTATATCAGCCTAGACTTACGACATTTATTTTATATTTGAGTCATAAGCCAATACATTATCTTTTATTCAAATTATTACAGCTTTGGTCACTGGGAGCCCTTTCAGCCGATTTTTGCGTCCCTGTAGCATATCCTGATCCTGTTGCTTTGGGGCACTCCCTCCTTTCTGCACTCCCAGATGCCCCAGGCTCACCTTGCATGGCTCCCACCCATCCAGGAATCCACCATTGCTCCAAGACCTGGTTCCTCTTGCTGGACAATGACATTAGAAACCAAGTCTGGCTAATGTACAGCATGGGGACTATAATTAACCAATGCCATAGTATGTACGTGAAAGTTAAGGGAGTGGATCTTAAATGTTATCACTACACAACCACACGATACATCGGTAATTACATGAGGGGATGGAGGTGTTAACTAATCTTGCTGTGGTAATCCTTTTGCAACATATATGTATATCGGATCATCAGGTTGTACACCTTAAACTTACATATGTTATATGCCAATAATATCTCAATAAGGCTGGAAAAAATAATAAAATTTGTAAATAAAATAAATTTCTTTAAAGAAAAATCAAGATCTGAGTACAGGGTATGCTCATTGCTATTGGGGTGTCATGTTACAAGAGGCTCTGTTAAAAACCTGGAACAGAGTGGGGCGCCTGGATGGCTCAGTCAGTGAAGCGTCTGCCTTCGACTCAGGTCGTGATCTCAGGGTCCTGGGATCGAGTCCCACATCGGGCTCCTGGCCCAATGGGGAGTCTGCTTCTCCCTCTCCCTCTGCCCCTCCCCCGCTCATACTGCCTCTCTCTCTCAAAAAAAAAAAATAAAATCTTTTTAAAAATGTGGCATACAGTAAGTGCTCAATAATTATTGGTTATTAATGTCATTATTACATAGCAGACATTGTGCTAAGAGCCGGGAATAAACTAACACAGGATGGACTCACAGCCTGGGGTGAAGACGCATTTATGAAAAATTATGCTGCACTCTGAGAAGAGCTTTGCTGATACCCAAGGTGTCAAGGAGCACAATAAAGTAGCATTAAAAAGAATACCACGGAGACTATGTAATGTCAATTGTATCTGCTGTATTGTTAAGTGTAAAAGGCAAGCTAAACAATAGCGTTAATTGTATGATCCCACCTTTGCTACATGAGTGTGTGCATGTATATATATATATACTCACACACATTACAGCAGACGATTTATCTGTATAGTATATTCTGTGGAATTAACTTGTGGGAATGACGTGCGCCATGATACGCACTGTTGGTATCTCTGGGTGCTGGTGTTACAGGTTATTTATATTCTTAACTGTGCCTATGTACATTTTCTAAAATAAATTCATTGCTATGCATAATGCTCTTAAAAGAATATTTGGGAACTAAGAGAGAAAAAAAATGAGCTGATTGGTCTAAGGATGTGGGGGGGGGGTCCCCTGGGGTCCTTCTGAAATGGCAGAGGGACCTGTGGGCTGTGCCTTGGAGCCCCCACTGCTCCTCCAACCAGGCTGTGGCCTGCTGCTATCCCGGGTCAGCGGTCCTGGGGGTGACAGACACAGCTCGAGAATACTGGCGCTCACGGAGGGATTATTGCTGTTTTGTTTGCCGCTCTCTGCAGGGCACAGGGTAGATGCACAATACATCTCTTTTAGTGGATTTGCTTGAGAAGCACTACAATGCAGACACTTACAATGTCATGATCAGAGGCATACATTTTGCTTTGTGCCCAAGAGGGACAAGCATCTTTCATTTACCCTCAACTGAATGGACTTCTCGGGCTCCTTGTTTCCCAGAACCCTCCCGCCAGTTCCACTGTGGAGTCCTAGGAGTCCTCGGGTCTTCTCTAAACTCAGAGCCAATGTCCTGTGACACCGAGGGGCAGGTGGCCTGTGCCTGCTCCCTCCCCGTCCACATCCTTTTCCTGCTCTGGGTGTTCAGCCCAGCCCAACCGCACCCTCAGGGAAAGAAGGCGTGTGACCACCTCATCCACATGGACCCCCAGCTGGCCTGCCCTGGATGACAGCGTGAAGGACTGTCATGTAACATTGGTGGGAATACAAATAAATATCATCTTTTAGAGGAATTTCAAAGAGCTATTAATATTTTTTCAGATTTTATTTAAATTCTAGTTAGTTAACATGCAGTGCAATATTGGTTTCTACCATAGAATTCAGTGATTCATCACTTATATACAACGCTCAGTGCTCAACACATGAAGTGCCCTCCTCAATGCCCATCCCCCACGCCTCTCCCTCTAGCAACCCTCAGTCTGTTCTCTATCTTTAGGGGTCTCTTATGGTTTGCTTACCTCTCTCCTTTTCTTCATTTCCGCCTTCCCATATGTTCACCTGTTTTTGTTCCTTAAATTCCACACATGAGTGAGATCATACGGTATTTGTCTTTCTCTGACTGACTTATTTCACTCAGCATAACACCCTCTAGCTCCATCCACGTCATTGCAAATGGCAAGATTTCATTCTTTTTGATGGCTGAGTAATATTCCGTTGTATATATATACCACATCTTCTTTATCCATTTATCAGTCAATGGACATTTGGGCTCTCTCCATAGTTTGGCTATTGTGGACATTGCTGCTATAAACATCGGGGTGCACGTATCCCTTCAAATCTGTATTTTTGTATCCTTTGAGTAAATACCCAGTAGTGCAATTGCTGGGTTGTAGGGCGGTTCTACTTTCAACTTTTTGAAGAAGCTCCATACTGTTTTCCAGAGTGACTGCACCAGTTTGCATTCCCACCAACAGTATAAGAGGGTTCCCCTTTCTCCACATCCTCGCCAACACCTGTTGTTTCCTGTGTTGCTAATTTTAGCCATTCTGACAGGTGTGAGGTGGTATCTCATCATGGTTTTGATTTGTATTTCCCTGAAAATGATTGATGTTGAGCATCTTTTCATGTGTCTGTTAGCCATCTGGATGTCTTCTTTGGAAAACTGTCTATTCATGCCTTCTGTCCATCTCTTAACTGGATTATTTGTTTTTTGAGTGTTGACTTTGATAAATTCTTTTTAGATTTTGGATACTAACCTTTCATCAAATATGTCATTTGCAAATATCTTCTCCCATTCTGTAGGCTACCTTTTAGTTTTGTTGATTGTTTCCTTCACTGTGCAGAAGCTTTTCATCTTGAAGAAGTCCCAATAGTTCATTTTTGCTTTTGTTTCCCTTGCCTCTGGAGAATGTGTTTAGTAAGAAGTCACTATGGCCAAGATTGAAGAGGTTGCTGCCTGTGTTCGCCCCTAGGATTTTGATGGATTTCTATCTCACATTTAGGTCTTTCAACCATTTTGAATTTATTTCTGTGTGTGGTGTAAGAAAGTGGTCCAGTTTCATCTTCTGTATGTTGCTGTCCAGTTTTCCCAACACCAGTTGTTGAAGAGACTGTCTTTTTCCCACCATATATTTTTTCCTGCCGTGTCAAAGATTAGTTGACCATAGGGTTGTGGGTCCATTTCTGGATTTTCTACTCTGTTCCATTGATCTATGTGTCTGTTTTTGTGCCAGTACCATACTCTCTTGATGATGACAGCTTTTTAATAGAGCTGGAAGTCCGGAATTGTGATGCCTCCAGCTCTGCTTTTCCTTTTCAGGATTGCTTTAGCTATTCAGGGTCTTTCTTTTCTGGTTCTATACAAATCTTAGGATTGTTTTGTTCTAGCTCTGTCAAAAATGCTGGTGGTATTTTGATAAAGATTGTTTGAATGCGTATATTGCTTTGGGTAGTATGGACGTTTTAACAATGTTTGTTCTTCCAATCTGTGAGCGTGGAATGTTTTTCCATTTCTTTGTGTGTTCTTCAATTTCTTTCATGAGTGTTCTATAGTTTTCTGAGTACAGATCCTTTACTTCTTTTGTCAAGTTTATTCCTAGGTATCTTGCTGGTTTTGGTGCAATTGCAAATGAGATTGAATCCTTGATTTCTTTTTCTGCTGCTTCATTATTGGTGCTATTAATATTTTCAGTGCACATATCCTTTGAACCAGCAATTACACAGCTAGAAATTTACCCTTATAAAAATACTTGTATATTGCACAAAAATCTTTAACAAGACACCTAATGTAGCACTACTTGTAATTGAAAAACATAGATATAATCTAAGTGTGCATCATTGGAGACAGGCTTACAAAGAATCTATAACGCTAAGTAGTAATCTATATAAATACTGTGTAATACTAGTGATACTATATAAATAATCTATAATACTACATTATATAGACAATTCTGCCATTAATAAATGAAATAAAGGATATCATATGTCCTTAAAAGGAAAGGTATTCATGATGAGTTGTAAAATGCAGGGGGAAAGTACGTTGTAGAATAATATATATGCTCATGTTAGACTTTTTCAAAAATACCTTCTATTTGTGCCTTATTCTTTCTTGTTAGTGAATAAAAGTTGTAAGGGTGTGAATTTACTTCTGCTTTCTGCTTCCATAGAAACCAAAATTCTTTTTCCAGCTTAACTGAAACATACTTGACATATACATCGTGTAAGTTTAAGATGCTGATTTGATACACCTACATATTGTAAAATGTTAGTGTTACTTAACATCACCAACATGTCACAGAATTACCATTTCTTTTTTGTGGTGAGAACACTTAAGATCTACTGTCTTAGGAACTTTCAAGTATATAATACAGTATTGTTAACTGTAATCACCAAGCTGTACACTTATTAGGTCCCCAAAACTTCCTAATAACTGAAATTTGTATCTTTTGACCAACATCTCCCCATTTCCTTCACCCCCAGCCCCAGGTATCCAGTGTTCTACTCCCTGAGAAATCAACAAAGTTTTGAGGCATAAGATTCCCATTTGAATTATTTTCTGTATTTTCCACGTGTAACTGTATTTTATTTTCTCTTTGCCAATTTTCATTTGGAAGAGTGTTATGTAATGTTTGGACTAATAGATTGGAACATTTTATGGTTTGTTCAAACACATATCCATAGTTTCTAGTTTTATTGAATCCTAATTAGAGAATGTGACCTGGTCAATTTCTACTTCTGGGAACTCTGAGATTTTCTTTGAGTATTGTGAGAGTTTCTTGGAGTATACCCATTATGCAAATATTATGCATGTTTCATGAATATTTGAAAACATGATTTATCTCTATAAATTGCATCAACACCAATATCATTGCATTTTTATTAATTAAATTCCTTGAATTCCTTAATTCATTTCTTGATTCATTTTACTTCATTTCTTGCCTACTCGTTCTATCAGAGACTGGCAGTGATTGTTCAACTCTCTCATAGATGTTGTTCTCTGTTCACTTCTCACTTGCTACTATTCTCACTTAGAATGTCCTGAGCCTGCTTTCCAGATACCATAGTCATTCATAATTTTCTGTGGATGATAAACATTGGATTTCTAATTTTACATTTGCTTCTTAAGAGAAATACTTATAGGAGGAAGACTCTTCCTTTAAGATTTCGGGAACCGTATGCTGCAGCATAGTCCAAATGCCTAAGCATTTTGCTTTTTTTTTCCCCTTCTGGGTGGGGGGGGCAGGTGGTTGGAGGGGGGACTGCCCATCCCTGGCGCACAAGCCCACCCCACCTCGCCCCATCTTGTAGCCATCTGTCCCTCTAGCTGCAGCACCGTGGGCCCATGTCTAAGTGTAAGGGCAGGTGGCTGAGCATAAACCAGCTCAGTTCCCAAGGCCCCACGGATCAGCAGGCTTGGACCACTCTGCTGACTTCCCAGTGGAAGCATGTGGACTGTCTATGTGAACTCCAAGCAGGCCTGAGATGCATGCAGCTTGCCTTCCTCCTCAGACTACACAGAACCCAGGACAGGTCACCCCGCCCCTGGGTGCTTCCAGCTCCCTGTTCATCTCTGATGCTGCAGACAAAAGTTTTCCATGGACCACAGAGCCGTCCCAAATGCAATGGGTCTGCCCTTCCCCACCCGCCTGTGCCCAGAAGAGCTGCTTATGCTAAGGAGGGACCCAGTGCAGCAGCGAAGCTTCCAAATCAGAATCTCTCTGGGCACCACTGGGGAGGGCTTTCTGCACCCTGAAGTTAGGGGCTGACAGCACAAGGTGAGAAGGCCTTTCTTCGCTTCTCTGGGAAGCACATGATCCAAACGACGTCCAGGAACACACATCGGTCATCCCCACCCCATACTGGACCATGCAACTGAAGAAGTACTCAGCTGTCAGAGTGGTAAAGATTAAAAAGTATGATGGTATGTCCTGTTGGTGAAATGGTAGGAAAATAGGTCGTCTTATACATGGGTGGTGGGGATGCAAGCTGGTGAAACCCTGTGAAGGGGGAACAGCAGTAGCAAAAACTCCATGTGGGCCGTCCTTCCTCTCTAGCAATCCAGCTTCTGAAATGTCTCTTGAAGATACACTTCCAACTATATGGAAAGAGCTATCCACAAAGCTGTTTGTGGAAGTACTGCATTGCAAAATATTGGAAAGGACCTAATGGCCACACACAAGACAGCAAGTCATGCAAAAGAGTACTATGCAGGTGTGAAAAGGAATTGTTAGTGTTGCTCAAGATATGTCGTCAAGTGAAAACAGAAAAGTGCAAAAAAAGTACATATACTTGTGGTAGGGAAAAGGGGGAAAATAAAATATACCTGTATCTCCTCATTTGTGCAGACAGAAACACAGGAAGGGAAATCAGAAATTAATGAGATTGGTACCCACAGTGGCTAGAAGGAAAAGGCAGAAAGAATACAGAGATGGGGACAGGGTAGAAGGGACACTCCTCTGAGGACAATATTGATATAGCTCTGATTTTTAGAGCCTTGTTAATTCACATACTCAAAAATGTTTTAACAAAACCCCAAAATGGAATACAAACAAAAACCAAAAACAGATGAACCTAAATATATTTAGGACAGATTACATAAGCATACTGAAGAAAGAAGGGGGGAAAAAACTAATTCAAGTAACTTTTTTAAATTTTATTTTATTTTATTATGTTACGTTAGTCACCATACAATACATCATTAGTTTTTGATGTAGTGATCCATGATTCATTGTTCGCATATAACACCCAGTGCTCCATGTACTATGTGCCCTCCTTAATACCCATCACCAAGCTAACCCATCCCCCCACTTCCCCCTCCCCTCTGAAACCCTCAGTTTGTTTCTCGGAGTCCATAGTGTCTCATGGTTCGTCTCCCCCTCCAATTTCCTCCCCTTCCTTTTTCCCTTCCTTCTCCTAATGCCCTCCATGCTATTCCTTATGTTCCACAAATAAGTGAAACCATATGATAATTGACTTTTTCTGCTTGACTTATATCACTTAGCATAATCTACTCCAGTCCCATCCATGTTCATGGTATTCATTCTTTCTGATGCCTGAGTAATATTCCATTGTATATATGGACCACATCTTCTTTATCCATTCATCTGTTGAAGGGCATCTTGGCTCCTTCCACCAGTTGGCTATTATGGACTTTGCTGCTATGAACATTGGGGTGCATATGGCCCTTCTTTTCACTACATCTGTGTCTTTGGGATAAATACCCAGTAATGTAATTATTGGGTCATAGGGTAGCTCTATTTTTAATTTTTTGAGGCACCTCCACACTGTTTTCCAAAGTGGCTGTACCAACTTGCATTCCCACCAACAGTATAAGAGGGTTCCCCTTTCTCCACAACATCTCCAACATTTGTTGTTTCTTGTCTTGCCAATTTTTGCCGTTCTAACAGGTGTAAGTTGGTATCTCAGTGTGGTTTTGATTTGAATTGCCCTGATGGCTAATGATGATGAACCTTTTTTCATGTGTCTGTTAGCCATTTGTATGTCTTCTTTGGAGAAGTGTCTGTTCATGTCTTCTGCCCATTTTGTGACTTGATTATTTGGTTTTGGGGTGTTGAGTTTGGGAAGTTCTTTATAGATCTTGGAAATCAGCCCTTTGTCTGTAGTGTCATTTGTAAATATCTTCTCCCATTCTGTGGGTTGCCTCTTCAAGTAATTCAAGTAACTTTTGAACACTCTACTATGTTCACACCTTAGCACTTTGGGCTGAAAAACAAAAAAAAAAGTCTTTTTAAAAGATGTACCTTCAGTTAGTCAATTTGTTTTTCACAGTGGCATAAGTTAGCAATTCTAAAACTACTTTATGTATATTGCAGGATTGAGCAAATAGTAAACATATTGTGAATGCAAGTCAGGTTTTTCACTGTTGGAAAAGGGAGTCACAAATGTGGATGTGAGGAAACACAGAATGAACCCCATGGTGTTGGATTAACAATGGAAATATCAATGTGGATGGATGGATGGATGGATGGATGGATGGATGGATGGATGGATGGTTGGATGGATAATGGGGGGGATAGATAGATGATAGATAGATAGATAGATAGATAGATAGATAGATAGATAGATAGATAGATAATCTGTGTGTGCACACACACACTCACATATTTCCTACTTCTGTCTGCTCATGAGAAGGTCTGTAACAAGACTGTTGCAATGGGCACATGCAAAGCTCAGATCTTGGTTTCTAAATATGATTCCCCAGTAAAAGGAACCAGGGCTTCTTGGAGAATCACTGGCTTTCAGGCTGGTGCAGGGAAAGGATAAGATGAACCTGGAACACTATGTTGTGCAGAAGTGAAGGACGTGTTTGAAGAAAGGAGTGGGGCGTGTCAAAAAGGCACAGGAGCCGGCCCCCAGTGGCCAGGTCTAGGACAATCTGAGCATCAAACTAAATAATGACAGTGCTGGGTTATAACCCATAGAATAAAATAAGAATCCATGAGTCCATACAGATATAAATTGTACAAGAAAGAAAGAGAAGGAAAAGCTCTTCTCTACAGTAGAATTCTAGCTGACAGGAGAAGGGAGGATGGATTTTTAAGAAAAACCATCATGATAACAATTGTTTCAGGCAAGAAGCATTAATGGATGTAATACTAGTGAAAATTTCATATGAAAAAGATAACTAAGGAGTTTAAAAGAACCCCCCTCAAAGGTGAAGATAGCAACTTTAGGGAAACCTGGCAGACACCACCCTAACCAGGGGAGAGTTCACATTGCTAGTAACAGGACACACGGATATCATGTTCCTCCTGACATGCCCAGAGAGGCTGCACCACCCCACTGCTCTAGGACTCTTGTTAAAAACACATAACCTGCATTTAGCCACAGGGGAACATCAGACTAACCCAGACTGAGGGACATGCTATAAAATAACTGTCCCGTACTCCTCAGAATTTGCTATAAGAAACATTAATATGACAATTGGTGAGAAAAGAATACGAGCTGTAGATGAGGTAATATTGTTGTATCAGTGCTACTTTCCTTATGTTTGACCATTTTACCGTGGTTACGTAAGAGAATGTTCTTGCTTTTACAAAACACAAGCTGAAGTATTTAGGCATAAAGGGGCATCATGTCTGCAATTTACTCTCAAATGATAAAAAAAAAAATCAATATATCCACACACAGAGAGACAGAATAATAAAGCAAATGTGGTAAAATGTGAACTCTGGTGATTCTGGGTAAAGGGAACTTTTTTCTATTATTTTTGCAACTTTCCTATGAGTCTGAAATTATTCCCAAAAGAAAGCTTTTTAAAATGCAAGTATCTCTGCATATGGTGGTAGTAAGTCTCTTGGAAGTCACATCTTATAGGGTACCAGACTAAACCCCCGGAAATAAACGGGCCCTTCCTACAGGCTCTGTCGACATTCAGAGAGTCAGAAGAGCTTCAGCTCACCAGAGAGGCTCTTGCCCAAACTCCTCGGTAGAATCTTCTAGAGCATCCAAAGCATGCCCAGCTTTCTCCTATTCTGTAGCATCCATAGACACTGCTCGTGATGATCCTGATTGGATATTAATCTTATAAACTGAGTGAGCTTCCTATAACAGTGTCTAAAGAGAAAGCAAGTACAATATAAGTCAAGCTGGTCTAAATATTTAAGAGAGACAATAACATCCTCCTATTTTCTTTCCCCTCCATCCCCCAGAGCAATTTCTTAACCTTGGCACTGTTGACATTTGGGGTCAGATAACTCTGCGCTGTAAAGGCCACTCTGTGCATGGTGGGATATTGAGTGGCATCCCTGTCCCCCATCCACTAGATGCTGGTGGTGCCACCTCCCCAGTGATGACAGCCCAACATGCCTCCCAATATCACCAAACGGCCCCGAGGGGCAAGATCTGCCCCGCCGAGAACTACTATTATAACGACATCAATTCAGCAATTTGATAATAAAATCCAAGTTCATTTCCCCTTTGTAAATGTTTCCTAAGCACATAAATTCCACTTTGATGTTCTCACTATTAGGGGCAATCTGGGCCGGTGCCTGCAAGCATCATTTCACCCTCAGACCAAGCACGGTCCCTTTTCTGAAGAATTCACTGTGGCTCAGGGAGACCAAGAGCCAAAGCTTAGAGGTAAGCCTCTGCTTGGTGTTGAAACCTTTGCTTTCCTCAACCTCTGATACCCAGCCTTGCCCTCTGTCCATAAATAACTGAAGAAGGTCATGTTTAGCCAGTTGTCACAGGGTAAAGTCATCTTCGAGTGGTACAGAATACCGGTCAACATTCTCTCAAGATTACGTACCCATAGGGTGACTAGCTTGTCCCAGTTCGTATGGGACTTTCCCAGTTTGAGCCTTGAAAGCCCCTTGTGTGGGACAAACCAAAGGGCTGGTCACTCCACTTACCTGTGACCCAGTGAATGACGCAACCCCCACCCCCTTCAAGGCAGCCAGGAATGGGAGCCAGAGCCAGAGACTGAGAAGGGTGGGTGTTCCCACAGGGACAAGCAAACACGCCCCCCTTTGCTGTCATTTTTTTAAAGAGCCGGGTCATTTAGGACAGAGTCAACCTCACAGAATGAATCTCTTTTCCAATCCCTGTCGTCCAGAGGCTGGGGGCTGTTACAACTTACCGTTCTGTAACGGCTGGTCCTCTGGATGGGAGAGGACGATGAGGCAGCCGTCTGGGGAAGGGAGCCGCATGCTGGTCCCCAGGGCATGGCTTCGGGGCAGCACGTGTGGCCGGGATCAGAGTGAGCGAGGTGCACGCTGCCGGGGTTTGTGCAGGAGAATCCCGGGTTGGCTTCACTTTTCCCTCTGGACATAAGTGGGGGCAGCTCTGGGCTGCTCCTCTGTGGAGCTAAGCCAGTCTACACCCTTCCTGCAGCGGCAGCCCCCAGCGCCTTGCCCGCATTGTAGACGCATCCACCCTAGAGATGAGCAAGCTGGGTCATTGGAGTTTCCAAATCCCACAGGCAACTCTCTGGCTCCTGTGAGGCGGTCTACCAACTCGGGCTGGCTTACAGGAGACGGCCGGACAACTCCACACCCCTCCTGGCCCCCCTGTGGGCCCGGCTGGTCCTCGCCGGACAACAAACACATGCAAGGTTGCCAGAAACTTATATAGCGACTTACAACTACCTGCGAGCGAGCCGGCCAGTGCAACATTCCTGGGGGCGCGGCCGGCCCTGACAGGCACAGGTCACCCCAAACCCGCAGTGGCAAAGCCTACAGCAGGCATCTAAGAACGTCCCCGGGTCAGATCCACCAGGAAGACAACCAGCACGCTGCAGGCGCATTAACCCCGTTCCCTGTGTAGACATAGGGCTGGGGGACCTCACCCACCACGTGCCCACACGGTCACACGCCAGTTTTGAACTGCTTTCAGAGACAAAAGCAGGAAGCCGCGTGGCGACTGTCATCTACAAGGCCTTGCTAGTTTCAAGCACAGGTCTGCACCCTTCCCCGCAAGGGCTCGGCCAGAGGGCGTGTCCTCTTGTCAGCATCTGCCCTCGGGCGCCACAGCGTGACGGAAGCCGTGGGCGAGGTGGCATGGATGGATGTCACTCACGTGGGTATCACGGCTCAAAAAATAGGAATCCTTTGACTTTTCCCCCCAACAATTTAAGAACTACTCTTTGCTCATCGTTCCCATAGAAACAGGAGTCAGGCTGGATTTGGCTCAGGGGCCAGGGTGGCCGAGCCCCGGCTTAAAGGAAGGGATCTCAACCCTGACAGAGCTGGGAGGGTCCTGGGCATGGCCTCCAGTGAAGGGGGAAGCAGCAGAGGTTGGACCCTAGAAAGACAAGAGCAAATGCATCGATTCGCATCGTGACACACTTCGTGCAGGTGGGGTGCACAAAGCAGAGCCCGCTGACGGTCATCACAGCTTACCACAGCCCCGTGGCTGCTGTCCGCACAAATGACTCTGTGTGATGAGAACAAGCCACACTCCCTGTTTCTGAGTGCCTTCGTCACTAGGGCTGCTCTCTGCGCATGTCTCTCTGAAATGGTTTTGCCAGCAGAAGTGTGTGAGCACTTTTCCGTGCAAGTGCTGGGCTGGCTTGCCCAGAGTTCGTCTCGTGTCCGATCCCTGCCTTCCTGGGGTGAGGGGGCCACAGCTTACAGCAGACGGGGCTCAGGGACACAACTCACACAGCAACAAAACTCAAGTCCTGGCCCGCGGCCCGAGAGTCACACCCGATGCGACTGTCCACGGCAGGGTGGCAGGCGCTCTGCTCCAAGGGCCACGTCCCACTTCAGTGAGTTGTGGTCAGAATCTTCTAAACGCGTCAGGAAAGAAAAGGGGAGGGGGTGTAGAATTCAGAATTGCTCTGACAATCAAAGCTGCCTTTGAAGGCAAGGTGAAATTTATACAACAGGGAATGCCGAGATGCGACTCAAGTTGCTTTTTGTCCAGAATCGAAACAACTAGAAAGTGGAAATAATCATGTTTCCCTTCTCTACCTGCAGTGTTGTCTGAGACACTCCCACCGCTGACAAGCACTCTAATAGTACAAATATGTTAGTAATGATAATTCACATTAATAAACTCTAACATGCGTTAGGCTCTGCCAAGCCCTGTGTGAACCGTGTGACCTGCATTCCCTCCCTGCATCCTCACTGCTCTGTGAGGTCAATGCTGCATGAGCCCACTTTACAGACAAAGCCCCTCTGGTAGAGACCCACTGACTTGCTGGAGATCACAGAGCGAGAGGATGAGCCAGGACTCACACGTGGGCTGCCAGCCCCACAGCCCCGTGCTCAGTCCCTGCTCTTCCCAGCCAACTGCAATCCATCCAATCGGTCAGAGATTGGACTGGAATTTAGAATATTGTTGATGGTAGACCCATTTAACTGTCCTTTAATCTGTGGGAAATGGTAGTACATATTTATGACGACTATTAACTAGGGTATTCCATTGGCCAACTGCCCACGTATCGGTCCTTTGTTCATTCATGGGGCAACATTAATTCAACCCCATTTCCGGAGGCTGGGAAACAGAAAGGTGGGCGTTGATACATGAGCATATCCCACCTGGAAGAGGAGAAGATGGGACAATTCTAACTCAGTATGTTCCCATGCAGTGTAAAGACAGAAAAGGTATAACAACGAAAAACTAATGCAGCCCAAGTAGGTGTCAAGAAAAGCAAAGAAGTGTTACTACAGTGACAATTGAAGACTATATAATAGCTTGTCAGAAAGAGAAGATGAGAAGGACATCCCAGGCAGAGGGGGCCATCTGTGGCCGGCAAACAGGGTGTCTATGGTGGCATCAGGCATCATCAGAGATGAGGAGGGAGAGGGACATGGCACATATTGAAGGACGCTATCTTGACACATTAGGACTTTGGACTTTGTCTGGAAGGTAAGCAGGGGCCACTGGAAGATTTAGACCAGGGAAGGGTCCTAGGCATTGCATTCAGGTTTGCATTTTGGGGAGACCTCTGCTGGTAAGGTGAAGATTCAAGGGTGGAAAGGGCTGTAACGAGAAGCACAGAGGCCAGGAAACAATAATAGGCCAGGGGGGAGGAGAAGCAAAGAACCGAAGGAAGGCTATTCCATTAGGTGAGGAAAAGAAATGAACACATTCAAGAAATCATGTTGAGAAATTAACTGCTATAAAAAGATACATATCTTAGGAGGAAAATACGCGTATCCTGTCCGACAAACAGAAGTCCGATATTTGTGTCATTTGTGCTTCACGGCCCTGCCCTTGGTCCCATCTAGAAAACCTGTCCCACCTGCAGACCTAGAAGGGGCCGACGGAACCAAGGACAGATGTGTGACATCATGACAGTCAAGTCTTCGGCTGGCCCCTCTTGTGGCCTGGCTCAAGGAAGGGCTGCCCTCCTCAGTCTGTCTTTAGAAACACAGATACTTTGCGGGGTGCCAGAGATGAAAGGTTATAGAGGGGGGACTTGGGCTGGTCTCCATGTTGGGTCACCTGCAAGATGAGCAGCGTGAATAAGCCATTTGGGGCAGGAGGATAGGGCAACAATAGGAGAACCGCATGGAGGTGAGGCCATGTGGCCTTCAGGAGTGAAGGCAATGGCAAGTTGCTGGGTTCTGGAGGCTTCGATTGCCGGCTCCCACTGAGATGAAGCAAAGTGACCATTCCTCATCGCCTTTCTGTCAACAGACTCCCATCCTTTCCTGTTCTGGCTCAAGCCTGTTTCTGTCTCTTCCACCCCAAAGTCTTAATTAAAACAAATCCTTTAAAAAACTGTCGAAAAAGGAAAACACCCCAGTGGAAAAAACGGACAGAAAACATGAACAAGGAATTCACAAAAGAATATAACTAGCCAATTAGCATATGAACAAAGTTCATCCTCACTTATAGTCCTCGAAAGGAAATTTGGCAAAGATTTGGAAATTTGTAATAACTGGGAAAATGTCATTCATTTGTGGTAGAAATGCAATTTAGTGACCGTTTCTAAAGAGCAATTTGGCAACAACTAACAACCAACACCCTAAATGTCCTCCTACCTTTTGACTCACCAAAATTCCACTTCTGAGAATTTATCCTAAGGAAATAAACAATCACTTCCAAATTGATTGTATTTATGAGCCAAACCTGAGCCCAGAGAATACAAATATTTTAATATTGAATAAGGATGTTCATTGCAGGATCGCTGGTGGGAGCAAACATTCAGACACAATGGAAATGTTCAGCAATAAGGAATTGCTAAATTAATTATGGGATGGTTAGATAGAAAAAGAGAACACCACTATGCAGTCATTAAAATAACAGGTGAGAAAAACATTGAAGAAATTAGATATTGATGTTACTTTTTAAGCTAAAGATATATGTGTGGGAGTGTGTATATATAATATATATTTATATATGTATATATGTAAATATGGCCCTTATTCTTATAAAATAAAACTCAACTATATATATGTACTTTATGTATTTTTATATATCATATGCACAACACGTATACCATATGCATATATGTACACCTCTGAAGGTAAGTCAGTCTTCAAAAAACAGATATAAGGATGTGTATTAATATATATGACATGTGCATATATATAAATATATATACCAAATATTAATATACATAAATATTAATTTATGTTTGGTATATACCAAAATACCAACAGTGATTTTCACTGAATGGTGTAATTCGACATATTTCTTATTTACTCCTTTTATACATTCTATAGTCTATAATAAACACATAGGGGCACACAGGTGTCTCAGTGGGTTAAATGTCTGACTCTTGATTTCGGATCAGGTCATGATTTCGGGGTCGTGGGACTGAGCCGCAGGTCAGGCTCCCCGGGGAGTCTGCTTGAGATTCTCTCTCTCCCTCTCCCTCTGCAATCCCACCGCCCAGCACACATGGGCTCTCTCACTCTCTCTCTCTTTCTGGAATAAATAAGTAAATCTTTAAGAAAAAACACATAGGAATTTTATAATCAGGAACTGTTTTCCTAGGAGGTTGAAAAGTATAATCAAGGAGTGCTAGCAAACAACTGGACACAAGAGAAGATGAGAAAGCCTGCCTTACTCCCTACTCCTTGCATCCCCCTGCACCGCTGTGCACCCCATGCTTGACACCCCATGCTCTTGACCCCACCCCTTTCTGTCCATCCTCACTTCCTCTGCTCTACTTCAAGCTCTCTGCATCTCTTGTCAATGTTACTGCAACATGTTGTTGGCTTCCTTCTTACCTGCCGGTCTTGCCACCCTCCTGTCCCAATCCATCACCCACCTGCAGCCAGAATAACAACCATTTGATGCTTCCCTGTCTTTCCTACTCCATGTAAAATCCTTCCATGGTTTCCTTCTGTTAAGGAATAAGATGCAATCTCTGTAGCGTGGCCTGAAGAGTCCTCCGTGATCTGACCCCGTGCATCTCTGGGACCTGGTCTCAGGGTGCTGGTGAAAGGTGCACGCGTCAGCCTCAGCCCGTGTTCACGCCCCAGCTCAGCCGCTTACTTGTGCCTCCATTTCTGCGTCCATACCGACCTCGTGTCCAGCTGTTAGACGGTGCCTGGCGCCAGGTAAACACTCCACAGATGTTTGCTCCATAACCAGTGTGCTAGTACAGTACCTTGCCCCCTGATTCTTACTGGTCAAGGAAAAGAACCACCTGGAAGGATTCCCAGGTTTCTGACCTTGCCATTAGCTGGAGAACAGAGCCGTTCACCACACACAGACTCTCCGGGGGAAACAGGCTCCCTGCGATCGGCTAAGGCAGTGGGTCGACGCAACCGGAGTGAGGAAGGACATACAGGTCAGAAAACAGACCTCTTGTGCCCTCATGGGGTTGACATGGGCCCCCCAGCCCCAGACAGCAGCCCTGTGCTGTCGCCGTGAGCAAGGAGCAGCACCGAGGAGTGGATTCCGTCCGGCTCACGGTCCCCAAAACGGGGGTGCAGAATAGACAGATCAGCCTCATCGCCCTCCACAGAACCCCCATTATCTCTCAAGATTGGAAACAGTTCTCTGACTTTTTTTGAATGGAACACAAAAACTGTTATTCATCAAGATATAGCAGGGCAGACATGTGCTTTTTATGAAAGTGATTACAGAGACCAGATGAAAGAAGGTGATGAGGTCAAAACGCATTTCAAATTCCCTCCGTTTTCTCGGATGGAGAAATGTTTTCTATTACATTCGTTAAAAGTTCACCACCACCTGATAAAAATCTTGAGAAAGGGCATGCGTGTTGCTAAATTAGCTCTAAAAGAGGGTAATGTGAAGGAGAATAAATCTGGGTTAACCATGATCTCAGGTTACCCAGCTTCCCAGAAAGGGGCGGTGACGAGGAAACTTTTGAAAGGGGCTCCTCCCGCGAGCAGGAGCAGTGCCCAAGGACAGGAGAATGGGCCTGGAGATCTTTCCATGACCATAATAGCTACAGCGCATTGGGTCTTTTATACCATTTTAAAGCTGTAGAGACCTATATTTGTCCTACTAATTGTAAACCCGCTCAGAGATTTTTAAACTAGATTTTAAGGAGACTAATTTTTTTCACCCTTACTTTATGAGTCGCTCATTTATTCATTCAACAAATACCAACTGAGGGCCAGACCTCTGCTCCACACCAGAAGACAAAACAAAAGACACAGTTTCTGCCCTGGAGAAACAGTCTACTGTGGAAGTGGGGCGTGGCAGGGGGGAGATGTTGGGAGGGGCAGAGGTGATTTAGAAAAACCTGAAAACAGAAAATAAGGTCATCCAGAACCTTCCTCAGAGGCTACAACTATTAACATCTTGGTAAAGAGTTTTTCCAACATTTTCTGTACATTAATACAGAAGGTAAGTGGGTGGTTACAAAAATGAAATCGTCTGCATCCTATGAGAGAGTCTATTTTTCTGTGGAATACTGTTTTATTTCATCAAAAATTCATCTGCAAGTTCACTTTCAATGGTCGCATGTCTCAAATTCTTCTCCAGTATTTTCATTCCTCATCAGGAATTGTGTCTTCTCAAACTACGGTGGTTCCAGACCCTTCAACGGAAAGAGGCATGAGGACTCACAGGCTTTTCAGGAAGGACCGGAATACTCCCACTCCAGCTCAACGGAAAGAGAGGAAAAGATCACTTGCCACATAAAGTTGGGGGGACGTCCCAGAGGCGTGGTGAAGGGTTGGAGCCATCAGAGAGGACTTGGGCCTACAGCCTCCGAGTTTAGGTTTAAGGGGTTGGGGGGTGCGGGTGGGCATTCAAGCCAGAAAAAATAAAAAATTCTAGAGGATGGAGTATTTTTCTCTCCTCCTCAACTTCTTCCTCTTTAGAACCCTTAAACAGTTCTACACTCCCATATCCCTGCAGCTTTGTTAGTTCTGTCCCCACAAACTGAAATGCTCACCACCCCTATCTGTGGCTGTCGAAATCCTGCTTTTTCCACCCCTGCAATGACAAGCGATAACTCTGGCCTTTTTCCCAAGGCACCCGATCACCCTTTAGAATAACTCACACCACTTCCATTCTGAAGAGACAGATGAATCCAACCAGAACCACATGAGGAAAAGTTTGCGGAGTGCACTAAAAATAAAGTATTGAGAAAACTAACGAAGCCTCAGGGAGTAAATACAGAAATTTGAAGAATGACAAGCTTGGATGTTTCCAGCCAAGATAAATACTCTCGTATCATAATTCCAAGTGTTACTGCAAGGAACTAATTGCAGAATGTTTCTGAGTCTACAGCATTGGCTCTCAAAACAACTTACAACCAACCAGAGTAAGATTTATGCCCCACTCCAAACAGTAAGGCAACTTGGAAGGAAAAGGAAGAAGTAACATTTGGACAAGTTCCCCAGGAGATTCCAATATGGCCCCCACCATCCCCTCTAGGGAATCACAACTCTGTACCATAGATATAATGAGCTGCAAAGGCATGGTTAGTGCTCCTGTAAGTCAGATCCAAGATTTTCTAACAGCTTCGAGGCTACAGAAGCACTTTCCTGCTACATACCCATATGCTGAAAGGAAACTCAGAATGTTTTGCTGCCAAATGAGCTAGAAGGGAAACAACTCAAGTATCCATCAACAGATGAATGAATAAGCAAAACGCAGCCCATGCAAACAATGGCATACTATTCGGTGATAAAAAAGGAAGGAAATTCTGACACATGATAACACATGGATGAACCTGGAAAACATGACGCTAAGTGAAATAAGCCAACACAAAAGAACGAGTATTAAGTGATTTTACTCATACGAAGTACGTAGAGTCGTCAGATTCATAGAGACAAGAAGTAGAATCCTGGGTACCAGCGGCTACAGGGAGAGGGATAAGACGTTACTGTTTAATGAACAGACAGATTCTGTTGCGGAAGATGGAAAAGTTCTGGAGATGGATGGTGATGATGGTTGCACAACAGTGAATATGCTTGGTGCCCCATATGCCCCTTAAAAATAGTTACAATGGTAATATTTATGTTACATGTGTTTTACCATAATAAAAAATTCACTCCCTACAATAAATGAGCCAAATCTCCAGAAAACAAAGGAATTCGGTGTTTGAAGTAACAAGGGTGGTCTAAGGCCACACCACCCTGAACGTGCCCGATCTTATCTCGAGTAGTAAGTGTGGATATGGCTCATGATTGGTGCAGTGCTCAAGAGAAGTCTTCGCTCATCCAAGGAGTCCCAAAATAAATCATTTGGGAGAGTGTAAAGTAAGAGCCCCAGTGACTAATTACTACAGATCTTCTTAAAATCATTATTGAAAAAGAATTTTATATATAGTTTGGATTTCTCTTGGAAAAAATCTTCTTAACATTGAGTTCCCTTGGCAGTCCAAATGGATCTGAAGTCTTTTCTTACTGAAGCATGGTAACACACCAGTCACCTAACAATAAGGAATTTTGAATAATGAAGGCAGCAAGTTACATCGGTGACACTTTATAGAGATCTTTCTAAAGAATATTGTGCATTAATCTCATGACATAGCAAATACAGCCTATAGAATATTATTCAACTTTTTCTTCAAGACTCAAGGTCACAGTAATGCCATGGAAATAGAAATATGTAATAAAGGAAATCTGATCAACTCTGAGCCCTTTTCCAGCCCCTCACCCTGCAAGCACACAATATGGATTCTTTTTATATTTAACTGACTGTGGGGGGGGGGCAGCCTAGAATTTGCTTTCTTGACAATAAATTGACTTCATAGCTCTTACCTGCTTTTCTTAAAATTGAGGGAGGGGCTCAGAAGGAAATGTATAGCATTAAATACTTATATTAGAAAATTTTAAAAGCCTCAAATCAAAATCTAAGATTCTACTTTAAAAAACTAGAAAAAAGAAGAGCAAAATAAACCCAAAGTAAGCAGAAGGAAGGAAATGATAAAGATAAAAATAAAAATAAGTGAAATTGTAAAAAGGAAAATAACAGGTATAAAATAAATGAAACAAAAAGCTGGTTCTTCAAAAAGATCAATAAAATTGATATATTTCAAGCCCAACTGACCAAAAAAAAAAAAGACTCAAATTGTCAACACCAGGAATGAAACAGAGGCTATTACTATAGACAAACTTTGCAGATATCAAAAGAATAACAAAGGGGTACTAAGAACCGTTCTACTCACATAAAGTCATCACTTTAGATAAAATGAATCAATTCTCAAAAACCACAAACTACCAACACTCATTCAAGAAGAAAGAGAAAAACTTAATAGTCCTACAACATTACATAATTTGAATTTGTAGTTTAAAACTTTCACAAAGAAACCCTCAGATCCAGATGGTTTCACAGGTGATCTCTACCAAACATTTAAAAAGAAACAACACTAGCTCTACACAACCTTTTTCAGGAAATAGAAGACAAGGGAATGCTTCTCAACATAGTTTTTATGAGATCCTAGTAACTAAACCAGAGAAACACTATGAGAAAATAGTAATGTCCCTCATGAACATTGATGTAAAAATCCTCAACAAAACGTTATCAAATCAAATCAGCAGATGTAAAATAAATAATAGACTGTGACCAAGTGGAGTTTATCCTATGCAAGGGGACTATGTCTTGTGTAATGCAAAACTGATCCAATATTTGAAAGTTCATCAGTTAAGAGTATGTTAGGAGTATAAAGAAGAGGGGTGCCTGGGTGAGTCAGTCAGTTAAGTGTCCAACTCTTGGTTTCAGCTCAGGTCATGATCTCAGGGTTGTGGAATCGAACTCTGCTACAGGCAGCAGGGAGTCTGCTTGAGATTTTCTTTTTTTTTAAGATTTTATTTATTTATTTGACAGAGAGAGATAGCAAGAGAGGGAACACAAGCAGGGGGAGTGGGAGAGGGAGAAGCAGGCTTCCCACCAAGCAGGAGCCCGATGCGGGGCTCGATCCCAGGACCCCGGGATCATGACCTGAGCCGAAGGCAGACGCTTAACGACTGAGCCACCCAGGTGCCCCTGCTTGAGATTTTCAATGTCCCTCTTCCTCTGCCCTTTCCCCACTCATGCTCTCAAAAGAAAGAAAGGAAGAAAGAAGGAAAATCTTTAAAAAAAAAAAAAGAATATAAAGAATAAAAACCACAGGGTATCAATTGTTGCAAAAAAAAATGACAAAATTCAACATCCATTCATGATTTAAAAAAAAAAAAAAAAACTCTCAGAAAACCAGAAATGGAAGGGACTTCCCCAACCCAACTGAAGGCATAGACAGAAATACTTTCTGCAAATACCACTTAATGATGAAAGACATAATATCTCCCCTAAGATCATGAACAAGGAAGATGTCCACTCTCAACCCTGCTCTTCAATATCATACTAGAAGTCCTAGTCGAGACAATAAAGTGAAATGATGAAGTCTCCAAGGAAGTAATTAGGCTAAATGAAGTCATAAAGGTGGGATCCTGATCTGATGGGATTAATGTCTTTATAAAAAGAGACACCAGAGAGTTCTGAGGAATATTTACAAAGCACATAACTAATGAAGGATTGGATCCAGAATGTATAAAGAACCCTCAAGACTCAAGAGTAAAAAAACACAACCCAATTTTACAATGGGTAAAAGACTTAGACACTTTACTAAGAGCATATGTGAATGACAAGACATTCAATATCATTAGCTATTAAGCAAATGTAAATTAAAACCCAGTGAACTATCACTACACACCTATTAAGACCACTAAAATGAAAACCCCTCATAATATCGAGTGCCGGGAAAGGTACAGAGCAGCTAAAGTTCTCCTCCTTTGCTGCTGGGAATGCAAATAGTCCACAAGAAAAGAGTTTAGAAATTTATTATCAATTTAAACATACCCTCAATACACATCTGATCCACTTTTAGGTTCTTTCCAAAAGGAAGGAAGGAAGGAGGGAGGGAAGGAAGGAAGGAAGGAAGGATGGATGGAAGGACAGAAGGAAGGAAGGAAGGAAGGAAGGAAGGGAGAAAGGAAGGAAGGGAGAAGGGAAGGAAGGAAGGAGAGAGAGAGAAGGAAGGAAGGAAGGAAGGAAGGAAGGAAGGGAGAAAGGAAGGAAGGAAGGAAGGAAGGAAGGAAGAAGGAAGGAAGGGAGAAAGGAAGGAAGGAAGGAAGGGAGAGAAAGAAGAAAATTTATGTGCACTCAGAAATCTGTGTACAAATGTCTATAGCAGTTCTATTCATAATCACCAAAAACTAGAAACAACCCCAAAGTCCTACTGATGAATGGATAACAAGCCATGGTACATTCACAACCATAGAAAGGAACAAATTACCGGTGTACATAGCATCTTGGGTGAATCTCAAAAGCACTCAAGGCACTATGCTGAGTGAAGGAAGCCAGTCTCAGAGAGTTACGCACTTCTCCGTTCCTTCTCTTTGTCAGTCACCGTAAGACAAGACCATGGTGATGGAGAACAGACCAGCGGCTGCCAGGGGGTCAGACTGGAAGACGGTATGACAGCAAAGGAGTAGCAGGAAGCAGGTTTTGAGGGTAGTGTAACTGTGGTGAATCCTGACTGTGGGGGTGGTTACAAGATCCTCTAAAATGCACTAACATTCATAGGATTATGCAGGCAAAGATCAATTTCATTTCATGTTAATTTGAAAAAACATTCTTTTAAGAAATGCAAATATAACAAGGATTTCTTTCTACAAAATGAATGGTAGAGTCAACTATTGAAACCATCTCTAGCTCAACTGCCTCCTCGTCCAACACATTCTACCTTTGCAGCATCATTTTCTGTGTCCTCTGATATTTATCAGAATTCAAAATATTCTTTTATGTTTGCACCCATAACTATCCAAGACCGACACCATTTATTAGACTAAGTACAACATTAATCACATTAATTTGTTTGATGTCTTATGTCAAAATCTGCGTATCGATCAGCTTTCTAAATTAACTCTTTTTGTGGAGTACCCAAACAAATCGTTGTCATTGGCTCATTGCTAGAGATACTGTCACTAAACACAAGAAACCTGTCTGGGGCAACTGCAGGTATAAAGCACTTCCCATACCTGACTGGCATTGTTCTGGATACTTGACAATCTCAAAATCCAGCACGACGTGTAATCAAGTTCTTGAGGCATGCACTGACATTAAATCCCAGACCTAATTCTCAGGACTTCAAAAACCACATCTAATAGGTATGCTTTCTTTATGAAACCGTTGCTATCGAATGTATAAAATCTCTCCTACATCTGTTGTTCACAAAGCCGGACACTTGGATAATGATACTCCGCCTGCCTGTTTACCCAGATGCTAGATATTAATTAGCCTTTAACACAGACAAGAATTTAGGAGCCTAAAGCAGAGCGACAAACAGTTGTTAAAACTTCCATTAACGGCCACATCTTCTTTTATTCCTCCTTTAAAACTTCAATACAGATGTAACCCAAGGGGACATTTTTTCTAATTTCACTGTCTGCTGGCAGTCCTCCCCATGAACGCTCTGCACAAGTGTGCCTTGTATATTCAAGGGCAATTAAGTTGCTAATAGTCAGCTATTTCCAAAGTCGTCTGCGGCAGATGATGATATATTGTAGAACATCTGATGCCAGAAATCTAAGTGGTAAAAGAAGACTATTTTTTCTTTAACTCTGGTTAAGGAGCCAGCATACCTGAGATGAAGAGCTGAAGTTTTGTACTAAGTGCTTCGTGTTGAACTTGCTTGTATGGGAGGCGTTGCCGCGTGAACTGGCTTATGACACACAAGGGAGAAGAGAAGAGGCAGATCTGTTTTTCCCCCATTTAGTCGTACCAAATATTCTGCATATTTCCTCACAAATTCCTTCTCAAACACTTAAGCAAGACAAGATGCTCTCCCTACCCCAGATAGAAATGTTTGAGCTCGTTAAGCCCTTTCTTCCAGAATACTAATTCTGTGCTCGACTGGTATTTTATTACAGATAAGAGAATAATTCAAAATTAAAAGACCTGAAATTGAGCTCCTCTAAAGCCATCCCTTAGACCATTTGAGGGAAAAAAATACTCTTATCAAATGCAATTTCATTGCACTAAAATGGACACAAACATTTGTTCAAAGTTCTAATAGCCCAACTTTACCTCGTGTCCTGAACTGTGTACGGTAAATAGCTGTGCAGATTCCCAGAGCTGCCTCTTCCCTGGGATGAGGTTTCCTGAGCCCCCTTTCTCTGTTCTTTGCTGAAAGCTGGCCGCAAGCCTGGTTGTCCTGAGACTCGGGGGCTCCCTGGGTTGGCCTGGGAGCATATAGCCCGGACAGCTGACCTACGACCAAGAGTCAGTCTGGGGCAGGTAGATCCCCTATGGGATTTCGCTTCCCTGCTTCAAGTCAACACTGTTTAAGTGGAACTTCTCATCCCATTCGATTTTGATAGTCGATCTTTAGGACAAATATGCTGTGGACATTTGTCCTTGGATGCTTATGGGGCACTCCCAAGAGGGTTGCTGAGGGACCAATGTGAGAAGCAAATGTCCCCAAAGACAGGTGAAGATGTGCAGAGGGCAGCTTGCTCCCAGCAACCTCCCTCTCCATCTTCACCACCTTCTCCCCATCAGGTTCCTTCCCTAAAGCTTCTGATATCACATTCCATTTTTACTGCAGGCACAGTATAGGGAAAAGGAGTCCACTTTCAGAGAATCTGGCATTTAGACCAGCAGCTGAGATGTGGGACAAAATCTTTTTTCCAACAAAGGCATTTCCAGAATCTTCCCACTCGCAGAGCACCCACCCCGCCTCCCGCCCAGAGCAGCTGAACAGCACTGTAGGAGTGAGCCCTGTCTCCCCCAAGGCCAGCCCCGATTATGGGGCAGATCGCAGGGGGCCAGTCCTTGGCCTGCAGCAGAAACATGGGCTGGGGAGCAGGTTTCTTTTGTCCTCCAATATTATGCAAATAAGCAAATCAAATTAAGTACCTGAGCTTTTTTTTTTAATTAAGGGTTTTGATTAGATGCAGATCTGTTGTAGGCAGAAGAAGAAATTTTATTCCAAAACCCCAGATACCCCTGCTTTTCTGCAAGTCTTCAATCAAGCAGATCTGCCAGTATTACAGGGAGCTTGTCTTTTGATTTGCAGGTGGGTGGGCACCTGGGACAAAGGGGGAGGCACTGAGCCTGGGGAAAGCAGGAGAACGAGAAGCAGTAGAACTTATTTAAAAGTCAAACTCAGCTGTTCAGCTCCTCTAGAATTTCCGTGTGTAACACCAAAGAAAACAAGCTCCAGGCCATACTTATCCAAGAGGGGTTCAAGAGGCTTGTAAACCACCACTCGAATATTGGACCAACTTAGACCAGAGATCAGATTTTATAGGATTAGAAAATGTTAGGGCTGAAGGGTCTTGGAGAGCACAGCTTTCATCAGGAAACGCTTTGTGTCTTCCACCCCAACACTGCCTGGCACATGGTAGGTGTGCAATAAATATCTGCTGAGTGAGTAAGTGAATGAATGAAATGTGGAGAGGTTAAGCTAAGAACACAGACTTTGAGATAATGATAGGCAGCAAAAATGGGTCATTCCAAGGTAAGATACCACAACATAGGAGGAAGAGAATGAAAACCTGGATTCTAGTCCAATTTTGCCAAGCCAGACACGTGATCTTAGACAAGTCAATGCTGCCCAGCCTTCTTTTCTTGCGCTAATTGGAGCTGTGCTTTGGACAATCTTAGCTGGAACATGGCATTCTGGATTTTGTCCAAAGAAGTCACAGTGGAGCCACTCTCTGATGGCCAGGTACAGCTAACTAAGCAAAATGTTACTAAAAGTAGCATCTCCAGGAAGTTCCGGATCAGAGCCAAGAAAACAATTCAGAGTCAAATCACCATTTGGAAGAAGACTCCGCTGACCAGGCACAAAGCCGAGTAAAACTGGTGAGCTGGGGAGTTGAGGAGTGGATTCATCATCTTGTCTCCCCAGCCCCCACCCACCATAGTAGGATATTAAGTGTAAAAGTACAATGTGGTTCTCATCCTATTCCAAAGGGACATCTGTTGACACCACTTCATTTTTTTTTAAAGATTTTATTTATTTGACAGAGAGAGAGACAGCGAGAGAGGGAACACAAGCAGGGGGAGAGGGAGAGGGAGAAGCAGGCTTCCCGCTGAGCAGGGAGCCCGATGCGGGACTCGATCCCAGGACCCTGGGACCATGACCTGAGCTGAAGGCAGACGCTTAACGAATGAGCCACCCAGGCGCCCCTACACCACTTTATTTTTTACCTGCTTGAAAAATATAGACAAGAATGTTAAAGAAATACAAACGGATGATAAATACATGAAAAGATTATCGACCTTCCTAAAAATCAATTAAAGAAAAACTAAAATAATGAGATACCATTTTTAACTAGCAACCTGACAAAGATCAAAACGACTAATAAAGCCCAGTATTGACTAGGGTATAGGAAAAATGAGATGCTTCTATATTACTGGTGGAAATACAAAATAGTACAGCCTCTTGAGACAGTAATTTGGCAACATATGATACAAGCCATTAAAATATTAACACCTTCGACCAAACAATTGGAAACACATGGTAAAGAAATAATCAAACCAGAATGTTTATTGCAGTACCATTTATAATAGCAAAAGGTGGAAACAGACTCAATATTCAACAGTAAAAGTATAGATCAATAAATAGAATAGAATAGAATATCATTTTTTAAAGATGAAGAAATAGCTTAATTTATTTGCATGGAAAGACATCTGGGATATTTATTAAACAAATAAACAAAAAATACTTCCAAAGAGCATGAATAGAAAGAATTACCTAGGTAGACATCCAGACAGTCTATAAATTACACCACCAACTGCTAATGATAGCCCTCTCTAGGTGATTCCCTGATACCATGACCCCACTTCTTTTACATTTTCAGATATTTTCTGATAACTTTATAGTCATGTGTCATTTTCATAAAATATATATATAGTGAGAGTGGCAACTAGCTGCCCAGAAAATGAATATGTATAGTTTCTAAATTACCATTAATAGTCTTTTTATTTAACAAAGGAAATGTGATCATGGTAGCAAAAAATAAAAATAGGAAAAGAAAAAACAAGACAAAATCTATATTAAAATGAAGCATCAAAACATAATACAGAGAGATGTAAATGTAAGCTACTCATAAAATGGAAATATAAAATAAGATCAAAGGAATAGTACATTAAACCTCCCCAAACTTGACCCTGGCCTTACTGTATGTTGAAGGATCTTATTGAAAGACAATATTAAAGCTGTATGTCCTAGTGCAAAGAAAGGCAGAACAAAAGAGATCACAGTACACAGAATGCAAAATTGATCTGAGAACTTAAGGGAAGTCAGAAAAGGAAAAGGAAAAATTAAGTTAGACTCCTATTTATCACTATGAACCAAAATAAATTCCACAGGAGTTAAAATTTTAAATATAAAAAAAATACATCTTTAAGTAGTTAAAAGAAAATGTAAATAAATGTTTTTATAATCTTGGAGTGGAATATGTCTTTTTAAAGCATAACACCACAACAAAGACCACAAAGGAAAAACCAGGTAGATTTTGCTATAAAAATTAAGAAACAAATAAAAACCCTGGTACAGAAAAACACACTTTAAACAAGGATAAGAAACAAAAATGTAAAAACATATGCTCATAACATGCCTGACAGACCATGGTTTTACGCTCAAAATATAAAAAGTTCCAACAAATCAATAAGAATGGGTATGAAATTATCCAAATGGCCAATGAACATACAAAGAGATCGAATGGAAGGAACGCAAACTTGAATGAACAGGTGACATTTCTGACGTCTCAGGCTAGCAGTGGGAAACAGACTAGTCTATTTGATAACAGATCTCAGAAAAACACAACCGAGTCCCAGTGCAGCTTTGTCTCTTGTTAGTATGCTGCAAATTCCAAAGAATCTCATTATCTTAATTTAGGCCCATTACTTAACTGCACTAAACAAACGTCAGTTTCCTCTGTAAAATGTGGATCAACACAGAATTTTCACCAGAAAGTCACGTGCGAAAAGTCACGTGCGAATGTATCAGTTTCCTATGGTTGCTGTAACAAGTTACCACAGACCTAGTGACTTAGAACAACACAGGTTTATTATCTTACAGTTCTAGAGGTTAGAAGTCCAAAATCAGCCTCACTGGGTTCAAATCAAGACAAAAACAGGGCTGTGTTCCTCCTGGAGGCTCCAGGGGAGACTCTGTTCCCTTGTCCTGTCCAGCTTCCAGAGGCACCTGACCTCCCAGCCTTTCCTCCATCATCAAAACCAGCAGCATAGCATCTACCAACCTCTCTCTGGCTCTCACTTCCTGCTTCCTTCTTCCATCTTTTTAGGACCCTTGTGATTACACTGAGTCCAACCAAATGACCCAGGATAATCTTTCTTTCTCAAAATCATTAACTTAATCACTTCTCAAAGTCCCTTTTACTATGTAAGGTGACACATTCACTGTTTTCCAGGATTAGGATGTGGACAGCTTTGGGAAGGCATTCTTCTGCCTGCCCACCCCAGGAACTAAATGAATCAATGCAAAAAAAAAAAAAGCATCAAACTCAGAGCCTGGCAAACAATACTCAAAGCACTCAAAAAGTGGTAGCTATTATCATGAATTATTAATAATCAAGGAAATGTATGATATCTGGGACTGATGATGATAGGGAAAGGAGCATTCAAACACAGCTGGTGGAGAAGAAGAAACTAGGGGACCGGTGAGGATGCAGCTCTTGAGCACGCTCTGAATGTATGAAGACCCTATGGGAATTGTTGGAAACAGGGGCCCAACTCAACACACATGGATATTTGTTGCAGCCCTGTGATCATAGCAAAAAACTTTGATATAAAAAATCCCAGCATATCTATGGAATACAGCACACTCCTCCAGAATTATTTTGTAGATGTCTAACTATTGACATAGACCTAATTTCACATTATGTTAGTCAAAAGGTAGGTTCCAGAAGAGTAACATCCCATTAAATTCCATTTTTATAAAACACATATATGTGTTCTCACAGTGTCTGTGTGTGCGCAGGTGCATGCCTCTACAGAGAAAGCACAGAAAACTGCACACAAGTATCACCAACAGGTGGTAGGAGTCCAGATGATTTTGGTTCTTGTATACTTCAGAGCGTTCTGAATGTTTTTGCATGGTGGCCAGGCATCCCTGGTTTTGCAGAAGGCTTTCCCTTCTTGGGCACCAGCAACTGCTTTACAGAGGGAGGAACACCAGACAGCTAAGAGCCAAGGCGCCCAGCGGCTTCATGTACATTCAATTGTTCTGCAACTCACTTTCTACATATGTGGAATACTTGTCCTCTCAACCCTCGTGGGTGGGGGAAACCAGAAGATAATATGAGAATTAAAAGATCTAGACACATTCCAGAAACGGTTCCTCTAGGACTCTGACCACCATTGACCCCACTCCAGAGACGTCAGGATCCCCCTCACCTGGCGCAGTACCTGAGCGTGGAGGATGGTCAGACACCCCAACTCCTCCCCACCTCCTCAGGGTCCTCCCACACTCACCCACACTCACACACACACACACACACACATTGGCTCCCTCCTTGCCTGGCTAGCTCTCACTACGTCCACTAGCACGCAGCTTTGATATTGCTTCCCTGATCCAACAGACTAATCACAAGCTATCACATGGCTGTTACATGTCACATGTCCGTATGTCTGTCGTCAAGCCAGGGACCAGCATAGGTGATGAGATTAAACGCTTGGGGGAAACTCCAGGAAGTGGTGTAAAACAGAACAGAGACCTCTGTGTGTTCCCGTTCAAGGGGCAAGGGGGCTGGATATTTGTACATCAGATCCTAAAGTCCGGGGTCCAGGTGGGACAGGGGCATTGGTCCCCGAGCGCTTCAGCTCTGTCCTACCTGTTGCTGCCCCCCGGCCGGGGGGCAGACCGGGAGGCAGACACTCGTAGCTGGAAGTGGAAATATCACTTGAGGTGAGGCACCACGACCACAGTGGAAAATCCTAGTGACACGGGTATCTGTGTGTGTCATTGTTAAATGTCTGTCTCCTTAGGCAGCAAAGTCCCCAAGAGAGGAGGGGTTTTGCCCAACCTTACAGCTGGGCTTCCAAGGGCCTGGCGGAGTGTCAGCTACATGATGAGACCTTGGACTGATGTCTGTTCAATGAACGAGTCCAAGAGTCAGTGAATGGATGGATCTTCACACAAGCTCTTGTCTAAATGGTGCATAGTCACCAATCAGATAATATGCCAGAATTTTGGAAGGGACTTGAGTTATTATGCAACTTGAATTATCACCTGTGACCACGAAGATCTCTCAATGCTTGCCTTCTTACGAATGTTGGGTTTTGTCCAGCTAATACAGCAAATTCAATTTCTAGGGTTTAGAATAGATGAAACTGACCAAGCAGTAGTCTAAGCTATTCCCACACAGCAGATACCGGCAAATCACGGTCTGTGGGCCAAATCCAGGCCATGGGCTAAGAATGACTTTTACATTTTTCAGTCATGGGGAGAAAATAACAAGATATTTCATCACATGTAAAAAGTGTATTAAATTCAAACTTCCATGTCCATAAATAAAGTTTTATGGGAACAGCCTGCCTGTCTGTGTATGAGTTGTGTGTGGTTGCTTATGAGTCACCACGGCAGAGCTGAGTGGTGTGACAGCAGGTAGGACCTGTAAAAGCTGACACTCACTCTCTGGCCCTCTGTAGAAGTGGGCCAGGCAGCCGGGGCACCCAACAGTGTGGACGATGCACCTCTGAGGGGCTCAGTCCACACTGGCTGGAGAAACATCCCCCTAACACAGACCAGAGGCCTTCCAGGGACAGATGCTCACACAACTCAACCAACCCCCATGAGACCCCAGCCCAGATCCCCAGCAAAGTCTCCCCCCAGACTCCACCAGTGGGCCCCTCGCTCCCATGGCCACAGGAATATCAAAGCTGTACAGACTCTTCTTCTTACTCCTCCCCGAACCATTCCCATATCTCCGAGTGTTTTGCTGACCAGGGAAACACACCCTCCTTTCTAATCACCTCCTTTCATCAAATTCTCTTTAGTTCCATGCATTCTATCCTACCGACAGAATGTAACATCAAAACCAGCGCCAAACACGCATGACCACACACAGAGTTCTTAGAAGAGACATTTCCCATGAATATTGCTTAATCTAATAATTGTCCCTGTTTTAATACCATCAATTTCCCTCCTGATCAGTGCTACCCATCAGGAAGTATCTTCAGGTAATTAACATTTTTACATTTTTAATTATGAAATCTTTCCTGAGCTAGCAGGGTGTCAGAGATTAGAAGCATCAGGCATCCACGGTGCTGGGATCTGAAGGTTCCCGCAACCAGAAAATCAACTCGGGCATGAGCTGGGGCCCTGGGCTGTGCCGATGGCCATCCCTAAAATGGAAGTGAACATCAGCACAGAGGAGCTCAGTGTAGGAACTTGCGCTCGGGGGCCAACCTTGCTCTAGAATTTAGATGCCAAAAGCAAATGTGACTTTTGTGAGGGTGCACCTGCAATCAGCCATCAAGGGGACTTGCTTCCATGCAGAGCCGGGACACCGTGCAGGTGGACTCCCTCCTGACCACCAAGTCAGCATTAATGTCCAAACCCCCATTCTTGCCTCTGAAGTCACACTTTGGATGTTTTCCTCCCTCTGCTCCACTTTCTGTTTCATCATGACCCTCTTTATCTGGCATCTTGTCTAAAAATTCTCTTTAATACCTTTGCACTGACTGATCAGAAAGTTTTGGCTGTTCTCCAATTCATATACTTCTGTAGAAGCGTACCCCCATGGAAATGTCACAGAAGGCCGGGAAATTAGGACCTGAATGGAGAGGAGAGCCCCAAAGTCATCTGCATGTGCACCCCTACTCTACAGACCCACGTGGCCTTCAGGACGATCCCCCCAAGGCTCATCTTCATCTGAAGGCCTCCTCGGCTTGGACCCCCGTCGTTTTCTCGGTGTCCTCTGGCGGGTCAGCACCACTCTGTGGAGAAGGGCAGGAGGAAGAGGATGCTCTGAGCTCAGACAGGCTTGTCGAAGACCAGGTGCGATGGAGGGGAAGCCAGAGTCACCCCCACACTGCCTTCTCTCCCTCTCAAGGGACCCAACCCATCCCACAAGCAGGAGGCCCTCCGTCAACAGCCCTGCCAAGTCTCCTGTCCTCCATCAGCCAAGTCTCTACCCAAGACATGGCCCTTCTGACTTTCTCCTCCTTTGCTCCCACTATTGCCTTCATCCCGCCTTCTCCCCCCCTCCCCCGGGAGCGGTGGAGATGTCCCCTCTCTCGACCCCATCTGCCAGGGCTCCGTAGCCATGAAGTACAGCCACGGTGACCAGCGCAGGACAACGCCTGTTTGGGGGAAATGAAAATGACATGAGAAACACAGACCTGTTGAAGGGAAAAAAGCTTTTCCTTAAGTGCTCATGAAATGGGATGCTTCCCCCGATTCCAAAAGTATTCCGATTGGGCTGCTAGTCAGTCTTGGGCTATACAAGGCCAACGGGTTGATGTACTGACTTACTAACTTGCCGAGAAAAGAATTTAACTTGCCTTTCGCCTGGTCTAAATAATCTCCCGTGCCTGAGAGTCACACTTGCCACCCCACGTGCACAGACAGCCACAGACGAGAAGTTTGTTACATAGCCTCGTGTTTAATCCGCAAAGAATGTTTGTTTCAGGCTCTCCACGAGATAAAAGCCCACTGCTGGGCATCCAAGTGCCTCGCCCCTAAAGACCGAACGATAAAAAGAATATGAGGAGATTCATCATAAACACTCTATAAAAATATACTCCACCACAGGTGCTCATTTTTATGTCAATGGTTGAGTTTCTTAGTTTGGATATCAAAAAATACAACTGGTCAAAAAAAAAAAAAAAAAAAAAAGATAAGACTCTCAATTCACCTTACTGGTGAAGTACTGATATTACTGATTCACCAGTAAGGGCTGGATTAATGTGGAAAGAGAGTGTTTTTAGGTAGAGTTCACCGCTCTCTGGAGTTAGGACTCTTTGGCCACTTTCCAGGAGTGGCTGGGGTTGCCTGGGACAGAGAAAGGCAGGGGATGCTACTCCCAGCAGAAGGACCAACCTGTCTTCCCAAACACGGCTTTGCAAGTAAGCAAGCAATGCTGTCCACTCGGCTAAGCCACTGGACTTTCAATTACCTGTCTTTTTAAAGCTTGAAAATCACCCACAACTAATTAAAGTCCCGCCACGACCTTCCTTCCCCCAAATGTGCCTGGCCTTACCTTTGGGCCCCTCTGGTTGAAAGTGAAAAGAAAGTAATCGTGGGCTACCTAACTCTGAGTATAGGCTGCCAGTGTGTTTTTAACTGGGATTAAATTGTTGGACAACTGGGAGGATGTGTCACAGGGAAAGCTCTGAGCCCCAAATCATGGTTACTTTGTTTCATCTTGTGGCGATCAGCAAGTGTAGAAGCACCAGGCTCAGGTTAGAACCATCTCCAGGGTCTATGAAGCCAGCCTCCCCTCCCCTTGGCACCTGGGAACCCACCTTTTCTAAAGACAAGCAGCGTGTCCCGGAAGATGACTGCACCTTCACCGGAGGTCTTGGAATTCCTATTCCTATTGTGGGCAGGCTGATGTCTTTGCCTTAGTTAGTAGGTGGTTGGGGCTACTTTCCAGGCCAATGCCTACCTGCAGGGTTCCGATAGAACAAGAACCAAGTCCGAAGGCCATCCGCTTGCTTCTGCCCCTCACAAAGCTTGTTTATGCAAGGCCTAAATGTCAAGGAGAGAAAAATACATGCATTTAAAGTAAACAAAGCTATTTGAACAATACCTTCTGTCCTAAGAAGTAACATTTAATCTGGTGTTTTAAAAGATGACACTTGCAAATATGGCTAAGCCATGTATTCAATTCTGTTCAACTACTGGTGTGAAATTTTAATCAAAAAACTAGAGAGCTCATTCAAAAAAGAAATTAGTGAAAAAACTTTGGTCGTCTCTCATCAGTGAAAACTGATTTAGTTATGCAAATTACTGCTATGAATATTAAACCACTGATGAAAGGTTTTTAATGAAGGGATCTTTTGTTTTGGAAATGCAAGGGTATATGCTTTAATTTCTTGCTAATTTACTGTTCTTTGATAATGTTCACATTTTCCCCAAAGTGGCTTTGCTGATGGGTTTAATACTGTGAATAGAACTACAGACCAACAATACTGGTTTTGACAAGCCTTCCCCTGTGTAACCGTATACCGTGATTTGCGGCCCCTTATGCACAATTCTATTAGGGTGAATTTTGTCTACAGGGCTTTCCCTGAAATGAATTCTCATTTTAATGTTAGCCTCCTGCAGTTTTTAATTTTTAATCTGTAATATGAAATTGCAAATTTTACAAACATCATTTGAAAAAGCCACCAGGACAGAACCGAATGCCAAAGTTTACATACTGCCTAATTAGACCGTTATGAGAGGCAGCTTATCAATGTCACGCCAAAGAGCATCAAAAAATCCAATTACTAATTTGAAAAACACATATATTTATAGGTTCATTTTGTTTAATTTGCATCCGGTTAGCTCAATAATTGTTTTAAAATTGTATTAAGGCTAATAATTTGGGTTTAGCTGGTAACACACCTGAAACGAAAAGGTGGTGCCTTGCTGCCCGCCGTGGCCTCTGGGGCAAGGGACCTCCCGCCACAGAAAGCTCCGGTCCCTGGGTGCTTGAAAGATAAATCTTTTTGAAATGGAAAGACCTTGCAGCACCTTGCCAAGAAGGCCAGTTTCCAGTGGGGCTAGCCCCGGGCATTCTCCAGATAATTAGGAATAAGTGGAGAAGAACAAGAAGGGGCAGGGGCAGGGGCGCTGGAGGGGCCTCCGGAGAGAGGTGGGCAGAGATGTCTAGTCCGCGGTGCTGGTCTGAGTCATTCCAGAGAACCAAGAGCAGCTTCCTCAAACTTCTCTATCACAGGAGGTATCAACACGTGCAAAAGTACAGAGGGCAGCGCCATGATCACCGGGTCCCGGGTCCCTCTGCCCAGGCTCGGTATTCAAGTCACGACTGATCCCGCTTCCTTGGGCCCCCACTGTCTCCCTCCCTCCCTCCTTCCTTCCCACCAATCCTGGGCGGCCTCTCATGCCCACTACAGACGGTTAGGATATACCTCGAAAAAGTAAAATATTTTATTTTAACCTGTAAAATATCGTTATTATACCCAAAAAACATTAACAAGTATTCCTTAATAACACTACACAGCTGGTTAGAGTTCCACTTTCCGATTGTCCCACAAATGTCTTGGATGATTTTTTTTTTTTTTAAATAGTTTAAGTCAAGATGCAAACAAGTTTCCCATGTTATAATTGGCTGGTATTTAGTTTCTACATTTCGTTTCCTCTCTCTCAATCTCTCTTTCTCTCTCTCTCTTTTCTTCCTATCACTATCTCAGTCATTCTTCAATGTATTTATCTATTGAAGAAGCCAGGTGACTTGTCCCATACAGTTTCTCTCCGTCTGGATTTCACTGATCCTGGCCCTGTGGGGACCCCCCTGTTAGGCGATCCTCCCTCCCCTGTATGTTTTGGAAACCAGTAGTTGAATCTTCCACACGTATCAAGACTCAGATTTGATTATTTTGGCGAGACTACTTCATAGGAGAGTGTGCCCCCCAAGAGTTACACGAAAGTAGGAATTTTTTAATTCACTTGTTTATTCTTACCAAATGAATATTCAATAAAAGTGCTAAAAATAATTCAAAAGAAGAAACACTATAGGACATATCCTTCCATGTGTTTTACTGTCTATAGTATTTTTCTTTCTTGTATGTTTTCATAAAGTAGGATTACACTGCACAGTCTGGTTTTAGAAACTGTGTTTTCTTCACTTAACCAAAGACCATATACATTGCTGGTTAAATCACTGAACTGTTATGAGTGATCTTTCCAGTTCTTCATTTTATGAGAGCAATATCTCAAAATAATCTGGAGTTTTAGGGAGACTTTCTGAGCCAGATTCAAAATCTCGTACACACTTTGAAGAACGCCCTGATTTGCTTATTCCACATTCAAGCTTTTAAATTAATAATAGTCATCATTCACTTTGAGTCTGAATAATGCTTTCTTATAAATTATGAGAAAACAATGATCTAAGATTGGCAATCTTCCCTCACATAAAATTCGAATGCTGCCTCAGATGTTGGCCAGGACAAGTTTCCTGGAAACTGAAGCTGTGGGTGGGGACTGCACGTCCTCCTTGAGAGACGCAGTGAGACAGTGGTTAGCTTTAATTCCTGTTCTTTTCCGCTGTTCTTTCTGGAACCACCACTTTCCCTCCATGAGGCCAGCCCTCCGCATCCAGGCTCAGAGTCCGGAAATTCGTGGGGTCTTGGAGAGCATCACGGGGGACACGGTGGGCAGAGAGCCAAAGGACACTTTGGTTTAAGGGAGGTAAGAAGTAGAAATCACTTGTGGCTTCACCTAGGTCAACTTATTTCATCTCAGAGCTTCCCTGAGAAGCAGGATTGCTCCTTCCACAGAGGAAAAAATGAGGTTCCGTGAAGTTAAGAAACTCGCAACAGACAGCATAGCTCCGTTCCTAAGCCCGTCCTTTCCAGCAAGCCTCCAACCCAAGTTCTCGGATATCGGGATCTTCTGTCAGATGGGCTGAGGATCCCAAACGTGGTCCAAGACGCCATGAGCAGGCCCCCTGGTGGATCAGGACCAGCCCTTCACAGTTAGAACAACACCCACATGCCCACCTCTCCTCGGGGGATTTTGTAAATAGCTAATCGAGGGCCAGATTTGGGTAGGAGTTGAAAACACACGAGCAGAAATAACAGCTATGCCGGGAGCCCCACTAGGAAACCATCCAGTCCCCTAACGCTCTGGCAACCCTGCAGAGTCCGTTCCATCCCATTTTAGGGATGGAACAACTGAGGTTAAACAGCTGCCAAAGATGGGGGAGCAGGCGTCCAACTCAGCCTGAGCTCCTTGTTCTTTACCGCCTGCCCCAAGCAAGGACAAACTTCAGCAGGAACCCTAGGCTCAGGTCACCAGCCCCCAGGCTGCAATGCTCTTGGCCTCACCCAGCCCACTACACCTGCAAACCCTAGTCACTTCCCGCAGAACCGGGGTGGGGGGAGGTGCTTCCTGTGAAGCTGGGGATACATGCCAATAACCTGGTAGTGAGGCCCCAGAGAGTGGCACCTCTCTGTGCTGTTCTTGGTTGTATCCCCCAAGGTCCCAGCATGGTGCTGGGGCATAAAAGTTGGACAAGAAATGCCTGCCCAAGATGCCTGTTCACAGACGAGGGGACAAGCCTGCTGGCCTTGCTGACCTCGTTGGCCTGCTGGACGTGTCCTCAGCTTGCCGAGTGAGTGAGGGTATGTATTCACATCTGTTCCAGCACATTCCAGCTCACATAGGACAGACCAAGAAACACGGAGAAATACTTGGAGAGTTGTAATAAATTACGATTAAATCCCAGTCAGCTCATTTGGTCACTAGTATTCTGCCATTGTTCTATGCTCTTCTCTGCTTGCCTTCCTTCCTTCTTCCTTTCCTTTCGTTTCCTTTCGTTTCCTTTCGTTTCCTTTCCTTTCTTTTCCTTCCTTTCCTTTCTTTTCCTTCCTTTCCTTTCCTTCCTTTCTTTCTTTCCTTTCCTTCTTTCTTTCTTTCTTTCTTCTTTTCTTTCTATGAAATCTTGAATTCCAGGGGCTCCACCATTGGTGGAAGGAGGTGTAGGGTCGGCGGTCTCTATCCAGCAGGGAAGTTGGATCCTGGGATGCCCCGCCAGAGAGGAGGGAACTGGCGTGAGAAGGGGGGGCCTGCAGTTCCACTTCTCCTGTTTTCCCACTTGTTCCTTCCTTTCTTCTGCTTTCCCTTCCACTCGTTACAGTCCCCTCCGTGTGTGGAAGGCAGCCAGCAAGCCAGCCTATATGGCTGCACACCTAACCCACAAACCTGGAAGGACAAGTAGGAACTCGAATGAGCTCAGCCCTGAGTGCTGTGCCCAGACTGGGGGACTTAATTTCGTGCGTCCCAGGGGGGCATTTAGAGTTTCTGAGGAGGGAAGTGGCACCCAAAAAGTTCTGTTTTCAAAGGTGTACTCTGGCAGCTACATTCATGCCTCATGACATGGAGGGAAGGCAAGGGATCGGAAGGAAGAAAAGAAGGGAAGTGTAAGTAGCTGCTGGTCTGGCCCAGTCTTTGGCCACAAGGGAGGGAGCTGGCTGGGGACAGTGGCAAAGAGGAGGAAGAGGCTGGGGCGGACAAATGGTAAGACTTGGCAGCCTGCAGACAGGGCGGCTACATGCCCCTCCCATGGGGACCCTCCTCGTGAAGGTGGCCTCGTAGAGTCACAGAGGGCCTGGCCTGGAAGACATGGCAACTCGAAATGGACATAGCCAGTCCAAGGAAGCAACTGACCTGATGCTACATTGATGCATTAGGTCGTGGGTGTAAACTCACAAGCCCAGGGAGTGCAAAGCTACAAAAGGACCTTAGGAATCTTCTAGACTGCTGGCTTTTGCACATGCTTCTTCCGCTCCCACCCCAGGACCTCAGAGGTGGAACGGGGCTACAAGGGAAAGGCTGAGCTGGTGGGGTCTGCTTCCTGTCCCCTCATTCACACCACCCCACTCCAAACATACCCTCCTTTTATTCGTTTGAATAAAGGACTTTATGAATACAGGACAAAAAGTGGAAATCCACTTCCAGGTTTAAAGATGGAAACTGAGATCCAGAGAGAACAACAGCTACCCTCTCCCCCACTGCAGCTGGTTTGGGATAGTTCTAGAACACCCGAGTGTGCGTGCGGTCATTTAGAGATCTGGGGCCCAATGTCCTTGCTCATTTCTTTACTAGTCACCGTTTGTGGACCTGCCGTGCACCCTTCACAGCTCGAGCTAGCAGGAGGCAGACTCACTGCACATATCCTGAGACACGGATCGTCAACAAAAACCGATGACCGCAGAAACAAGAATAGGAACGAGAAAAGGAACAGGAGAATTAGGAAGAGGGTATGCAAGCAGAAAGCGGGGGGGCAGGGGAGGGGCTTTAGTTCACTTGTTCCAGACTCATTTCATTTCTCTGTTCCTTCCATGCTTTGGTTCCATCCATGACTTTGCAGAAACTGAAGGTGGAGACTAAACACGATGGTGCCAAATCAAAAAAGCCCACTCAACGGTATTCCTACATTGAAACCTGTAGATGCAACAGTTGGCAAACCCCAGCAGGAGGCGGCCTGACACACCTGAGTGCTGCCCCACCCCAACCTGAGACACCAGAGTGAGCCCCGCCCCCACCTGACACACCTGAGTGAGCCCGCCCCCACCCCTGCCCTAGGGACTCAGGTCTCTCCAGGACCCAGGATGCAGAGACATTTCTTTGTGGAGCCAGTAAAGTCTTCACATTAATTTACTGTTTGGCATTGAAGCTAATAACTTTTGGTTTTAATTATGACGGTTTGCTGAGCTCTGAAAAGCCCAGGCTGAGATTTAGCCGCTGTAAAAATGCAGAAGTAAACAGCCCCCATTCTGTTGCCTGTGAGCAAATTATAAAATCACTTTCTGTGTTTACAAAGGAGATCGCCTCAGTAGAAGCATCACAATGATGAAGAGACAACTCTAGTGTGGTCATTCAACTTCAGCTGCTCCCTTCCTGATGGCTCCCAGTCCAGACTGAATGCTGTTTGCAGGTGCTCAGAGGTCTCCTGCAGCAGAACAAAGGGGCTTCTGCTCGGGGAGAGGAGACTCCTGCCCCCTCTGTTACGCAGCCCCCCACAGCTTGCTGACAGGCAGCCCCTCACGTAATGGCCTCGTCCATCATCCTGGGTTTGATGATTACACCCATTACCCGAGCAATTAGGAGCAAGTCGGAGCTGGTCACAGAGCCCAAGAAATGTAAACTTTTATGAACCAGAGAGAGGCTGCCTGGCTTCTGAGGTGGTAATCCTGCCTGCCTCCCGGCTGGGGGCGCTCACTGGGATCTGCTCTGACACATTAAATTGGGAGCCAAGCCAAAACAAGGCCTCAAATGGGCCACAGACCAGGTGGGATCGAGGAGCACCCACGCAGAGAGACGGCTCCCAGCAGCACCCCATGGCCATTTGCCCTCTTCCGGTTTTGAAGAAAAAGGAAAAGAAGGGATCAGATAGCAAGACGAGAGGCCAACAGAGAATAAGGAAAATGACTGAGGAAGTCCAGGGCTGGGAGAAAGCTCAAAGCCAAGCTTCTTCCCTCCTGTCCCCAATCTCTGGATCCCCTTCTCCAGACGGGCTCCCCTCTGGAGCTCCGCTAGCTGGGCTTCAGCTCATGGGTTTCCCCTCCAGGCCTCAGAGCTGCCTTCCTGCTTACAAGGCCTCCCTGCCTCCTGTCTTCTCTGCAGCCCAGGGAGCTCATGGACGGCTGGACTCTGCATTGCGGGCACGGCTGCCTCTGTCCTGCAGTCTTCCAGCTGAACCCCAGAAGGTCCCCACCCTCAGCAGCCCCACCCGCTCCTCTCTACCTCCGACTGCCCCCACGGTCTCTGTAATGACATAGACTCTGCCGTGGACTGAATTGTGTCCCCCAAATCCGTATGTTGACATCCTAGCCCCCTGTTGCTCCAAATGTAACTGTATCAGGGGGCCTTTGGACAGGTGATTAAGGCAGACTGAGGTCTTTAGGGTGGGCCCCAGTGCCATATGTTGAGTATCCTTATAAGAAGGGGAAATCTGGACACTCAGAGACACCAGGGATGCCCTCACAGAGGAAGGACCACGTGAGCACACAGCAACAGGGCAGCCGTCTACCAACCAAGGAGAGAGGCCTCAGGAGAAACAACCCCACTGACACCTCGATCGCGGATGCCCAGCCTCCGGACTGTGAGAAAATGCATTTCTGGGGTTTCGGCTGTCAGGCTGTGGTGCGTTATTATGGTAGCCTGAGCAAACCCTAGCTTCGTACTCCTCTCCCAGTCGCCAGCTTCCCACCCTCCTCACCTGCCCCCTACACTCCACCTCCCACCTGTTCCTGCCCCCCAGCAGCCTCCTCCTCCCCAAAGCATGCCTACCCCCCATGGAACTTTCCAGAACACGGTGAGGGTCTACCCACTTTACCACTGAACTACAAAAAGCCTTTGCAGTCCCTTGGCATCGGATTCTTGCCTCCCAGACCAAACGTTAAATTCCTCACGGCCTGAAACCATGGACTCCATACCTCACAGCCGGCGTAGGGGTCAGGTGAGTCAGTGACTGGGAGGGTTTAGTCCGCACGGACACAGCCAACCAGTTACACCTGGTATAGTTACGTCAATATAGCAATAGCAATAGCAATATATTGCCAAGTGTATCAATATAGAACAATGCTAGGACAATACTAACCGTACTGCTATTACAATAGTAATGCTCTTAATGGAATATTACTCTTGCTCGTGTCTCTGCCACGTGCTTTTGTGTTATTAACTCATTCAGCCTCACGAGGCGTCCATGAGACAGCCACCACTATGACTTCTGGTCAGAGACAAGGGGTCTGCTGAGTTGTCAGTGACCCAGGCAGGACAGGAAGGGATGATGAAGAGAGCACCTCTTCCTTCCTGGGTCACGAACACCCAGCATGGGGAGAACCCCCCAAGGGGAGCTGTCCCAGGCCCTCCAACACTCCAGCAGGTGAATTCCCAACTATCTAGAATGGAGCGATGTCCCGTGGTTGCTGTCCCTCACATATTGCCACAGTCAGAAATTTTGTCTATCCTTTTTCCTGCCCTTATTTTTAAAGCGTTAAACTTTGAAATGTTAATTTCTATAATAGTTTACATATGACAGATAGAACATTATGAGAAAGCTGGAAAAAACATCAACTAAGGATCAGAACACCAAATCAAAGGCATCTCCTGGACAGACTAAGAACCTATGGGTAATAGGAGAGAAAGGATAAGATAATTAGACAATCAGTCTAGAAGGTCAAATATCCAAATAACAGAAGTTTCCAGACAAAGAGAACAGTGAAGGCCAAGGGCAGGAAATTAGCTGACGAAATCAATCTAGAAAGTGTCAGATCCTGAAATTCTAGATGGAAGAGCCTTACAAGCTTCCCAAAAACAACTGGTGAAGAAAGACCCAGAGGGACACACATTATGGTAGAAATTCTGAGCTCCAAGGATAAGCAGAAGATCCTGCAAACTTCCAGAGAGAAAAAAGTGAGAAGAAAAACAGTCCACTCTCAGGATCAGTGACAAACCAGGAGCTAAAAGGCAGTAGACCGAAGCCTCCAAAGGTCTGAAGGGAAAGTCTTTCCTACCTAGGGATGAAGGAAGTATAAGGTAGAATAGTGACATTTTCAGACACGCGAGTTCTTAGGAAACATCCTTCCCATGTACCTCTTCTTAGGAGATGACCAGCGGGTGTGCCTAAGAGTTGGAAAAGAAGAAGAGAACATTTCTGGAATATAGGGTCTAGCAGCAGATGGTGCAGACCCAGGTCAGGAGCTCTGGGAGCAGTTTTCCTCAAGCAGGTGAAACTCTGAGACCATGGGAGGCACACAGAGATCTTGAGGATGGCCACAGATGACTTCATGATCAATGCACAAAACTCAGCAAAGAAAATTGACTCCTGGAAAAGCAAAACCAAACATTGTGCAATGAAATAAAGGGTAGCCAACCCTTACTACGTGGCTGAACATTGAGCAGCAATTCTGTAGCTATAGCAGTGTGCATCTGCTCCAACCAAAACTTCGGTGGACATGGAAGAAGAGGGTGGGTGTGTGTAAGGTTGTGAGTGTGCAGCGGGCCTGCCTTCTCACCTTCACAACAGAAAGACGGTGCTGAAAATGAGGCCCCAAGGAGAGGAACTGACACAGAATTCATCAGTGCAACACGAAAGTCCGGACCTCCGGGGAAGGAGTTTTGGGAAAGAGGAGGGATGGACAGGGTTGCTTGGAAGTAGGAAGGGGGCTTTTAAACCTTGTAAAACTATTTTATTTCTTCATCAGATGCACGCACAGCTCTGATTTTTTTTTTGTTAAGGTGGACTTGTTCATTAACTCTTAGCTGGATAACCACCAGTGAAGTAGGATATTTATGATTGCGATCCTTTCTATAAAAGCCTTCCTGCAGAGTTTTTGTAAAGATAAAATGAGATGACCCATGTAGAGTTTAGCAGATGCCTGACACATCGTTTGCAGAATGTATTTTTTTTTAACGACTTGCAGGTGGACAAGGTGCCGCTTGGGCCAGCTCCGGGGGCTGGTAGCTGGCTGCTGGAGAAAGGAAACACCTCCCTGCCCTAAAGCCAAGCCGAGACCATCAGTGATGGGTTCATTGATGGTTTACCAACCAAAGACCTAGAGACGTCCCATGGCCACATGTACACTGGGAGAGGGTGCCAACAGGAGTGTGAATTGCCTCTAAAATAAAAGAATGTAAGGCTAAAGAATGTGAGGTGGTTACTGGCTTTAATTTAAAAAAAAAATACCATTCTTAGAAAAAAATGTAGATTAATTAAAACTTACACAGTGTAATTAACACAAATCTTTTAGCTCTGCATACAGCAGCATAGATTTATAAGTACCGTACTCTGGCAGTGAGAGCTACAGATCTACACCGGTTAGAAGGGAAATTGTAATTAAGCCTTGCTAAGTTCCAAATCCAGTTGGACAGTGTTGGACCGTGACAAATAATACAAAACAGTGGACATAAAACATTCCTGGAGTTCTAAAGTGAACAGGGTCCTGAGGCCCCACCTGTCAGGTTTCCCCACCCGGAAAAAAAAGGAATCTTCCACAAGACCCACTTAAACAAACAATGGGTTACATTTTTTTAAATATCTTTTTATTTTAAGATTTTATTTATTTATTTATTTATTTGAGAGAGAGAGAGAGAGAGAGCGCGCACGCACACGAGCAGGGCAGAAGGAGAGGGAGAGAATCTGAAGCAGACGCCCCTCTGAGCTTGGAGCCCAAGGGTCTCGACCTCACGACCCTGAGATCGTGACCTGAGCCAAACCAAGAGTCAGAGGCTTAACCAACTGAGCCAGCCAGGTGCCCCTCGGTTACGTTCTCATAAGAAAATTTAATCACACCGGCCTGTGAATCTTGTGATATTTTATGAAGCACATATATGTAATGCGATCTGGAGCCAAAGTTATGATCTTGCATCCATACGAAATTTGAAAGAGGGGTGCCTGGGTGGCTCAGTCGGTTAAGGGTCTGCTTTCGGCTCTGGTCATGATCCCAGGGTCCTGGGATCGAGCCCCGCATCGGGCTCCCTGCTCAGCAGGAAGCCTGCTTCTCTCTCTCCCACTCTCCCTGCTTGTGTTCCCTCTCTCGCTGTGTCTCTCTCTGTCAAATAAATACATAAAATCTTTAAAAAAATTTTTTTTTTGAAAGAAAAACGGTGGAAACCCATATGGCCCAGATTGTCAATAAGGTTGAGAGTGGGTTTTGAGAAAATACCAGTAAACCAGGGTTTAAAAAAAAACAAGCTATTAGCCAAATCAACCATCAAGTTTCATCAGCGGCAGTGAATTTTGCGGTTCCTGAGATGGCCGTAATCATTGTTTCAAACAGAAGAAGCTCTTGGGTCTCAATCGCACTTGTGACTGCCAAGTGTCCCTTTGGTCCCCAGAGGCTCCCCTTGGGAGTGAGGAGCCCCAAGACCCACAAGGAATGCACCTGCTTTCCTGGTGGCCATGGCCAGGCCTCCTCCCCATGGCATCCCGGGTCCCACCCAAGGATAGGCTCAGAGCATGTGGGTCGAACACACACACTAACTATACCCGATCAGAGTGTTTCCTCCTACAGAAACCTGGCACCTTCCTCAGGAAAATGAAAACCGAACATTAACTTTGGAAAACAGATTTCCTCACAAAACAGCAGAGCTGGTTTTGGGTAAGCCAGGAGTCTTCGGGGCTGAACCAGTCTGGGGCCATTAGCTGCCACGGCCACAGGCCCAGGCCCTCTCCTGACCCCTGACTAAAGCTCCCAGAGCTGACCTCCCTCCTCCGCCCTTGGCCGTGAGCTGCTGGGAGGGGGATGGGCCGGGACCACGGTGGCGAGGGGAAGATGAGGCGGGCAAGGAGCTGAGGAGAGAGAAGACTGAGCCCGTTTCAGTCCCGTAGGAGCTAGTGCCTTGGGAATGTCTGTTAAAGACCTTTGCTGCAGGGGTGCCTGGGTGGCTCAGTTGGTCGAGCGACTGCCTTCGGCTCGGGTCGTGATCCTGGAGTCCCAGGATGGAGTCCGCTTCTCCCTCTGACCCTCCCCCCTCTCGTGTGCTCTCTCTCTCATTCTCGCTCTCTCAAATGAATAAATAAATAAAATCTTTAAAAAAAAAAAAAAGGCCTTTGCTGGAAGTCTAGAAATCACTATTGAATCTACAATGGTTCTATTATCAAAAGGCTCCTAAGGAAGCTGCATCTCCTCCAATAAATAAAATTAGAACTCGGCTTCCTTTGTGCTTCTTTTTTCAGTTAGGAATGTTTTATTGGACTATAAGACACTTAGGGGAACGTGCACAAATCATAGGAATTCAGCTCAGTAAATTTCCACAAATGAAATACCGCCTTGCCCCCAGCACCCAGAACAAGACGAGGGCTTTGTCAGCTCCCTGAAGCCCCCTCGTGCCCTTTCCCAGCATCCCCTCCACCCAAGGGTGATCGCAAACCCATAGACGGGCCTCGTCTGGTTTTGAATTTCACAAACGAGGACGCCCCCCAGCACGTGCTCTTTCGTATCTGGCTCCTTCAGCAAGATTCACCCATGCTGTCCCCGATAGGTGTCATTCATTCATTCATTCCCACTGCAAAGTGGCATTTCATTGTCCACGGTTGGCAGATTTGGGAAGGTTTCTTTGCCGGCTGTTCCCAACATCCTGCCTTCATTCGTCTTTGGTGAAAATAATAGTGACTAGAGAGGGTTTTAAAGTGGAACAGAAAACAGTCAGCCTGAAGTTAAGAGAAAAATGGATCAAAACAGTGGTGCAAAATATTAACTGTACCTACAGGTCTTCATTAACTAGCCCCCGCGTACATATATTCTTCAGATACGGAGAGTGAGAAGAGAGAGGAGTGTGGGCCATTGTGAGGAGTCCATGAGGTAAAGTTAGGGAAGGGGGGAGAGTCCAAGAAGAGGGTCGGGCACACCGACACTCCCTCCGTTTTCACTAAAAAGGGGCCTAATTACAAACAGCCATTCAGAACTCTGGGCTAGCTAGTCTCTGTGCACACTTTGGGGGCCAAGGACTCCTCGAGACACAAGAAGAAACCACAGAGCTTAGGTGTTAAGGGTAAGGGCACCAAAGTCAAACAAAGCCCTAAAATTCCCAACTCAGAAACATCTGGTCTGTGTCATCACAGAGACATGATTAACCTCTCTGTTCTCTGGTTTCCTCATTTGTGCAATAGACACCAGGGCTGGATGTGAGAGGTACACGTGGAGGTGGGGGTGGGGTGCATAATTTAAGGAGGTGCTCGCTCTCAGGTGGTGCAAGTGGAGGGTCGGCAGCCCCTGAGAGTGAACACTTCCTTCAGTTTTCCACACCAGGTGCCTCTGTCCCCTCACCCTGGTCCCAGCTGTCTCTAGGGTGTAGGAGAAACCCTCAGTGCTCAGCAGAGCGCCTGACATAGGGCGGGCCCTCAATAAAATTATAATTATGTCAGCTCCGTAAGCTCACGAAAGTACATTTTCTCATCCCACAAAACTCCCTCAGTTCAATCTTTCTTCCTGGTTTACCTAGAGAATATTTCCAGCAGCATAGAAGTAGAACTTAACCAAAATGGGGTCCGTTCCTGTCCATATCCCAAGGTTACGTCTTCCTAGTGGTTACTGCGAAGTCTGATGACTGAGCTCTTCCCCTAGATGGGGACTCCTCTATGACTCTAAATAGCACCCAGGAGCTGCTGGGGCCCCGCACACTGTATTGGTAAGTCTTTCGGGTATTTTTCCCTGCAGGATGTGCACCTATTCATAACATGCACTGTCTTAGTCATCTTTTTCACACACTGCTCAACACTTAAGAAATGCTATAACACAGAATGGCTAATTGGGCCGATAGGTCTAAAGTTTTCAAATTAGTAAGTTTATAATAGAAGGTTCAAGTTTCCAAATAATAAATTACTATTATTATTATTAAAGCAGCAGCAAATGAATCAAGGCAATTAGCTCCACACTGAAATATTGATTCAAAGGTTTCAGGAGTCCATTAGAAGACATTTCTCCCAAGATAGTTTGGAACAGACTTGGGCTTAACTTCATGCAGAGCTTTCCGATGATAATGGTTTATATCCCCATCATTCCTATTCCGCAGCACTGGGTTGGGGTCGTGTTTTGGGGAGGATCCATGATTCCAGGAATGGTGCAGACAAGACCCTCGGGGTTTCCGGGGCCCTCCCTGGGCAGCCCGCCAGGAGGCACTTGGAGGCCCGCGCCTTAGCGAAGGCTGTCCTGTTCCCATCCCCCTGGGTCTGCACATCTCTGAAAAGCGCAGTGACCTCAGGCACCAACGCTAGGTGGAAACGCGGAGCTGTCCTCCTTCTCAGGTCGCATGAACGCGGCTCTATCTGGTACCACATAGGGCTCAGGGCTCAGGGCTCAGCTCTGGTCCTGCACCTGGGCGCCCCTCTTGCTCACAGCCCCAAAGAGCGGGCATTTCCACCCGAAGGGCGCGGTGGCCCGACCTGGTCGCCAGGTGGCGCTGCGGCCCCAGCCATCACGCTCGGGGGTCTGCGTGGGCTCAGCCGGCCGCCGCCGGGCCCCTCCGCTTGGCGGGCGGGGGACGCACCGAGGCCGCGGCGGGGACAATGCGGGGCGCGCGCAGGGCGGGGCGGGGGTCGCTGCCGCTCTGGCCACTACGCTGTCGCAGATGGTGGAGGCCGGCCTGATGGAGGTGGCCTGATGTTTTGCTCTTTTAAAAAGAAGCGAAAAATAATGCAATATATGTTACGAAAAAAAAAAGAAGAGGGTAGCGGGAGGGGAAGAATGAAGCGGGGGAAATCGGAGGGGTAGACGAACCATGAGAGACGATGGACTCTGAAAAACAAACTGAGGGTTCTAGAGGGGAGGGGGGTGGGAGGATGGGTT
>NC_138374.1:4022770-4052074 GCF_054177405.1 Leptonychotes weddellii
CCCCCCCCACCCCCCCATGAGATGCTTCCTGATGTTCTCACTGTTGGAAAACATTTGATTTTAAAAACCTTCTCCCATGGGGAAGTTTAAACAGAGGTAATAATGGTAACATAATGAATGAATCCCCAGGTACCTATCACCAAGCTTCAGGAGTCGATTTTCATGGCCATCTGATGTCATCTATGCCCCAGGACAGTTCCACTGGCACCTCTGACCCCTACTGGTTTATTTCGAAGCAATTCCCAGATATTATATTTCTTCTTCCATAAATATTCCAGTGTGGTTCTCTAATAAATAAGGTCTCTTATAACATAATACCACTGTCACAATAAAACTGTTAACACAGCAAAAATAGTTCCTTAGTATCATCAAATATTCAGTCTGTGCCCTGATTTCTCCCACTGCTTCCTAGAAGTGTTGGTAACAGTTCATCTTTCTAAATCAGGTCCAAAAAAGACCCATAAATTACATTTGGTTTTAAAAAATGCTTTTTTAAATTGAGGTAAGCATTTTCACATACTGAAATGTACAGATCTTAAGGGTATGACTCTAAGAGTTGTGACAGATAAAAACACCTCTGTGATCGACACATTAAATCGACACATTAATCAAAATATAAAAGGCCTCCAGCACCCCTGAAAGTTCCCTCCTGCCCCCTTGCAACCAGTCCCCCCACCACCCCAGCCCACAGGAAACCCCGGATCTGTCTTCTATCATCACAGAGATAATGATGTCCCAGAAAGTCACATAAATGGACATATAGTATGTATTCCTCTGGGTCGATGCATAATGTGTGAGGTAATGATATTGTTGAGATTTAGTCCCAATGTCCCATATGCCAACACCTCCTTCTTTTTTATTCCTTTGTAGTATTTCACCACGTGAATATAACACAGCTCATACTGTACTATATCTTGTCAGGAAATACCCTGTTGATGAATGTTGGATTGCTCCCAGGTTCTGGATATAATGAAAAACCTGCTTATACAAGTCCTTTTGTGGCAATATGCTTTCATTTCTCTTTGGCAGATCGCGAGTTGTGGGCTTGCGGGATTGTGGGAAAGACGTCGATTTAGCTTTGTAAGAACCCATCCAGGAGCTTTCAGCAGGGTTGTGCCTCTTAGTTCCCACCAGCAGCGATGAGCGCTCCACTTGCTCCCCACCCCCCACCCCTACCGCCGCCCCCAGCATTTGCTGCGCTCTTTTTAATTTTAGCTGTGTCGGTGGGCGTGTAATGGTATCTCAGTGTGGTTTTAAATTGCATTTCCCTGGTGTGTTGGCAATGAGTTCTAGTTCTCTTGTTTCTATTTATCTGGAGGGTCTCCTGCGCTCTTACTTTAACAGGATGTTTTCCATGGATACAGACACCTGCAGGGGCTGCTTCCTGCCCGGCCTTGCAGAGTGGCCCCGCATTTGTGCAGTCCGGCCCTTGGCTGATGGCCCACGGCAGCCCCGTGCCCCACACATCCACCTTCCCTGGCCTCCCCAAACCCCAGTCGCTGCTCGCTGGGCACAGTGAGATCACTACTCTCCGCCGCGCTGCACGTCCCCGCACCCCTGCAGGAACCGGGGCTGGATACACGGAGCTCACATCGTGGGCTTCCTTCTCTCTCGAACACAACACTCTGTGCTGCCTGGAACGAGCTGCCTTACACAGTTGTTGGCAGTGGGAGGTCTGAAACCAGTTGACTCCATCATGGCTGAAGCCCAGGACCTTCCGATCCGTTTCTTAAGTCTGTAGGTTCCCTCGTCCTCTTTGTTTCCTTGCACTGCATTGAAAAAGCCACGTTCATTGTCCTGCAGAGTTGTCCGCAGCTGGATTTCACTACTGCCACCCCCCCCCGGTGATGTTTCAGGGCTCCCCTGTCCTACATGTTTCCGGTACACGGGGTAGCTCCGTCTGGGGGCCGAATCCCATTCCAGTGCATTTTTTTCCAGACCCTCCGTACAGAGGTCCACTGGCAGGTGAGCCTCAGTGTCTCTTTGTGATGAGTAGCCCTCGATGATCATTGCCCAGATTTATGTTTTCATTACTGATTTGCATAAGTTGTGATCTTCTACTACAATTTTCTTTTTTTTAATTCATTTACTATTTGCATCTCTAAAGAGAGACTTTCCATAATCAACTGTGTGGTTGTGATGAGGCAAGGTTCACACAAGAAAGGCAGATGAAAGCTTGATTTCCTCCCTTTCTTTGCCAGAATGGGCTGGTTTCCTTCCATCCTGTGAAGGAGTCCAACCACATTCTTTTCTTTCTTTTGGTTAGGGAGTCATTGTGAACTTGAGGAATTTCAATGTATTTTATATGTTTCGATTCACTGTAGTTATTTATTTATTTTTTTATTGAAGATCAAAGTTTGTGGAGCGAGGAGAACCCTTCCCGGGGGTTCCGGGGGCCTTTAGATAGGATCCCAGTAGTCCTCGAGGAGTATCCCTGCTCTTCCGTGTGATGAGGCGTCATCCTGCCCAGTCCCTGGCCCCCGTATGGAGGCTAGCATTTCTATAGGAACTTGAGTTCCTTTTAGTGGGAAATGGTATTAAGCAGCCACAATCTAGGTGGTAAGGACAGTCCTAACTACTGGGTAAGTTCAAGGTCTTTTCAGGGAATATATCCGGAAATACTACTTTTCTTTTAAATTTTTTTTTAAAAGATTTTATTTTTAAGTAATCTCTACACCCAACACGGAGCTCAAACTCAAGAGCCTGAGATCAAGAGTCGCATGCTCTACCGACTGAGCCAGGCAGCCACCCCTTTCCTTTTAAATTTTAAAAGAAATAATACACCATGAGTTCATACTGACATATCCAATTCAAAATTTACTTAATGGGGGCACCTGCTTGGCTCAGTCAGTTAAACATCCGACTCTTGATTTCGGCTCAGGTCATAATCTCAGGGTTGTGAGATTGAACCCCACGCCAAGCTCCACTCTGGGCGGGGAGCCTACTTAAGATTCTCTCCCTCTCCCTCTGCCCCTCCCCCTTTCTCTAAAACAAAACAAAACAAAATTTAATTAATGTAACAAGGAGTCAGGTTCTATTCTTTGATGTTTGAATGTTGACAGCTTTGGAGCCTCACCAGCTCCTGAACTGCCCCACATCTGGGGGGAGCTGGTGAGAAAACCCAAGCCCCTGCCCCCTCCTTCAAAGCAGCCAGCCCCTGCCACCAGCCCCCTCCTGACCTCAGTAAAAACCTAGCCAGCCCCTCTCCCTGCTCTCTGAAGCCAGCTCAGACCTGCCCTGCTCCCTGCAGAGTCCTCAAGTATGTGCATCCCTAACCTTTTCATACCCTCTGAAGGGTGGACATAGCATCTTCTGTCTTTACATACAAACCAAATTTGGGGTGAGGGTCCCTCCTGCTTTGGCGGAGTAGCCACAGAACACTTCACTCTTGCGTTTCATATTCATGTCCCTTTTTTCTTAGACTGAAAAACTTTCTTTTTAGTGATCTTCACGAAATTACTTCTTTATTTTATCCTACTACAAGATATAAGCTCAGAATAATGGTTCAATATTACCACCAATACAATTGTTGAAAACCCCTTGCTATTATTATCATTTCATTTTATTCTTAGGGAATGACTATCAAGGGTTGTACCATTAAACTCTTATTCAAATGACTTTAAATTATTGTTTTCCATGTGGCTGTGTTGCTGCCTGATAATGTAGTTAGTTTCATTTTAATGTCTACTTTTAGGGTTTTCTGTTTCTTTGACCTAATTGGTTTTATATTTATGTAAATATTAATATGATCCAAAAGTCAAATCTATCAAAGAAGATGGGTTCAGAGAAATTAGCTTCTCTCCCTGTCCTCTCTCCTTCATTTTTACATTATATGGCTTGTCTTCCAGTTGTTCCTTTTTATTTTTTAACTTATTTTTTAAAAAGATTTTATTTATTTGTCAGAGAGAGGGAGCACAGGCAGGGAGATCGGCCGGCAGAGGGAGAAATAGGCTTCCCGCTGAGGAAGGATCATGACCTGAGCCAAAGGCAGACACTTAACCGACTGAGCCACCCAGGCGTACCTGATATATTTGAGACCAATTTTGTTATATGTTTAAAGATAGCAGACAGAGCTATGTGGTCTTTCACTGTTTGGTCTGTGCTCTCTGTTTCTCTTTTCTATGTATTTTGGTATTTAAGCACAATGGTAGTTATGGTCTAATGGTTGCACATATTAAGGCCTTTATATAATAACCTTAGTCTCTTCTTTTTGAGTCCATGAGTTCCTTAATATGGGCATTCTTTTTTTTTTTAAGATTTTATTTATTTATTTGAGAGAGAGAGACAGAGCACTAGCGGGGGGAGCAGCAGAGGGAGAGGGAGAAGCAGACTCCCTGCCAAGCAGGGAGCCCAATGTGGGGCTCAATCCCGGGACGACAGGATTGCCACCCTAGTAGAAGGCAGACGCTTAACCGACTGAGCCACCCAGGCGCCCTTAATATGGGCAGTCTTGAAAATTAACTAAAACTTTCTCTGTCACAATATTTAATTTGAAATGACATTCTTTTACTCTGCATTTATATCTAAAAGGCCATGAGGGCACTGATTTTATTTTCCATATATCTCTTTCTCTACCTCCCACCCCCACCCCAGTGCTATGCGTCCATTGTCAGCAAATCCCTTCTACAGAAAATAGTCTTTTCCTTCAAACTATCATTTAGTCTTAGTTCTGCATTTAAATTTACATTTAGGGGTGTAACGACTGGGTGGCTTAGTCATTAAGCGTCTGCCTTCTGCTCAGGTCATGGTCCCGGGGTCCTGGGATCGAGCCCCGCATCGGGCTCCCTGCTCCGCGGGAAGCCTGCTTCTCCCTCTCCCACTCCCCCTGCTTGTGTTCCCTCTCTCGCTGTGTCTCTCTCTGTCAAATAAATAAAATCTTAAAATAAATAAATAAATAAATAAATAAATAAATTTACATTTAATACTCAACACTGAAACTTCTGAAATGTGTCTCAGTCTTTGGCTGTTTGAAGCTTCTCCCCAGTAGTTTCCCCGAGTCAGGCTAAGACACCACAGCCATGCGTCCTTCCATGTCCCAAGCAAAGTCTCTGCATCGCGTCACCTGCTGTTCTGTTTACTTGAGGAACCTAACTTCCTGGTGTGTTTTCACTGTTCTCTAGGAGAGGAATTCTCTCTTTTGTTACCATCCATGTACATTCCACTGCAATTCCTTTTTCTGTTGCTTCGGTGAGAGGGCTTTGCAGTACTAGGGTTTCACTGTGAACTTTGGGGTCATCTCTGATGATGGCTGTTTCCTGGAGTCCCGGCTCCCCCCTGCCCCACCATGTATTTCAGCCACACATAGAACTTTCTCAGACAGCTGGCGAGTTTTCTTCTTTACACACATTTATCTAAGGAATCCAACTAGTGGCTTTAAATATTCTTCGGCTTTATGACTGACTTTAACAATTCCACTAACTCTGCAGAGCAAGGATTTATATATTTGTGAAATAAGTCAATAAGGAAAACTCTAGGACATGATTAGAAAATTAGGCAAAAGCCTCAAAGAGACTATTGCCCCAAAGCCAAAAAGATGAAAAGTTTAAATAGGTAAGGAAAAGTGTTTAAACTAACTGGTAATTTTGAAATTCAAATTGAACATCTTTGGCTTATCAAGTTAGCAGAGAATTTAAAATGTGAATGCAAAGAGCCAATGGTAAGACAGGCATTCTCAAGCATTGATCTGGGTAGATAAATTGTTACAACCTTTTTGAAAAGCATGCAGTTAGATGATATTAAGCAAATATTATTTGATCCAGCAACGAGATTTTGGGAGATAGAAACTAAGAACATAATCTGTTACATTAAAATAAGGTTTCTGCTCAAGATGTTGATCACAGCATCATTTGTAATAATTAAATGTTAGGAACACAGTTGAAATATGGTTATCAAGGTGATATTCACTAAGAATGAATGAGAAAATGTTTACAAGATAATGATAAGTGAAAGCATAAGAAATAAAATGGTATGTGTATACACAAATAGGTTTATTAAGCAAAAGAAATATTACACAGATAAAAACATGATTTTTTCTGTTCATCTTGGGGTAAATTTTTCTTCCTTACACATTTGTGTATTTTCCAAATATTCTATAATGACAGCATGTAGTATTAGCTTCTTAAATAAAAAAAGTTTTTCAAAATTTCTTCCACGGTTTTCAATGCCATGCTCTGTCCCAGTTTTTTTTCTAACTAAGAGAGTAGAGATCAAGGTTCTGGTTCCCCTTTTCTCCAGGTTAGTCGAGTGCGAGTACACGCAGTTGATGTGGAAAATCCCCTTGGCTGGAGCAGGTCTTCACTGGTCTGGGCACATCTGGGATGATTCCTCTCCAGACAGATTCTTCAACTACCTGTTCTGGGAGTGGATTATCCCCGCTGCAAAGCTCACCTCCTCTTCCTGGCCCAGTGAGCTTTTGGGGAGAGAGGAGCAGAACCAGCAGCCCTCAGGCTAGAAGGATCTGGGAATCTTGGAGGAAGGAAGAGCTCAGGTGGTTAGGGCACTGAAGTGGATTGGGATCAAGGAGACCAAGGAGGCAGGAGGTCTAAGATCTCATGTGACCTCTTAGGTCCTGGCAGGAGTTTGGATTCTATCCCAAAAGCAATTAGCAACCTCTGAAGGGCATTAGCCAGCAAGTCACATGATCTGGGGTCAATGTGCAACAGCTCATTCCCTGCCGAGATGGCCCTACAGAGAGTCCAGAGTTGACGTCCCAGAGATCAACAGGATTATGTCACATCCCTTTCAGAGTTGGGACTTAGGAAATGCTGACAGAATTTGAAGGTAGGGAAAGCTGTGGTCCCACACGTGCTTAGACCTAGATGGAGCTGACCTCCCAGACAAGCCAGGAAGAAAGGCCCGGGGGACCCAGTGTGGGGAGAGGCTGGGAACCCAGGGGACCCACAACCCCTACAGACCACTGGGCCACCGCCAGTGGAATGCTGGTAAAAGAGCTGGGTAAGAAGCCATTGGGATCTTGCTCAGAGAACCAGATACACCTGGTTTGGGGGCCCTAGGGGAGAGAGTCCAGCTTTAGGGCTGGCCACCTGTTCTGTCCCCCACCCCCACTTTAAGGGCCTCATCTGCCCAGGAGACTGGAAGGCTGGCCTGAAGAGGGGTGACTAAGAGATCTGGAGTGGAAGGGAAGTTGGGAAGCAAGGGGCTCCGGTGATGACTGGCACGACGACCCCTTCCTGCAGCCTCGTGGAGGGGGGTGGTAATCCGTGGACTTGGAACATCTGACAAGTGTGGTTCCCAGGGTGCCGGGGTGGGACTTAACCCAGATTGACCACACTTGTCGGGGCGTAGCCTGCCCAGGAGGGGCACCTGGACATCCCTGCTCCTCGCCTTCCTCCAGCCACCTTCTCTACTGGACGAGGTGTCAGTGATTACAGAATATAATATTTACTGGAACACAGATGACCAAACAATATACATGTTTCAAAGGTGATAAATATTTTTAAACATATGTTCCATTTATTGGAAATACACTATCTAATCAGGTGGATAGGCACAGAGTTTAAGGGGATTGTTGAATGGTCCCTTATTGGGTGCCTGGTGCAATTCCCCAAGTAAATTTCAGGCAAGTGAAAGTGTCAAGGGGACGGCACAGGGCCAGGGAGAAGGGTCCCAGGGTCAGGGGCCCTAGACACACTTTCTTGGCCTGATTGATTTGGACATAAGTGTGAGGACTCTGAGGATCTAGAAATTGATTCCCTGAAAACTCCTCAGGCCAAAGCCTTTTCCTGCCCATCTTGGTGACTGTTAGTTTAACATAGTCCCCATTCTACACTCTATTCGAGACTCTGATGGTGTTGGAATGGAGCTTGGGGTCCAGATGTCAACCCTGCAAATGGGGCATGGGATTCTTCTCACAGGACTGAGGTCTGTGTTTTCAACGAAGTCTTAGGTCCTGGGCCAAGCTTGAAATCCCATGGAAAGCCCCACTGTTAAAGTAGGATATCCAACAGTTTAAAGAGGGCCGTCCCCCAAGCCAAGATCCCCCCCTTCAGCAACAACCCCCTAAGTCTTTCTGCAACTCCCGCTCTCTCTAGAGAACCAACTCTATGTACTGCAGAGTGTTTGTAAGATTATTGGACAGGAAGTCTAGCACCTCCCAGTTCTAATTAGGCTGCCCCAGCAAGGTCACAGAGCCGTCCCTGATAACAAGCAGTAATTAGAGTGACAAAAGTAGCATTTTAGGAGGTTGTTCTGAGACGCACTTTCTGCAGTGGTGTAAAGGGGGAGAAAATGGAAACTAATCCCCTAAAGAAGGTTAATAGCATCCACACATTTAAATTACCTACATCAGCCTTGTCACAGACAATTAGGAGTTGGAGGTCCTTTGCATTCACATTTCATCTCTAGGAGCTTTTCCATATTCCTGAAGGTGCTCTATCTCTGAGTTACCACTCAGGAGCAGAAACATTCAAACTTCAGTTGTCAATTTATTTTAAAGCAATGATGAACCCATTTCATATTAACATAAAAACATATTTTTTTATGAAATACATCTACTTTTTTAAATTACTGAGATGAACAGTAGTATTTTCAGTTTTTGCAAAAATCTGTAATACCTGACATAGTAAGACAGCTGGTTTCTCACATCTGCTTCTGCATTCAGGAAACTCCACCTTCCTGAGAAAACAAGGGTAAAAAGGACAAAGAAAGTCTGGTGTTATTACAAGCATGGTTTTGACCTCATGGACCCCTTGCAAGGATCTCAGACGTCCTCAGGGGTCCCCAGTCCGTGCTGTGAAAAAGGCAGCTCCTGACCAAGGAAAGCCAAGCTCCATGGTTGTAGAGTAAGCTGGGGCAGGGGGGTGGGGGGTAGTGGTGTTGTGCAGGATGGGCATCAGCATGTTCTGGCTCCTTTCAATTCACACCACGTTTGTCCACAGGAGCTCCCTCACCGACCCCCCACCACCACCAGTTAGGTGACTCTAGAAAGGAATCCTGTGGTTATTTTAGAAGCCATCCATTTTGTATTGCACAAGCTTTTTTAATTAGAGATTTTTTTTTTTTTTCTAATGGGAAAACGCTGTAAACCTAAATGCATAGCAATAGTAGTGATTAAGGAAATTATGGTTTCTGAAGGCAAATACTCTGCAGCCATCAAAAAGAAAGTAAAAGGGGAAGATGTACTCAATATTAATATCCACAGAATTAATAAAGCAGAGAACAGGAAGTATAGAACAATGTGCATATTATGATCTTTTTACTGTGTTTTTGAAGGGGACTAATAACATGTATAACTGGGAAAAGACACAAGAAATTGCTCATAATAATTGGTTGTCTTTGAGAAGATATGGGAAGTTTTTAAAATTTTTAAACCTGCCAGCAATGAGTAACATATTGTGTGCAGTTGTGTTTGTCCTTAAAGAAAAGGAGGCAAGAGAGGTTTCCTGGCAGTAAGACCATGTTCCATTTCCGCCTTTTTCACTCTGTCCCCGGTGAGAACCCTCCGTCTTCCGCAGGTGCACCGGGCGCCCGCCGGTCCGCACTGCCTGCCCCGCGGAGCCCGCGCCCTCCCCTCTGGCCCCGCCCCGCCTTCGCCCATGCCCATTGGTCTGCCGTCGCGCCGCCGCGTCCAATCGCAGCGCTTAGCGCCAAATTCGAATCGTTGTTTTCATTTGAATCGGGAGGGCGCGGCGGCGGCTTTACGCGCGGAGCAGCTAACGCCGGGCACCTCCCGGACGCAGCGGGGCTGGGCTACCTGGTCGCCGGCGAAGGCGACGGCGGGGGGGGAGTGAGGACTGCGGCGGAGCTGGCCGCGGGCAGTCCCCGTCCCTGGAGCAAGGGGCGGGCGGTGGACGCAAGTGGGCGAGTCTCTGGCTTTTCCAGGTGAGGACTTGGTTGCATCTGGCAGAGCGGTGGACCCACTGGTGGCGGTGCGGGCAACTTGTCCTGGGTGAGCCACTGTCGGGGGACCTCGGGGGCCGGGGGCGGCCGGTGTGCCTGGGGGCCCGGGCCTTGGGGACCCCTGTGCTCTGCTGGAACCAGCGCCTGCAGCGCGACCAGGGCTCTGGCGAGGGGGTCTCGGTGGGAACACCCAGGAGCCTAGACCTTGATGGACTGCGTCCTGGCCGCGGGTCTTTGAGGGCACTGGGTATTGGGGGGCGCCCTGGGGTGCAAGCCGGGACCTGGCTGGGGCTCCCCAGGGGTCAAGTAAGGTGTAGGTCAAGGTGGCAGGAGCATGAAGAATTGTACATGTGAGCCCATTTGGTCACTTACAAGTGACTTCCAATCTCTTTGCTTTTAGAAAAACACCCCCCCCCCTCGTGTGTTTTGTTTTTGTTTTATTCAGTGGCATGTTCCTGCAGTAAGTTTGCTTCAGCAAACCTTCTGATGCCTGACCTTCCTATAAGGATTACACTCAACATCTTGCTTAGAAAATGGGTCCTACAGGACGCCTTGTTACCATCAAAAGAAGTGGGGTGGACGGCCCCCACTTTCCGCTGAGCCTCAGCACCTGCTTGTTTGGAAGGTGAGCCCTGCACAGGGGTGGACAATTTAGTTTAAAAGACATTAATATCCTAATCATAGATTAACAGACTGGAAATGCCCTAGGAGTGGTTCCTGCCCCCACATTTGCAGGGGACTTTCCTACCTATTGTCAATGTAACATAGTTGTTTATTAGGAAATCGATTTTTGAAAACAATGTTTATACAGTTAAGTATTGTTTTTAATCAAACACATTTTAAAATTGACTTGATAAAATCTTTCAATTGAGAAAAATGTAGATTATTCTCAAAACCTGATTCACTTCCGGCATTCTTTAGATGACCAGTATGTTCATCTGAAATCCCTCCAAACTTGGCTTGCCTTGGCTGTGGGGGGGACACTACTGAGCAAATGAGGGGAGGAGGCTCTGTATTTGGCTTGTTGGTTTTTTGGAAAAATGAAAATAGGAGAAGTCCTGCTAGTGTTTTGAGAACTTCTTTCTTTTTGCCGGCTTGTGTTGGTGGTAAATAACTATGGTCCCAGTATAACAGGTACACTGCTCCGCGTTTGTAACATGGGATTTCTTATAAAGTGATAGGTCACCCTCTCTGTGGAACCCTGTGAGGTGGGACCCCTGACCACCTTCTACCCATACCCCATCCTGTCCTACCCACCCCATCCTTACCATGTTCTACCTCACCTCAGACGTTCCGAGCTCTTGCTCATCTTGATGCTTTTGGCCAGTTTAAACTTTTATGACTGGAATGTTCTCTCTATCTTCCTATGTGAGTGCCTCCTTTCCAACTTTCAGATATCCGTTTAAGTGTTACCTAAAGAGAACCCTTAGGTGAACACTGCTCCGGTCTTTCCTAACACCATGCAGGGTGATGAGTCCCTGGTTGTGTCTCCCACTACTAAACTGTGTAAGGACAGGGACTGTCTGGTTCATAATGATGTACGCAGTGCCTGGTAGGGGTCTGGCGAGAGAGGTGATCAATAGCTGGCCTCTGTGTCTAGCGGATGCATGGGCTGAACGTAGTCATAAATAGCAGTGGTTCTCAGCCGTGGGTTCTTTTGCCCTGCAGGAGACATCTGGCAAGGTCTGGAGACATTTTTCTATGTCACAGTGTGGGAGGCTTAAACCAGCGGCATCAATGAAAGAGGTCAGGGATGCTGCTAAGGAGCCTACAATGTAGAGAACAGCCCCCACTGTAAAGACTGTCAATGGTGCTGAGGTTAAGAACCACTGATCCATAGGGATTCTAGTTAGCAATTTGCAGCCACACAAATTCTCAGATCTAATGAGATAATCTCTTTCTCTCTCTCTCTCTCTCGCTGTAATAGTCTGTTATCTAAAAATCAAATATTCTTCTTTAGTTTAAAGTGGCTGTTCACTTCCCATACCTTCTTTTCTCTTCAAAGGAAAAAGAATAAACATTTTGGTGTTAAATGTCAGTAATTCTCGTTATTCTACAGCAGTGATTAAATATCTTTTTATGTGGGGTTTTATCATTTATAACCCATTCAAAAGTGTTTGGTCATATGACATATGTAGGAAGAGATACTCTTTTTTTTTTTTTTTTTAATGGTTTTATTTGGGAAAAGTACTTACAAAAGGGCAGCTGCAGAATACAGAGACCTCTGCAACCATTACTTGTTTTTTCTTAAAGTGAAAGAATGGGTGGGATCCCAGGAGTCAGAGGGGTCCCTGGACAAATGAGCAGCATCTCCAAGTTATGTTAGGAACTAGAGCAACAAAACTCAAAGCTAAAATTTCCAGTCGCAAAATTCTTCTAACAACTACACTTCAGCTCGTCTCGTGGATTACCACCCACATCCCCCTTTAGAGAAAAAGTATGACTTACTCCTGCCAACCAATGACCCCACTACCAGAAACACCTCAGAACCTAAGTTCTGCATCACGTCTGGCTGCCTGCAAAGCTCGCGGATGGAATGAGCCAAACACCCACAAAAACAAACACAGAAACCCGACAACGAAACCTCAAACAAGGAGCAAGTTTTGTCCAAAAGTGCTTGGGCTGGAAAGGCTAGGAGACCATGAAACATAAAATACAACTGTGTATCTGAGCCCCGGTTAGTGTTAATATACGGGACAAGCAGATACTTTAAACCTCTGTGGCTGAGCCCATTTCTCTCTTTATATGGACAGACAGCTAGCACTGCTCTCTCCACAGCTACTGATGTGCTGCTTTGTCCTTTACAACCTATTTGCCACACTAAGCCGAAACCACTAAACCACATCTTTCCACGAAGGCCAAGGACACCGTACAACTATGCAGGGACAAGAAACTGAGCGCACACTGACACTCACAATCCAAGTCTATCAGCCCTTGGGAGTCCACTTCCAGCTCTGCAATTATTTTATACCACTGTATCTTTTATATGCGTTCTAGAAAGATAGTCCCAGCTCCGGAATAGTGTATTGAGAACAGAAAGGAGAGTATATAACTGTTCAAACTTACAGTAAAGGGAACCCCAGAGACCCAAGGAAACTTACTAAGGACCATTTGGATTAGTGTGCACGTGGGTTTGGAAATGCTCCCTAATGGTGCTTCCTTCTGATGTTCTTTGTGTGGAAAGTGAAGTTGAATCTAATAATGCTTATTTGTTGCTCGCATTCGTATTTTTAATAATAGACTTGTGAACCCGTCCATTAATACAGTGTAGTTTTAAAACAATGAAAAGCTCATGAGTAAATAGCATCGACTATGTGCCAGGCAAATGGCAGAAATGTATAATTCATTCATTGTTTGAACAACCCCGTGATGTAGGTGCTGATGTGATTGTCTTTTTATATGTGAAGAGACAGGTGTTAGTATAAAATATAGCACATGTAGTGATGATGAAACCTTGAAACATACATAACATTGCAAACAAACACACATAAACCTTTCTTTCTAGAAAAAAGGCACAGAGTATCAGAAATCGTTACAGTTCTCCAAACTGATAGGAAGTACTCCCTTATTTGGGTCTTAAAAGCATAGGTATTTCAGTAAAGGCAATCCAGTTTTGTATTCTAATATTTTCCTTATAATTGTTTTCAAGTACCCAAAGTCTTAAAGATTTAAAATAGTTGCTTATACAATACTTGTCAAAATGGTTTGCCGAATGCACAGGTCATCACATCGCCCAACTGATGACCACTTTCTGTCGTTTCATTTATGGATCAAACATTTGGTCAAATGCTATTTTATTTTGAAGCATTCATGGAATTTCTAGAAAAAATTGTGGCAGCCTAAAACTCTTCATTTCTTTCATCGAAGGGGTATCGAATGTGACATTCGGATCCAGCTCCCTGTCGTGTCAAAACAGCATTGCAAAATTGAGATCAGTGGGCAGGAGGTAAGTGGGTGTTGAAATCTGTTGTGTTTTGTTTTGTTTTGTTTTTTAACTGTTCATTTCACTTTTTACCCATTCATCAATTACCTATTTTCCCCTTTCTCCTACTTTGTAGGCAATGTTGTTTAATTTCAGTTCCACCAATCCGACACAAGTGAACGGATCCGTCATCGCGGACCCTGTACGGCTAAAGCACGGAGATGTGATCACTATTGTCGATCGTTCTTTCAGGTGGGTGAAAAGTAAAAACTAGTCATTCTCGACACTGATGCACCAAAACCAGCCTGGCAGACGTCTGTGACTTTTCTGTGCTGCGGATGACGTCAGAGCATTTGAGGCGGCCACTCTCACCCCTGGTTCTCAATCTGAGGTCACGAGGGTTTAGGTGGGATGACACATGGGGCTTGTGTGACTACATTCAAGGATCCGAGCGCATGGAGCTGGGCCAAAGAAGGGTGACCGGAGCCTCACGGGGTCTTATTTTTGTTGTGAGTGTGGTGAAGCCGCATGCATTTTTCAGTTTCTGTTTCATTTTAAAAAGACGCTCCTGGGGAATAGACACAAGACAAGATGTCCAGCTCAGCTTATCTTGACGTGAGCACCCGGGTGATCAGCATTTGTTATGGACTGAATTGTGTCCCTTCTAAAATTCATATAGTGAAGTTTTAACCCCCGGAAAGCCAGAATATGACTGTATTTGGAGACAGGGTCTTTAAAAAGGTGATTGAGTTAAAACGGGGCCATTAGGGTGGGTCCTAATCAATCTGACTGGTGTCCTTGTAAGAAGAGGAGATGAGGACACAGAAGAAGGGCAGCAGGTGCTCAGAGGGATGGCCACGTGAAGGCAGCAGGGGCGGCCCTGGCCAGCCCAGGACAGAGGCCTCAGGAGAAAACAGTCCTGCCAACATCTTGATCTCGGACTTCCAGCCTCCACAACTGTGAGGAAATACACTTCTGTGTGGAAGTCACCTGCGCATGGCATTTTGGATGGCAGCCCTAGCAAACTAATACACCACCCGAGCTGTAAACAGAATATTTCCAGAACCTTCTGAATAGTTCTTCTAATCACTGCTTCTTTCCCTCACCAAGTAAACCACCCGAGTGGCTTTTCTGATGACATAAAGTCTTTGGAGTTTTGCTACCTAAGCATGCATCTCTCACCGCTCTGGTTTTGTCTGTCTTTATTAATAAACTCCATAAATTTGAAACAATGAAGTATGTGCTTGTAGCTGAGTCCTGCTCCCATGCTTGTGAGAGCCAGAGCATGGACGTCCCAGTTTGTTCTTTCTCACTGCCTAAATATGTCATTGAAATAATATCCCAGTTATATACCCAATTATACACAATTTATTCATTCTGGACAGACGTTTGGGAAATTTCCAGGTTTTGAAGTGAGCCGAGGGCTTGCTTTATGACCAGATGTGGTTGATTTTTTACTAATCTCTCCTGTGTGTTCCAAAAACATGTGTGTTCTACAGCTCCCAGCGTTGGGGTGGAGGGGGGTGGGGAGCGTTCTGTCCACGACCATCCGTTAGATTCAAATCCCTGGCTCTAGAATCACAGTAACTTAGCCCTTGATTCTTACTCAGGTGCGTAGGCTGAAATCACACTGAGGATTCTTTTTTCCTTTCTGTTTGTTTAGCTCTTCTGTTTCTGCTGTCAATCTGTTGAGGCCATACTATGTATTGAAATTTAGAATTCTGTCCTGGTGGGTGAAGCTCTGTCGCTTATCTTTCTGAGATACTCTGTACCTTTCGTGATGCTTTTTTTTTTTTAATCAGTGATTGCATACTATCATATTTTCTGGCACATTGCTTTCAACTTTTCATAATCCTTAAGACTCAGATTGTCTCTTGGAACCAGCTGTTAGGTGCACTTTTCTTTACAATCGGTTTATCTTCTGGATAGTTCAATCCTTTTATCATTATAAAATATGCTTGGTCTTCGTGTGCAATTTTTATCTTGAAATCTCTCTTGTCTGATGTTAGCGTACGCCCCCTCCAGCTCTCTTCTGGTTGCTGTTGGCTTGTGTGTCCTCTCCCATCCTGCCACGTTCATCCTGTAGGCACCTTTGATTGTGCCTCGTGTCTCTTTTAGGCAGCTCACAGTAGGGTCACGTTGGTCATCCATGTTGTCCGATAAAACACCAACCTCATTACTGCCTCCATTCGCATTAAACACATATTTCCTATGGGTTCAACTGGTCATCTTTTTCACGGGGCTTGTGAATTTGCCTTCCTTTTTAAAGCGTATGCTTATTTATTTATTTATTTTTTTTAAAGATTTTATTTATTTGAGGGAGAGAATGATATAGAGAGAGCACATGAGAGGGGGGAGGGTCAGAGGGAGAAGCAGGCTCCCTGCAGAGCAGGGAGCCCGATGCAGGACTCGATCCCGGGACTCCAGGATCATGACCTGAGCTGAAGGCAGTCGCTTAACCAACTGAGCCACCCAGGCGCCCTAAAGGGTATGCTTATTGAATAGACTTCTAGATAGGAAGCATTTGATGTGGAGTGGAGACCAGAACTTCTTCCACCAAATGAGATGCTATTCAGATTGAGATTAATTGAGATAATTAAATACCTCCAACACAAGAATGGGGAAAGCGTTCTTAGGAAGAAGAACTTGACTGTGAACTCTGCGATCGGGAGAAATAAGTCCAGACACCCGGCTGTTTCGGATCAGGCCACCTCACGGAGGCCAAGTTCAGGATGCCCATAGCAGGTGGTTCTGTGAATTATGCCCAGGGTCTGGTAGAAGGACAGTGTTGTGTTGTTAAATCTGTCTACATCTTCAAGAATGTGCCAGTCTTTGTTCGGATACAGATGGGGAAGGCAGGACACAGGAGGTCACAGTGATCCTAAGTTACAGGTGGCTCTGGTGACCTTGCAGTAGGTAACATCACCAAGTGACTCAGGCCTCGGCTTCCTGGGTGAACTTTCAAGCCCTCAGATGATCTCCACGGATATAAACCGGTGCGAATCTGATCGGCTCTCGTAGGCAGGTTTTCACAGAGGTACTCAGATATTGTTGAAATCACACAGCTTATCAGCGTTCAGAAACTAATCTGGGTCCCCACCTCTGACAACAGTGTTGCCAAAGAAATTTGAGGCAACCTATCCAAGTTTTTAGTGTAAAATCTTTTCTAACTCTACCTTTATTTCCATGAATAAGGTGAATCTCTTGAATAAAACTTGACGTTTGTTCCTTGCTCCTTGGACATTAATGAGATAAGGAGGCTTTCCCATTAGTTACAGAGCTGGACTCTGAATGTGTGTCTGTCCTTCTGTGCACTTCAGGTATGAAAATGAAAGTCATCAGAATAGAAGCGAGTCAACGGAATTCACAGGACAAAAGCGCAAACAGGTGATGGGGGGGTGGATTATCCAACTGTGGACTCTGATTCTTCTGCACGATACTATGAAATCATTTATATGCACGTCAATGAATGATGTCTCACAAGCGAGGGTGACTTGACAGTAAGAGAGGGACAGGTACCTGAGATCTTAAACAAGTTGAACTTGGACATACTGAAATAATTTACAACTATGCTTTTTTTTTTTTCTCACAATGAGAGGACTAAGTCAGTCTTACACTTTGGCCCAAAGGCTTCTGGAGTATCTCACGATCTGATCTTCTTCTAAACCTTTGGTTAGGACAGCGCATCACATAGATTTAAAATCTGGGAACTAGATGAGTGGCTTGTGTTGTCTCCCAGTTATTGTGTTCCTCCATCTTTATGCATCTGAAATGGTCACATCAGAGCTGTGAGTCCCAGAGATGCTTCCTGACTTTGATGGAGAGATAACCCATGCCCCTGGGAGAGCGTTACTGCACTGTGTCTTGTGAGAGAATCTTACTACTTGTGTCCATCCAAACAATATGGCTTTATCGGAATGCAATTCTGGGCCCATCCTCAGAGATTCAGGAGGATGTGTCTCCTTTAGGAAGCTACCCAAGCTGGTCTCCTGTGACTAGGTTGCAATTCACTGGTTTAAAAAGTCATATTGTACCTACACCCGAAATTAGCTGGAAGCCCTTCAACTGAAGATCTCTGCTCCTGCTATGTGCTGCTTCCTCTTTAGAGGAATGACCTTAATGGTGACCTTGCCCCTCATTGGCTTTGGGGGAAAGCTAGATTTTGAGGTTCTCTACCCACTTTGTTGGCAGGTATTAGGGAACCAAGCAAAAGGCTGGACTTCGGGTTAGCAGTGGTTAGAAGACCTAGAAACTGTTTGTTGTCTGGATTGTGATAAAGTCAGTATTGAAACTGAATACTGAGAACGTGTTATAGCACTTTGACAGTGATTTTTATGCCTATGGAATATAATGGTACAAAAAATGGGCTTATATGCTTCCTTATATTTTGCACATAGTTTTAGATTTTAATTCATTTTTATTGTTTAGTCATAAGATCCTTGGCCAACTTCAAGTTTTGGAAATTAGAAACTGATCCCTCACTTGGCGAGTTAGAGAAGCAACGTGTCCGATACCAAGAAATCTGAAACTGATTGAAGAGAGAAGTTAAATTATTTGCCTTTGGATATATTTTGTGATTTTTTCCCCCATAATAATTCAGATGAGATACTTTTCCTCCTTTGAAGCAACATTGAACTTTTATACCTTACATCATTGTTATTCTGTGGTTGTTCCTCGCCCTCTAAAAAATCTTCTGACAGATTGTGAAGGCAGCAGTCGGGGGCCAGGTAGGAGGACTGGATCTGATTGCTGCGCTCGGAGGGCACGACGCCTGTGATGTGCTGGTTTCACTTTCACCTGAACATCCGGGCTTGGGTGCACCTGCCGACCTGAGCACCCGGGCTGAGTGGGGCCCCAGCTCATCCACAGGTCCTGCAGCCTCTTTCTGATAAAACTTAAGTATTAAGTCAATAATTCTGTGCCCTTGGTAGGTTCACAGATGCTGAGCATAGGTGATGTTTAATTTTAGCTTTGGTTCTTTCATATGGTGATGAGAAAGAAGTTTGAGGAAGTTAGAAAAACTCAACTGAGGTTCCATTTAAACAGTTTTGAGCTTCAAGTTTGTTTCTTATTCTATCATTATATTTTTTAAAATCAGCTAAGAAATACTTGTATTATGAGCACTTGCCCCTGAGTGTCTTTGGATCATTTCTCAAAGTCTCTAAAATTCCTGTAAGAACAGTTTGGTAAGGAAGAGCATCCATAGCAAGAATATTTTCATAAATATGACTGTTGGTATTTGAACAAGCACCTAAATAGCTGTCTTTATTTTGCCGATTTACAGGAATCTCTGCATAGGGTCTCAAGATCTGGCTTCTCTTCCGACCCTGGTTAGTAATTTTTTGGTTTTATTCTGGGATCCTGCAAGATCAGCTCTCTGTGTAGCATTAGGGCAAGGAAGAGACAACAAGAACACCAGCGTTCTACATCTAAGTTCACAAAGGTTAGGAGGTTGTGTTACTTAACACGAGAGATAGGCAGACCCCCGAGTTAACATTTCCTCAAGAGAGGTGTGGGGCACCATGCTTACTGGAGCGTCCAAGTATAAATAAACTGAACATGGTTGTCAGTTTAATTGAGTAGACTAATAGCAGGTGATCCCTCATATTGGTTATAGGAGGCTGCTGTGATTTATTTGTTTGCATCATAATTCAAGTATCAGAATACTTTTATTACGCATTTTGGCATTAAGTAATAGGCTAAGTGAAAAACTAGATTACAAGACAACTTGAAATGGTTGTAAAATTTGAATACTGCACGGTGTTAATCACTGAGAAAATCTTGAACTTTTTGTTTCTTATTTCATAACTCATTGCCAAGATGGGAAAGTTCAAGATTCCAATGCCCGTTCAAAACTCTGTGAAGAAAATATCTCAGGAAGTCCTCTGGGACACGTGAGGAATGGCAAAGCAGCCGGCACAGTCTCGGATGGCCCCAAAGATCACGCTGCTAGAAAAACAATTAATGCTCTTCGTTCCTCAGAACTTCCTAGAGAGAACTACAGAAATGCAATGGATCCTACAGCCGGGGATTTTAAGGAAGATTCCAGCATACCCTTAGTGAGTTGTCATGGAGAACTGAAGTCTTTCCCCTCTACATGGCATCCTGAGAACAGTGAAAACCATGAGTCTCCCTTTAGGAAGCTTTACGAGTCCATGAAAGAAGAGTTTGATGTGAAATCAGAAAAAGGAAATGTTCTACAGAGCGGTAAAAAATCGGGGTCACGGAGTCGTCGTGCATCAGAGAACGGATGTTCTGGTGGGTTACAAGACGGGACACAAGTCCTGGTCTCACTGAAATCCAGACCCAGGTCCGGTCGATTCACCCCAATGAAGGCCGACCCTGCTTTGGGAGAACAAGGAACTAGCCAGACTGAGGGCAGGAGAAAGGATGAGGAAGCTCTTCAGACTCCCAAGGAGACCATGGGTCCCAGCATCCCTCCTAAGGAGATGACAAGAACCAGGACCATGGTCCAACATTCCCCACACAATGCCTCACGAAAACGTCGGAGCGAAGACATGCATGTTCCCAGCGGAAGTGAGTCCGTGGATCTGGATCAAAGGGAAGGCTTCGGGACAGATTACAAAACATTTCCTCCTCGGAATTTCTTAACCAGAAATCAGACACCCACTAGAGTCGAAAATGCTGATAATTTTGGAGCTACACCAGAAAAATGCTTCTCCAAAAAGAAGGGGAGTGTTCCTACCAGTGTGGACATTCTTACCACAGAACTGGAAACTCAGAATCACACTGTTTTAGCTCCATTGCCCGTTCAAGTTGAAAGGAAGATTCAAAGCATTTCCGTGCACCAGCCTGAGAAAGTGGGCACCATAGCCGGGCCCTCGAGCTCTGGGTTCCCTGGTTGTAGTTCAGTTGACAGCAACAACTTTGGTGACTCCATCAGTAAGTTTACTTAACTGTGCATTTATTTTCCCCCGGAGGGCTCACACATATCTAGAAAGACTTCCAGATATGAAGTCATGAGACTTCCTTCCCTCAGCAGTGATGGCCCTGGTGTAGACGGTCTGTGAGGCACGGCGGTGTGCTCCTGACACAGCCATGTGCGCCGTCTGCTCTGACAGACCCGTCCTCCTGTCCCGGAGACTCGTAACCAGGGGCTCCAGAGGAAGCGCAGGTGGTCAGGGAGGTTCCTCTGGGAGCCAGGGATCGTGAGGGGCTCCAAAACCATGGTGGAGTCTCCTGTTCCCCCTACGAGAACATAGGAGGGAAGATACGCCCAATAAGCATAATGGCTTTTCACACAAGTTTTAATTCTGACCCATAAGGCCCTGTAGCCCATGAGTTTGCTCCCGTAAATGAAGTCCAGGGAAATCAATCCCTTGGAAATGTTTAAATATTAGAGGGCGTCTCTCAGGGATTTATACTCTTCTCAGGGTCTCCTACTAGCGGTTTTTTGGTTTTTGTTTTTTGTTTTCTTTATAAAACACTGGACTAACCCACGGGTTTATGCATCAGGTGCTGTTGTAGGTGTTTTTCAGACATTCACACTTTTACCCCTTTGTGCAGGCAGCGGGAGTCCCCAGGGGACAGGCATTCCTGTGATTTCCCTCTTGCAAATAGGGAAGCTGATGGCCTCAGGTGACACAGCGAGGGGCAGAGCCGTGACCTCTGGAGGAGGCATGGCACCTCCCGGGCGTCCGCCCGCACTTCTCGGGTCTCTGCGGATGTTCTGAAGTAGCAGGCTTACTGTCCGGGCTCTGATCTGCAGAGGGGCCCTTGGGCAAGGTGCGCGGCTCTCTGAAATGAGACCCGCACACATCCATCACAATGTCCCCATGAGTCTCCGAAAGGGGCACCACTTCGACAAGGGATTTCTGTTGCGTGCTGGTTCACAAGGATGTGAGGTAGGGTTGGGACTCATGAATTGCCGATTCGAACCACCTGGAGAAGTTGTCAGGTTCGTGACTTCTCACTAGGTAGGTCTGGGTGAGGCCCGAGCTCATATGTGGCTTTTGAAAAGGCCCTCCCGGGTCACTGCAGAAACTTCCATCTCTGTCATTGCCCTCCTCCCAGGTGGAAGCCACAGGTCCAGACCAATCCCTTTATCAAGCTCCGTCCACACAGGATTTTTCACCCTTTTGTAGAAAATCTTTGTCCTGTCCCTGGATCTTCCCTGAGCCCTTGAAGCAGCTCCAGCGTCCTCAGCAGGACAAAGGGATGAAATGCCGTGGTGTTAGGTTTCAGGGGACGGTACCAGTGGTTTGTCTTTAACAGTCTTCACAAGTGTAACGAGTCTATATAAGTGTATGTCTTTCATTCTCTCTCCACATTTGTATTCCTTATTTTAGATAAGATTGAGGGAACACCCCTAAAAAGAAGGCGGGTCTCCTTTGGTGGTCGTCTGAAGCCGGAGTTATTTGATGAGAACTTACCTCCTAATACACCTCTTAAGAGAGGAGAAACACCGAGAAGGTCTCTCGCCAGCCACACTCCACCTGTCCTGAAGAAAATCATCAAGGTATGTTGGGCAGCCTGTATCCTCATCCTTTCACACTCCCCACACCAGCACAATTACTATGAAGACCTTTTTCTTTCTAATAAAAAAGTAAAAATAAAAAAATCTAAAGGAGAGCTCCTTCACTGGGCTTCGAAGCACGATTCTAAGGGGCTGAATGCAGGCGAGTCCTCAGGGCTGCCTTCTGCAGGGTCGCCCTGCCAGCCAGACTCACAGGTGATCGCCGGGGGGTTCAGTAAAGACTAGCAATTAAAGGGACCTCTGGGTGGCTCTGTCGGTTAAGCGTCTGACTCTTGATTTCGGCTCAGGTTACAATCTCAGGGTCGTGAGATCGAGCCCCGCGTCCTGCTCCGTGCTCAACTGGGGCGTCTGCTGAAGATTCTCTCTCTCCCTCTGCCCCTCCACCCACTTGTGTGCTCTCTGGCTCTCTCATTCTCAAATAAATAAACAAAATCTTTAAAAAGACACACAAGCAATTACAAAGAATCTGGAGACATCATGACACATAACCCTAAGGGATTTTTTTTTTTCCTTTTAGGTGAAAAGGAAAATCTTGGGTGACAACACACCTATGATTTTGACCATCAGCTATTTAAAACTTTTAATCACCTACCCTAGGCTGTGTTGTCCACCTGATTTGAGGTCTCTAGAAAGTTATGGCCTCATGGCTCATCCTCGTCAGAGGGCCTGGGCAGGGCAGTCTTTAATTTCTTTTCAAACCGAAAGGAGTGTAAGGTATGCCGGGCTCCTTTTCCATTTTACACAGGCCCCCAGAAAGGAGCAGCCCTCCTTCTGTGTAGACCGAAGCTGGATTAGACACCTACAGATGGTGTTTTTCTCCAATTCAGATCAGAGCACGCTCACTTGTCACTCCTTGGGAGGTTCCTTCTGCCTTTCTACCCAAAATACCCCAATTAACACTTGTTCACTCTTTTTTTCCCTTTTTTTTTTTTTCTTAAATGAGGGGGACAGACTCCTATTTCTACCTAATACTTGACAGACAGTGGTTGAAATGTTTTGGTGCTTCAAGATTTAAACAGCTAAACTCCCTAATGGGGGGATACTTGGGTGGCTCAGTTGGTTAAGCATGTGCCTTCTGTTCAGGTTATGATCTCAGGGTCCTGGGATTGAGCCCCTTATTGGGCTCCCTGCTCAGCGGGGAGCCTGCTTCTCCCTCTCCCTCTGCTGCTCCCCTGCTTATGTGCTCTCTCTCTCTGACAAGTAAATAAACAAAATCTTTAAAAAAACAATTCTTAATTGGGTAGGGTTTTAAATTCACTACAGAGCTGTTATATTTGTGGTAAGTTTTCTTACGAACATTTAAATATCGTCAGGAATACCCTCAACCACCAAGAAAAGAAGATTCTTCAGAAATCCGTTTGGAAGTGACTGCACAAGACCAGTGTAAAGGATCTCCAGCTCGGAATCTGACGCAAACTTCTCCAGTTGCAAATGACACCCACCGCAGGTCATGCAAGGTGTCCTCAGTCTCCAGTGGCACCAAATCTCATCACACAGACATTCCCAAGAGGGGAGGGAGGAAGAGCGGCACCTTGCCTTCAAAGAGAACTTCCATCGATCGAAGCCAACATGAGATCTTGCAGAGGATTTATTCCAAAAGAAGGAGTGGTGCTTCTGAAGCCAATTTAATCGGTGAGTGTTGTGTTGGCAGATAATGTCGTCAGGTTCATTTTCTCACGAATACAAGTTTGGAAACGTTTCAACACCTTCTCCTTCTGACAGTGGCAAAATCGTGGGCAGATGTCGTAAAACTCGGAGCCAAACAAACACAAGCTAAAGTGGTTAAACACGGCCCCCAAAGGCAGTTGAGCAAAAGGCAGAGGAGAATGAACACTCCAAAGGTAGGAGTTGCCCTTTGAGCCCATTCTCTTCTGTATGATTCTGTGGACTGTGCATTTACTCTTTGACATTTTGTTCATCTTGTTATATTTTTTTCCAGAAGCCTGTTAGCGATGTTCACAATCAATTTAGCACAGGCCATGCCAATTCTCCTTGTACCATTATAATAGGGAAAGCTCACATTGAGAAAGTAAACGTGCCCGCTCGGCCCTACAGAATGCTCAACAGCTTTGTATTCAACAAAAAAATGGACTTTAATGAAGATCTTTCAGGTAAAAACCTAGCTTGGGTCTTATAAACGATAGCCTTCTGATCCTCCTTCATGGGAGGACGTGGATGGGGGTGCTATAGTTGTATCTACTGTGAATGGGTTTTAGGAGGATAAACATTTTAGTCGACTTCCGGGGTGGTGATGGTTCAAGGAAGAGAAGGCTGGATTGGAGACCAAGAACAAGTCCCCGATAATAAGGGGGATCATGAGTCCTGCAGGAAGCAGGTAGGAATGGAAAATGCACAACTTTACCTTGGATTGCAGCACGGGTATGGAGACCTGGAAGCTTCTTTATGCTGAAGGGAGCAGGCTTGCCCTTAAAGTTGCCCCTTCCCTGCATCCCTACTCATCGATGTCCGCAAAGTTAGAGCCATTGGTTTGAGCAATGTTTCGCTGCTTCACGCTTTTCTTCGCTTGCATGAAACTTAACTGTCTTAAAACAAAGGCCTGTAAGAAGGTTTCCCTCAAGCGTCAGTAGCTGAGCCAGTGTTTCCATTAGCAAGAGTGGGATGTGACTTCCTTGTGGTTGCCCTAGGTTAGAACCAAGGCAAGAGCCCAGGGTTGGGATTTCATGCCACGCAGTTTGACCACTGGTTTCTGCCTCGAGCATTTCTGGAGGGAGATGAGACCTGATTCCATCTCCCATTAGATGGATTCTTGTTCTTATTTCCTGGCATATTTTAAGATGCGTTAGTTGTACCGCTCTGTAGAACCCAAATAAGGTACACTGTGATTACAGTCATAGTTGGATCAATACATTCAGCTTTTTAAAAAACAAACCACAAAAATGCAGAACCTTTGTAGCCAGTTTTGATAGCATGCTCAATGAGAAAAAAGTTTCGGGTATATGCCACCCAATAGGCAGACATATGCACATACGTGTATCCTTGTAAATTGTGTATGAGTGTAACTAACATCGATGTTATGAAGCATTAAAAACCAATTCTCAAAAATATTTTTTTAAGATAAAATTAATAGATATTTATATACTCAGTACCCAGGACAGTGGATTTCCCCAAACTTCCTTCAACACAACTTCCTAGAAAGTCAAACAACTTCCACCCCTTGGTGTGAGTAACTTTCATGACAAAACATCAATCTGTGCAGAAAACTGGATCCTGGGTATTTTAAGGAAGGCCTGAACACGGGCAGAGGGATGAGATTTTTAAGTGAACTGGCTGATTCGAGGGCCCTCAGAACAGGCTTTACAAACAGATGCCAGACAGAGCATTTTGATCCATTGATGGCGGAATGAGAAAAGAGGACATGTGAGTGAGTGTTTCAGAAAGATAAAACTTCTATCTAAAGAACTATATGGTTCTTTTCTTCTCTTGTGTCAATACTACTTTTTGGTGTTAAAATGAAAACATAGTGATATTATCACTTGACAATACTATTAATGGGCAGCCCAATGGACAGTCATTTTTTAAAAATTGGGCACATTTTATTTGTACATAAAACCCAGGTCTACATAAGTTAGGATTTTTCAAGGAAGCATGAGGACACTGGGTTTCCAGATGTCTGGAGGGGAGGCACGGGGGGGTCAGCCTCTCTCCCGGCCAGTGCTCAGGATCAGGGCAATGGTCCAAGACCGAGAGGTCAACTGCCTTCATTAGATTTTCTCACCAAGAGGAAAGGCAAAGAAGAGATACAATTCCAGCTTATCACTGCTCTCCAACAAAATGAGTTCATTATTAATACATGACCCTGTCTCTCAAGAATTCTGGGGAGGGATTCCTTGTTCTCTCTCTGCCACTTCCTCTGGTATATCTGAGGACTGGCATGCCTGTTGGCACGTAGGAGCAATATGCTAATTGCTTTTCCAATATTCTCACATCACAGGGTTAACTGAAATGTTCAAGACTCCGGCGAAAGTGAAGCCACAAATAATGAGCCCATGTCCCAACGCTTTTTCAAATTCAGAGGATTTCCTCGGAAAAAAGTTTCAAGTACCTAATTCAGGAGAAAAACCTCTGCTGTGCACTTCAGAAAATTTTGGTTGGTTTACTGTTTTCTTTTGTTTTTTTCCTGCACTTTGATGTTTTTACTAGTTATTGTAGATGGTATTATTATTTTTTAAACAGATGCTGTATTATTTCTCTACAATAGATACTCCCGAAAAAATACCATTTGCAGCTTCTCTGTTCTGTCATGTTTAGCGGAAATTCCTTTTAGCAGTTGAACTAACATTGGTATTTAGCGAGTGGCATAAAAAGGAATAATTGTAATAATAACATTTTTTAATAATGGTAATTAATAATTGTATTAATAATTTTAATACAGTAGTTTAATAATTGCAAACTACCTGTGTACACTTCTGCCTTTTTTATTTAAAGAGGTTGACCAGCAGAGAAGTGGCATGATCTCTCATCATAGTTAGGTAAATTTCTCAAACTCAAAATAACTGTAAATAATCAAAGAGAAAGATAATGTGCGCACTGTGCGATTATCGCTGCTGATGTTCTGGATGGTCTGTGCTGTAGCGTGAGCCCCAGATGGGAGAAATGAGTCTGTCTTGTTCTCTCTCTGAGTGCTGGTTACCCCTGTCCTAGAGGGAACAGTTTTCACTCACAGTGTCTCCTCTGCTGAGCAGCAGGTGTTTCCTGTGGGGTACAGACCCCACGCATACTGAGCATAAGCCATGTTACGGTGTGGATGGTTCAACAGCAGAAACAGCTGTTTGCTTCTCATGCTTGAAGAAAATGTCCGTGTTCAGGTGCCTGAGACACGGTGCGACGGCCTTCAGGAGACCCTTCTTAAGGAATTTTTTTTTCTTTTATCTGATCCCTGTAGATCCGAATCACCACCTCAGTATGACTCCACTGTCTGTCACCAGATAACATTATTCCTAAGTGTGTGTGGTTCATACTTAAGAAAGATGTACGGCCACATAAGTAGCCAGCTTCATAAGCTTAGCTGGCTGGCTAGGGGGCTGAATTATTGACTCTTCCGCAGTACTTCATAAAGGTAAAATACCAAATTGGCACAACGCAGGGAAGAGAATCTTTCTCTCATGTGTGTTTTTGTTTCCTGTAGGAGAGAATGAATTCCCCGTGACTCAGAATGCTCCACAAGAGCCATCCGATCAAAGTCCTGCCAGCCCTGCCCTCAGACGACCAGCTATTAGAGTAAATGCAAACATCGAGAAAACTCCAGGATCGGAGGCAGAGCTTCCGAAGGCGGCGTTAAGCGCAAACAGGTTCCGAAGGTCCTCAGAGCTCAGAAATACACAGATGCCAGGTCCAGGGCACAGGGACGAAGAAGCAAACACAGACCCTGCTGAGAACACTTCAGGGCGACATCTGAGGAAAACTCCACAGCGAGGACAGAAACCTGAGGGAGCGACAGAGGAACGGGAGAGCTGTTTTGTAGCATGTGAGAAAGCTATCAAATCAGAAGACAGTTCTGAAAACATGGTAGCTGTGAGGAGATCAAGAAGATATTCAGAGCAAAAATGGGAACCAATAGCAGATCTGAGCACCCTCAAGAGACAGCAGGACACAGAACCCAAGGAAGATCTGGGGGGCATCCAAGGTCTCCCCCAAGCCCCCACTCAAGCCCAGGAACCAATGGATGTGGGAAACAAAACTGCAGAAAAGTGCCAGAAATCTTTAAAGCCAGAACTAGTTGGCATGCCAAACAGGATGAATGTACAACTCAAGACCTCTCCCCAGAAAGCGGACCTAGACGAAGAGCCCTCAACTCTCAGGAAGTCCACCCGAATGTCGGGGGGAAGCATCCCCTCACATGGAGAACCAGGAGAAGGTGATGAAGACATCATATTGTTGAACAGAACTCCAAAGCAGACACTGGACTCTGCAGAAAATGTAACCGGAAGCAAGAGGCAGTCAGGAACGCCCAAGAGAAATGCCCAATCCTTAGAAGACCTGGCTGGCCTCAGAGAGCTCTTCCAAACACCAAACCACACAAATAAACCAAGGACTGATGGCAAAACCACCAAATTCCCCTGCAAATCTCCACTAGTGGAACGAGTCAATACACCAACAAGTAGAAAGAGGCAGCTTGAGACCCCTCTCCAGAAAGTGGACATAGAGGAAGAGCCATCAGCTCTCAGGAAGCCCGCACAAACACCAAGGAAAACCATGCTCTCATACAGAGAACCAGGCGGTGGTGATGAAGACATCAAATTGTTCAAGGAAACTCCAAAGCAGACACTGGACTCTGCAGAAAAGGTAACTAGAAGCAAGAGGCAGCCAAGAACACCCAAGAAAATGGTCCATTCCCTAGAAGACCTGGCTGGCCTCAGAGAGCTCTTCCAAACCCCAGAGCATACTCAGGACCCAGTGACTGATGACAAAACCACCAAATTCCCCTGCAAATCTCCACTAGCAGATCCAGTCAACACACCAACAAGTAAAAGAAGGCAGCTCAAGACCCCTGGCCAGAAAGGGGACCTAGAGAAAGAGCCCTCAACTCTCAGGAAACCCACCCAAATGGAGGGGGAAAACGTGCCTTTATACAGAGAACCAGGAGGCAGTGATGAAGACATCAGAATGTTTAACAAAACTCCAAAGCAGACACTGGACTCTGCAGAAAATGTAACTGGAAGCAAGAGGCGGTCAAGAACACCTAAGAAAAATGTCCTGTCCTTAGAAGACCTGGCTGGCCTCAGAGAGCTCTTCCAAACACCAAACCACACAGATAAACCGATGGCTGATGACAAAACCACCAAAGTCCCTTGCAAATCTCCACTAGCGGAACCAGTCAACACACCAACAAGTAGAAAGAGGCAGCTCAAGACCCCTCTCCAGAAAGTGGACCTAGAGAAAGATCTCAGGAAGCCCATTCAAACTCCAGGGGAAAGCACACACTCACACAGAGAACCAGGAGGTGGTGATGAAGACATCAAATTGTTCAAGGAAACCCCAAAGCAGAAACTGAACCCTGCAGAAAATG
>NC_138374.1:4052574-4092816 GCF_054177405.1 Leptonychotes weddellii
AGGAAACCCCAAAGCAGAAACTGAACCCTGCAGAAAATGTAACTGGAAGCAAGAGGAGGTCAAGAACACCCAAGAGAAATGTCCAGTCCTTAGAAGATCTGGCTGGCCTCAGAGAGCTCTTCCAAACACCAAATCACACAGATAAACCAAGGACTGATGGCAGAACCACCAAAGTCCCCTGCAAATCTCCACTAGCAGATCCTGTCAACACACCAACAAGTAGAAAGAGGCAGCTCAAGACCTCTCCCCAGAAAGTGGACATAGAGGAAGACCCCTTAGCTCTCGGGAAGCCCACCCGAACACCAAGGAAAACCATGCTCTCATACAGAGAACCAGGTGGTGGTGATGAAGACATCACATTGTCTAAGGAAACTCCAGAGAAGAAGCTAGACTGTGTAGAAAATCTAGCCGGAAGCAAGAGGTGGAAAAGAAGAGGGAAAGAAAAGGCCCAATTCCTAGAGGACATGGTCGGTTTTAAAGAGCTCTTCCAAACCTCAGAGCACACCAAGGAACCAACAGCTGTTGTCAAAACTGCAATAATGCCTGGCAGATCTCCACTAGCAGAAACAGTCAACACACCAACCCACATGAAGAGATGTCTGAAGATACCTCTGGGCAAGGTAGACGTAGAGAAGGAACTCTCACCTCTCACAGATCCCATCCAAATGCCAGGGGAAGCCACACACACACACAGAGAACCAGGAGGTGATGATGCAGCCATCAGATTGTTCAAGAAAACCCCAAAGCAGAAATTGGATTCTGCAGAAAATGTAACTGGAAGCAAGAGGCGGTCAAGAACACCCAAGAAATTGGTCCATTCCCTAGAAGACCTGGTTGGTCTCAAAGAGCTGTTCCAAACCCCAGAGCATACGCCGGACCCAGTGACTGATAACAAAACCACAACAGTCCCCTGCAAATCTCCAGCAGCAGATCCAGTCAACAAGCCAACAAGTAGAAGGAGGCGACTCAAGACCTCTCCCCAGCAAGCGAACATAAAGGAAGAGCCCTCAGCTCTCAGGAAGTCCACCCGAACACGGGGAGGAAACGCACACTCATACAGAGAATCAGGAAGTGCTGATGAAGATATCAAATTTTTGAATAAAACTGCAAAGCAGGCACTGGACTCTGCAGAAAATGTAACTGGAAGCAAGAGGCAGTCAAGAATACCCAAGAAAAATGTCCAGTCCTTAGAAGACCTGGCTGGCCTCAGAGAGCTCTTCCAAACCCCAGAGCACACCCAGGACCCAGTGACTGATGACAAAACCACCAAAGTCCCCTGCAAATCTCCACTAGCAGATCCAGTCAACAAGCCAACAAGTAGAAGGAGGCGACTCAAGACCTCTCCCCAGCAAGCGGACGTAAAGGAAGAGCCCTCCGCTCTCGGGAAGTCCACTCGAATGCGTGGGGGAAACGCACACTCACACAGAGAACCAGGAGGTGCTGATGAAGACATCAAATTGTTGAAAAAAACTGCAAAGCAGACACTGGGCCCTGCAGAGAATGTAATGTTCAGGAAAAATCGGCTAAGAGCACCTAAGGGAAAGGCCCAGACCCTGGAAGACCTGGCCAGTTTCAAAGAGTCGTCCCCAGTGCGGGACCACAGCAAGGAACCGGGAAAGGCCGCGGGTAGCCCTAAGGACGCTCCAGAGCAAAGTCCAGGCAGGAGGAAACCTGCGAACGTTTTGCAAAGAGGCCTCAGGGCCCGTAGAGTAAGAGCCGTGGAAGACCTGGGGAGCCACAGAGAGCCCGTCGAATCTGGAAATGAAGGCGGTGTTTCCCTGCCCTCCAAGAGGAAACGAAGAACGGAGGAAGGTTCAACAGGAGCGAAGAGGCTGCGCTCCGTGACCCCTGCGCAGGGCGCTGCAGAGGAGAAGCCACCCCCGAAGAGGAGGAGGACGGCTCCCACAGAGGGGTGTGACCCACCTGAACCCCTGACAGTGAAGAAGAGGCTGAGGGTCGTGGCAGAAAGGATGGAACTCCTGGGAGACCGGCCAAGGAGCAGCAGGGAGATTAAAACAAGGGGAAGAGAAGCAGGAAGGACGACCCCTCCACATCAGGTGATGCTGGGTGGATAGGCCATCTTGGATGGGGTTCTCTGTTGGGGGCTAATGTTTGTTCATAGCTTGAAGGTATATATGAATATCTTTTCCCAAAGGGGTCTGCATTCCACACTGAATAACTGCACACCAGGGTAAAGAATCATTTGGGGATTTACAGAGAGAATAGACAAGTTGGGGAAAATAACTAGTCAAAATTACTAATAATTTTGACAAGAGTTTCTCAGGAACTGGTTGAGTTATGCTCATCTGCAGAGGTAGGAAAGGTGCTGAGAAAAGGTGGGAGCTCAGTCCTGTGTTCCAGACCCCACAAGCAGGAGCACTGGGTGGGAGTGGTATCTGTGTCAGTCTTTACACGGTTAGACAATCCATGTGGGGATTTGCGTCCTGAGAACAACCTACCTGTCCGGCTTGTGAGGTAGGGAGGGTTACTCCTGCACGGAAAGAAGTTCATAAATTCAGTTCCAGAAATTGCGATTCTCCTGTCCTGCTCCAGCAATGATTGGGAAAGGATTAGGAAATCATTTACTGCTTGAAAAGGGCACATTTTTCTAGAATGTCTTTTAAATGCTTGTGGTAATCCCATTTGACATATATGACACTCAGATATGGTGATGGAAATTGAGACCGAATTCCTTATTCACGGTTTACCAGTAGAGAGGATTTCTCCCTGGAACACAGTGATTCCTGGCATCTTAGAAAACAACTGTTAACTTTTCAAGCAAATTCTTTTTAAGTTCACTTTGTTTATTTTTTTAAAGAGTTTATTTATTTTTTTGACAGAGAGATAGAGAGCACAAGTAAGCAGAGAGGCAGGCAGAGGGAGAGGGGGAAGCAGGCTCCCCGCTGAGCAGGGAGCCCAACATGGGGCTTGATCTCAGGACCCTGGGATCATGACCCAAGCTGAAGGCAGCCACTTAACCAACTGAGCCACCCAGGCGCCCCTAAGTTCACTTTGATCCTCTCTCTCTCTCCATGTTGGATTGTGAGAATTGTATTACTCATGACTGGCATGTTGTGCATGTCTTGACACTTTTAGGGAATGTCCCTGCGCTCTAGACGTCCAAATAAAACCGAGGTAGCAGAGGAAAGACCCAAGCCTGTTATAACAGCAGCAGAAAAGCCGAGAACAAAGAGAAGCGACAAGAAGCCCCTGAAGACGTCCCAAGAGACAACGTTACAAAGCCCAGAAGACGGAGCCAAGAATTCGGCATGTGGGGGCAAAACCCGTGAAAGCAGAACGTGTCTGAGGTCTGCCAGCCTGGGTCAGATGCCCTCGCCTGACGTGGCTGAGGAGAAGCAAAGGGAGAAAAGAGTGGGTGTCCGTGGGAAGAAGCAGGAGGAAGAAGTAAGGCAACCTTCAGACCCCATGCGTTTGAGATCCAGAAAAATTACAGTCCCTCCTGGAGGAAATGCTTCAGAGAGCGAACCCCAACAGAGGGTAACTCGGAGCGCCAAGAGATGTGCCGAAAATATAAAAAAGGCAAGTAATTTACTGTTTTCCTTTTTTTTTCTTTTTTTGTGAGCATAGAGTATTGCAATACAATTTTTGCCCCACGTGCAGAAGCAAAGAGAGCATGACCTATAACGCCCTGTCGGCTCCTAGTTATACTGGTGTAGGAAGCATGAGTCTACAGCACGTGTTTTGTCGCAGCTGTATTCAGCTGGATCTGTCTCCACTTCCAGTAGAAAACTGACGTTTTGAAGACACCATCCAGGAAGAGCCAGGAATTTATGCCGTCAGTACTTTCTGACCGCCTGCAACACACCCAGTAAGAAAATTCTGGGTCAAGGTCTTCAGTGTCCCCATTAGTTCAGCAGAACTTACTAAGGCAGAAAGGCGGTCCTGCCTGGCTTTCCCAGGAGTTCCAAGAGTGTCCCACGGTGAGTGGTGTGCGACGCCTGCTCATGTTACGTCACCTTTAGCAGCACGTGAGCCGTCTGCCATCTGACTAAATCCACAGCGCGTGCTTAAATTCGGTCGGTGTCCTTCTGCGGAATACGTGGTTTTGTGAGTTTGAACGAACGGGGTTCCGCAGCTCCCTTTCTGGGGGTGGTATAAATTTCTGAGCGCGCATTTCGAGCCAAGAGGCTGGTGCTGTGGGTCGCTACTCTAACCCACACACGCGACCTTTCTGCTTCACCGTCCGGTTCAGTGCCAGCTGCGAAGGCAGAGGAGGTCTGTTTCCCGCGAGCCGGAATGGGGGTGATGGCGTCATTGGGCACCCCTGCCCCCCTTTGAGCCGCGAGGGAGCAGGGACAGAGCAGGTGACTGTGGTCAGCGAGAACAGAGTGTACTCCGCCCAGCCCTTTATTAGCTCGTGTAGCGCCCATCCTCTTGTCCTCCGGCGTGTGGGTCTCCACCTTGACCTTTTCCTGATATTTCGGTCATGGGATGACCATCTGCTCCGTAGGTGGGGACACCTTCAGTCAGTGTTCAAGGATTTCCGGTCATTTGCTTTCAAACTCGGCCGTCGATTTTTTCAATTCTTGCCTTTTGTTTTCCTGACCTCCCCTCCCCTCAGTGACATGTTAAAGATCACTTGGTGAGGTCCCTGGTGGGGTCTGCCTCTCATGGGCTGTTGGGTCAGGGGAGGGCGTAAAGTAGGAGCGGACACCCCACTGGTTCTGAGAAGGCAGGTGACCTCTTGTTTGATCTGATTGTCCAGAAGGATGAGCCTCCTCTTAGCTCCTTCGGGAGCAGGTGCGGCCGGTGGTCACACTCACCGAGCATGGAGAGATTGTCCGCTTCATACACAGAGATTCCTTAGAAGACCCAAAACGTCTTGTCCTGTTTATACATTTGAATTCACTTTTTTGAATGGTCTTTTTTAATTAGTGAAAAAAAGTGTGTATTTGTGTGGAAGTTTTCTTTCTTTCTTTATTATGTATTAACTTAAAAATAAGTTACAAAGCTTCCTATTTAAATTTATAGTAACATTTTAAAGAACAAAAGCAACTTTCACAGGGCACATCTCAAAACTCATTTCCAACCTTAAAATTAATTTCCTAAAACTAAAGGCCTGTGTCACACCCAGTAAGGATTTGGGTTTTTGCAGAGTTGGTTACGAAACATTGTTCTTTTCAGTTACTTAAGAGTTCTATTTTTCTTCCCAAACAGGATAATGACAACGTGGGCATCAAGAAATTAAGAACCAGAAGTCGTCGGGACAATGAAGATATTTAGCTAAGAAGTTGAAAAGGGGAGAAAGAAAAAAAAAAGTAATAAGTTCAGTTTAGTGATATATTCTAGTACAATATTTGGGTGAATATAAAAGGGAATTTTGTAAATAATGCTATCTGGCTGTTTAAGGAAAGAAAGCTTAGAATTTTCTGTCTCCAAGTGGTCTATTCACAAAGGCCACGTGGAGGTCATGAAGAGGACTGCTGGTCTCATTAAGTAATAAAAATGTGAAATTTGGCTTGGGGACGGGTGGGGGGCGGGGGTTGGGACCAAGTATGGCCTTTAACGTGGCCAAATGAAGCCGTGACGTTTGTCACCCCTGCCCGTGCTTTTCAGTCCCATGTGCGTGCACTTCCCCACGCTGCACTGTAAATGCTTTGTGTGAGTCTGGGTCCCACAGCAGAATGTGAACGCAGGGACTTCTGTCCCTAGGTCCCCACACTGGGCGGGCACTCAGGAAACATGAATGAATGGGCAGATGAACAAACTCATCGGCTATTTCTTTACCATGTGGGACACGTTGGGTCCACTCTCGAGGGCTGTTGGTCCCCTGCACGGGACAGCCCCGTCCCCGGGGTCCCTACCACGGAAGGGAATACACGTGCGACCTGGAGGAGGCTGGTATTTAATGACTGACTGGCGGCTTGTCTTTTCCGCCTCAGGCTTCTCTGTCTGACCTGGGACTGCTCGCATCTGAGAGGGCCATCCGGCACTGGGTGTCGGGGCCATCGGCCGGGGTGCCACTCGTCTCTGAACGGCGACCGCTCTCCTAGCTTCTCGCGTTTTCCTTTTACCTTTCCGAGCTCTCTCGAATCTGCTCCCACCTGTGCTTTCTCTGACCGCCCCGTCGGCTGCCTTCCTTTCCAGCATGCCCCTTGTTCTGCAAACCACCCAAACCCTCCTCCAGAAAAGATGGCGATTTCTGCGCCGTCCATGCAAGCCACAGCCCCTCTGGTTTCAGACCGAGACAGCTCCCTGCTGGGCATTTCCATCTCCGTGTTCCACTCCGTCCTGTTCCTCTTTCTGTGTCCCCTGAAATAGAAGACAGCGCACCTGCCATCCGGTCACCTGTCCGAGTCCTCCCCACTCCCCTGTCTAGCCAGGTCGAGGTGGGGATGGAAGACTAGAGAGGGCAGCCGTCCCCTGCAGCGGCCCCGTCTGTCCGTTCTGATACTTTTGTGTCTGGCATAGAGCCAGGTGCACGTAATGAAACATTTGCTGAATGAATGCCTGGATCTAGGCACGTCTCTGGGTCAGTGGTAGTTGCTTTTGCCAAAGTGGCTGCCGTAATCACATTCCAAACAGCGTTGTCCAAGATCATCCAGAAGAGTGGCGGCTTGGGGGAGGGCTCTGGGGTGAGGCCGGCAGGGGACACTGGAGAGGCTCCACGGGGCAGGTGATGGTTGAACTGGGCTAGAAGAGGGGTGGGGTCTCGGGGAGCGGAAGAACGGGGAGTAAGTTTAGGAAGTGCAGCCCCGATGAGAAAAGGCACTTTATTTGAAGGTGCGAGTCATGAATGTGTCATTGTAGCAAAATACAAGAAAATGTAAAATAATGGGATTTTTCTATGATTAAGCTGTTCTGCCAACACTTCAGATTTCATAGTAATTATGAACCTTGCATATAGAAAAATTTCAATTAGCACATGCCTGGGGAATGGGATATACTGGTTAATTAAGAAACCCTTTAGGGTTCAGTTCTAACCAAAAACCTCACTGCAGTACATCAGCATATCTCACCTTCGTAAGGGCACAGTATTTCCAGAGCATAGGAAGAGCGTCTTAGAGGCCTGTAGATGCCGGGTTAGGAAGGCTCATGATAAAGCCTGTCCTCAGGACACGTGTTTCACTTGGCATTTTGCGGGGAAGCATCAGACAGTAAGCAACTAGGTCAACTTTGAGGACACGGTGCGAGAAAGAAATACCTACTTGCCCTGGGGTTTGGTAACTTCTCTGGGCCTCAGATTCCAAGTGAGCAACATCCACCTGATAGAAAGTTCTCAGTGAACAGAAACTATTTTTACGTTTTGTGCCTCCACACGTCTGCATGATCTGCCCGCCAGGCTCTCTTTCTGTATTTCTGTACTCTGTGCCGGGCAGCCGCTGACTTCCTTAGGCCAGACCCCTCCCCATACACACACGTGCACACTCCTATTAACACACACACACAATCCTACACACATACTCCTATGCACACATGTACACATCATAGTAACACATTCCCACACACACCCTCATACAAACATACATACACATACAAACTACTCCTCTAACACACACACACACACACACACACACACACTGCACTTTTCTCTGCCTGAGACTCCCCACGTCCTTCCTGCTTCATAGACGGTAACCTCCAGGCCTGAGCTTGGCTCTGGTGAGGCTCCTCCAGGAAGCCTGGCTCCCCGGTTTCCCGGTCCGGCGTGGCCTCCACCCCTTGCTCCGGGGGCCTCCTGGGCTAATCTGTGGCACGTGGCTCCGGGGAAACCAGCGCACTACCTGGGAGTCAGCCTCGTCTGCTAGCACGAAGCTCTGTCCTTCACAACGGGCAGACCGGGGTCCACCAGCACGTTCCAGTGGCCCCAGCCACATGACGTGGCCGACCAGCTGTCTGTGAAGTGACATTTTAAAACCCATAGGCTTTTTATGAAAGGAAGGGTGGGGGGGATGGAGGCAAAAACAGGAGCCACAGACCGGGGAGCCACAGACCGGGGCTGAGTCAGAGGGCCCTGTTCGCTGGCATGTCTGCGTCTCTAGGACTCTGACGTGGTGGGACCGCAACTCTTCCCCTGGCTCCCCTGGCCGGTGAGCCGTCGCATTAGCCCTGCGGGAACAGCCCTCATACATAGAGAAGGGGACCCCCTGGGCCCCCGACCATATCTGATCAGTCTGGGCGGAAGCGGTGGGTCCAGGGACAAGGATTTGACCCAGGCCTGCCAGACTCAGCCTTTTGGCCGCTGGAGCATGATCTAGATCCTGGGAGAGAAGGTGTGAGCAAGTCCCGGGGGTGGGGTCCCGGGGGTGGGACCCCGTGGTGAGTGCGCTTGTCCCGGGGAGGAGGTGTTCTGTCGGGAGGTAGAGCAAGGCTATCAGGTGTCTGCGTGTGTCTGGACTTTATCCCTACCTGGAGGGGCTGAGGAAGAAAGGAAGGGAAGGCTCCCTCAATCCTACACACGTCAGGACGGGGAACCTGGGACTCGACTGCCCCGCACTCACCGGGTGGAGGCTTCCCAGGTTGTCACGGGGGGACGACATCGCAGATGTCGACTCCATAAAGCAAAGGCTACCTCTTCACTAACAATGAGTCAAGATACGTGGCTGGGATACTATCTAGGAGTTTCCTCTAGGTGAGCCACTGAATCGTCTTCCTGGACGCAGTTCCAGGCCCCCTCCCCCGGATTCCAGGGCCGTGCAGAGAGACCAGGCCTCTGAGGGCAGGGGCATGGTCCTCCCCATCTTGGCACCTCCAGCGCTGGCACATGAGCATCCAGTAATCTGTAAACTGGGAGTTCGTGAATGGTGGTCTTTACAAAGGACAGAATGCCCGTGACTTGTTCGCACAAAGCCCCTCCTCGTGTCTCCACCATGATTTCGTAGGAATGAAAGATCTATTTGATATGTTTATTGGGCCCCAGAGGGCCCTGCTGTTGGGCAGACTCAGCCTCATTCTCACCAACCCAATCTGTAAGCTAGTGAGTCCCAAAGTTTCCCGGACGAGGGGTTTAAACAGCCATCAGTGACGATCTTCTATAAAGTATTGAAGGGAAATATTTCTAATCTGAGTAACAGAAGGTTGGGTGTCTTGTGATAAAAAGAATCACAATAAATCGAGAAAAAGTCAAGTGACTTTTTGGAAATGGATAAAAAATTTGGAAGCTGGATAAAAAATCCGAATTGGTGATTCACAGATAAAATACAAAAAATAAAAGGTGAAAAGATGCTCGACCCACTGCAAGTTAGGGAAATGCAAGTTGAAATGAAGTATGACTTTTTTGCTTCTAGGTTTTGCAAAAACTAAGAGGTTTGCTCGTATCCAGGGTTAGTGATGCAGAGGCAAACAGGAACCAGCTGCAGCACCAGCGGTAAACGAGTTAGGCCATCTTCTGGCAACTTGGCAGTTACTACTGATAATTAAGATGATACATATTAAAATGTGTATAGCCCAGAAACTCCACCCCTAGGAAGCTCTCCTGGAGAAGTACTTGGCACCCGAGAGCAAACGCACGTGCATGCAGGTGTTTTCGTCCCGACACTGGAGGATGCAAGCCAATGTCCATGACGGAGGAATGACCATCAGAGTCTGTGAGGTTTGGAGAATACGAAGTAGCCCTTTAAAGGCAGCTGAGGAAGCTGCATGCGTGTGGACATGGCCAGATGCTAAGAACGTTGAACAAAATGGCGATTCACACAACTGCATAGAGGGGACCTGTTTCGTCACTTCTAAGATGCAAAGTTTTCATATATTAATTCTCTAAGGTTCAGATGTATCTCACCCTTGAGTCCTCCGGTGCTCGGAAATGCCATGTAGCCTGGTAGAAGGCATACACCGCCTTCCTAATCCACGCCATTCAATCCTAGCCAGGCACTAAGCTCCTTCGGCTGTTGGCTAACCTGCTCACTAACCTGCAAGTCTGTCTGAGGTCATTAGCATGTGAAGGCATGTTTGAATGTTTCCATTTGATGGGGGGGGGGGTACCCCTGTGGCTGGCCTGGTGTTCCTTCCTTTTCTGAGGCTGTGGTCTCGGTCAGATTGGTTGAGTCCCCTGGTCCTCGGTTGTCTGGTTGATGCCCATTCTTGCCCCCACCATCCATCTCCCAAACCTCCCCTGTCTGCACCTACACTTCTCTAGTCCCTTTATCCCAGGTCCTGCTGTACCTAGAGCGGATAAGGGACATGCAGACATGCAGATAGACCCGTAAGGAACACCCAGTAATTAAATGGTCCATGGGAGCAAATGGCATTTCATAGCAGGTGATATTTGGGGGTGGGAGGAGAGGGAAAGGGATATAAAAGGTTATGAAATCATCCATTTTAGCAAATATAACAAGCCTCATAAAATTTATTAATAAATACAAATAATAAGACGCATATGTTTAAATTCCACGTTAGCCCTGGGATATCTGAAAGAGGACGTTGGTGTGTGGGCCTGGGAAGGAGGTGAAGGTGGAGGGGTGCAGAGAGAGATTTGGGGATGACCAGAGACATATGCATGTGCAAAGGGAGATCTAACAGGGTTTCAGATTTTAGGAGGCAAAGCAGCGTTGGAAGGACTTTCTGATTCCACCTGGCCGTGGACTTTAAGCATTCTGTCATCTTCCTTGGGGACTCCGAGAAGCCACTGCTCAGAGCACAGATCCCTGTTTGGATTCCAGTAGGAGCACAGGCTCCCAGAAGGGCAAGTTATTACTCTGTGCTGCACACACGGGTCATGCCTTCTGAAGAGCAGCTGGGAGCTGGGGCCAACCCCCAGCCACCATGCCTAGTGTCTGGGCTGTTTCCCTGCCAGGGCTGAGCTAGATGTTAGAAGTCCTAAATTAATTGTCTACATAACTCAATGTCTACCTCCTAATGAATGTCTTGTCTAAAAGGATGTAAGGCGCAGTTCGAATGCAATGAAGAGATTTCATGGAAGAAAGAGACACAGGCTGGAAGTCAAAGTAAAGATTTATCCTTGCATCAGAATGTTTTAGATCTTGCAATTTGCATATACAAAGAATTCAGCAACATTCACTGGCATTATAATCAGAGCAAGATCAAATTATAGATGTAATAAGAGAAAATATGATAGTTGAAACTGGGAATACATACATATATTATAAAGATTGCACATAAATTAAACACAACTGAGTTAAACAAAATTATCAGTAATCATACATTTTAAAAATAACATGGGCATGTCTCGGAATGCTGAAACAGACATGTCAGGCTCATTTTAAAAAGTTTTTAAAAACACATAAAAATACCTTTTAAAACACTGGTATGCATTCTTCATTCGTCTAGCACGTGGAGAGAGACAGTAAAGTGAGTCACACAGTGACCGTACAGCTTGTCGATCAGAACGGTAGGCTCCTAATCGCTATTTGGCATTTGAATGCAACCGCATGCAACATACAAAAACGTGACAGGAAGGACGGTGGAGTCGGTGCCGTCAGCGTGGTATGGTTTGTTATGTACAGTGGACCTACTTTGACCGAGGGGGAAGAAGAGGTCAGCTTTTTGGCTGGCACAGATAGGGCGGCCAGTCCCCAAGTGCCCAAAGAGACTGTTTGGACCGGAGGGGGCCTTGGACTGGGTGCGGGGGCCTGGGCAGAGGCCATGAGGCTACAATTCCCAGGCCCCCAGAAAGGCCAGTGCCTCCAAGGGACAGTGGCTTCTGCTTTGTCTCCAGAATTGGAAGGGCTACAGAAGGTGCCAGGATGCTTGCAGTGGGCACAGGAGACGGAAGAACACACACATGGGGCACTTTCCCAAGGGTACCCCGGATAAGGTTGATCTTAATCTCCATCCAAGAGATGCCAGGTGGCCACTAAAAGGCCTGACAGATTCTAATGAGGGTTCCTAAATTAGACCCAAACCCATTCCCTGACTTTGACTTTAGTTACCTTCACCACAACTAGCCGGCTCGGTTTCCAGGGTTTGGTGCCGAATGAAAGCTTGGTTCTCTCTCTTCTCCTTCAGTCAAAGAAAGGCTCTGGACTTGGGGTTTTAACAATGAAAACATATGGGACCAGCTGGTGAGTCTTGCAAAGTTCCCTCCATTTTCCTCCTCGACCCCAATGCATTCTCACTGTACTGGGAAGGAGAGAGGGATGCATTCAGCAGTGCGTGTGTAGCCCAGGGATGCGGCTGGCGGGGTGGGGGGGGGGGGGTTGGCAGCAGTCACAAAGTTGTGCTTCTGCCCTTCCTGCTGGCACCTCCTCTTACCCAGGGGTGGGGCTCAGAGGAGCAGCGGAGGCTTGATTACGCAAGGCTACTATCAGCATGTAACCAGCCTTGGGTTTGCATTGTGCACACCAGGGACGGACACCGGATGAATAGTGCAATAGGAGGGTACAATCACTTCTCAGTGGAAATGTCAAATAAGGCCTTTATATTTCTTTTAAAAAGCAAAAACAAAAAACAAATGTACCCCAAATGCACATGTTAAATGCTTTTAGTAAGTCAGAGCAGGTGTCTTTTTTTTTTTTTATATTGTGCTCATCTGCTCATCTGCTACCGTATGGCCACAGAAAGATCACTGTCCTTAAACTTTTCTACATTCATCCTTCCCCCCCCTTTTTTTTTTTTTGCCCCACTAACCAATCCTGTCTGGCAGTGAGATCGTTATTACCCAGTGTCAAAGGTCTCAGTAGTATTTCCATTCAAAAATAAGTTAGCCTTTAGATTTAAGGATTTCTCTCTCTTTTTCTTTTATTTAAATATTGGGGAGTGGGACTTTAAAAAAAAACATATAAATCTAGATTTTAAGATTTCTTTTCTTACAAACAATCTTAGCTTTTACAAGATTTTTTTTTTTTTTTTAAATACCAAAATGCTCCTCAGAAAGTTTAAAGCATAATTGCTTGTGGTTTTCTCCCCAAGCGCGTGCTCCTTGCAGCTGTGTGAGTTGGATGTTCGGCTTTATCTGAACGTTAGGACTGGGGAGTGGTTGGTGTTGAGGCTCTAGGAGAGCTCAAGACCAGCTGGGCGGCGGGGGCAGAGTGGGAGGTGAGGGTGAGAAAGGCAGATGGTCATCTGCGTCAAACGCCCAGACAGACAGACAGCAAGGGGCTACGTGGGAGCACAGCCCGCGAGCTGGTTGCGCTGTACCCAAAGCCATGGGCGAACCTTACCCCCGGCGCCTACATCTCCCCTCTTCTAGCCAAGGCAGCAAGGACCCAGCCTTGAGTAAACGCATGTTTAAGTCTCACTCTACAGCCACCAGCGACGCTAACGTGTTTTACACCTGCATTCAGGCTGCAGAGTCTTTGACCTTCAAAATGTAAAAATCAACCACATGAGTTGCAACAGAGGATTTCACAGAATTCCCTATTTACAGTGTAACCTCGTGAACATTTTACCTTCCACAAAATGCCACTGCTCGGGGCTGTAAAATCAGGGTCAGGAAAGAGAATTTTCAACTGATTTTTGAGTCCTTGACCGCTTTCTTAATAGCGGGCTTTGTGTTTACTCTCCTGCATAAGCACATGTTGCATACTAAGATTTTTAACATTTAGAGGTGCTGCATGTGTGAAATTCAATGATGTGATGAACCTGATGCAAAATTAAAATAATTACTGATACTAGCAGAAATATATTTTACAGGATATTACTTGACCTTAATATATTATTCCACTTTTTAAAAGGGGTATTTAAGATTTAATGACTTTATAGCTGGTGGCCTTTAAAGCATAACAAAATATATACAAAGAAATTAGGATGGGTATTAATGTCAACTATGAAATAAATTAACATGATTTTTATAAAATATACTGACCATTAAATTAAAAAATATTTTAAGGCAGGAATTTTCATTTGAAATTAGCATAATCAGAAAATATATCAATAAAATCTTGTACCACTTTGTAGCAGAATTCATACTGTTCCTGGGGAAAAAAAAAAAAAAAGACGTTAAAGTGATATTTTTTTAAAAATCCATTAATTTAATTAGGAGAAACATTTAAAAAGAAGACATGAAACAGTGTGACCGGTTATAACATTTACTTTTTGGGCACTTCCAAATAAAGCTGGATTTTTGTTGTTTTTGTTATTGTTGTATTTTAAGATTTTATTTATTTGAGAGAGAGAGAGAAAGTGAGAGAGCGAGCAGGGTGGGGAGGGGCAGAGGGAGAGAATCTCAAGCAGTCTCCCCACTGAGCGCAGAGCCCGTCTCAGGACTTGATCCCAGGACCCCGAGATCATGGCCTGAGCCGAAACCAAGAGTCGGATGCTCGACCGACTGAGCCACCCAGGTGCCCCTAAAGCTGTTGTTTTATATAGAAAATGTCAATGTTTAGTTTCAACTTGGCGTATTTTAGGGTAGTCTGAGTAAAAGGCCTTCAGTTTTCATATTTAAACTGGAAAACAGGTATTTTTGAAATGACAATGAGAAAAGTCAGAATACTGAACTTCAGATAAACTTCACAATGAACAAACAAGTAATCTATGGAAGTTTAAAAAGATGAACCTCTAGGCTATTTTTAAACCTAAGTTTACTCTAAAAAGGGGACACTGTTTTATATAAATTTTACTAGAATTCAGAAGAATATTGCCTTCTCTCTGTCTAAGGCATTTAACTCATTAGAACATGGCTGCACATCATCTGACTCTTGTCCTCCTCGGGGATCTTGGAGGGGGTAAGGCTGGGAGCCAGGGCTGTGGGTGGATAGAGGGGCGGCCACACGGGGCCTGTGGTGTCGCCAATAGCGGGCACTCCATGGGAAGACACGTAAAAGACGGAGCCGACGGCAGTTGCCAGAGGTTTTGGAGAACTGTGTGCGTGACGATCAATGGGCAGAGGGGGAGTGGACCCCAAAGTTTTGAGTAACAACAGACGGCAGCTAACCTGCCTCTCAAGTAACAGGGTCTGGTTGCTTGCAGACCCTAGACATCGCTGGCTGAGTGGCCATGGCAGTTGGGCCCTCAAGTGAGGGGCCTGGGAAGCCAGAGAGACCCAGTGTGGCCGCCAGCCCCTCCCGCCTCCTCTCCCAGTATTTGGAAGGTACTTCAGCCACACGTCAAAGTGGCTCCAATCAGGCAGGAGGTGGAGACGCCATTAATCACTCTCTGTTTTAGCAGGAAACACAAGAGCAAACCACGACCCAGCCACACTGTGTCTTGCGTCCAAGTCACTGGTGGCCAGGGATCAATGGCATGTATTTTGGCAATTTATTGGGATGACATGGGCCACACCTCAGGTTACAGACATTTCCGATCAAGGCACAAAGCTCCCAGAAAACAAAACAAAACAAAAAAACACACACACTTTTAGCCTTGGAATGCCAGTTGCCCTAAAGCCTATCTCAGGAGTCTTGCAGAGTGGCCAGCAATTTGCTGACTTTCAAAGTCAGGTTATAAACCCTCTGTTAAACGGTGTCACCGGAACAGAGAGCACAGACACGGGCTAAATGACAGCCACGGGCAGCTTCCCAGGGAGGGGTCCGGCGAGAGGCGGCAGTGGGAAGAGCAGAGCTGAGTCAGGGGGCGTTCGGATGGAGAGGCTCTTGGACATAGGATACATGGGCCAGACCAGATGAATTTATGAGAGCTAAGGTCCCTTCAACACCAAGGAAGTGTTTGTATGCTGAGCCAGACAAGGGCGCCTCCCTGGGCCAGGCACTCGTGGGGTCACTGACGGACATACATAAAGCCAATGTGCACATCGACTAAAGGCAGGGGCGATCACCCCATTTTCCACAGATAAGGAACTAAAGTCCAGAAAGTGGAAGGAGCTTGTTCGAGGTTGCAGAGCCATGATGGGGGCCAGCCATGCATTTGGGATGACTGCCCGAAGCCCGAGCATCAAAGGAACGCCACGGCTTAGCTTTTATATTTAACCGGGGGCAGGACAAAAGCTACAACCGCTGCCTGGGGAAGCCTGTAGTGGACTTAAGAACAGTCAGGAAAGGAGCTGAGAGAGTCTGGCTCAGAATTAAAAAAGGAATTTTTTTGGAGGGTGTTCCTATTCATTATTATTATTTTGATCTAGAAAATCCCCCATGGAGGGGTCTGCCTCTGTGTTTTCCATGCCCAAAGTCGTTCACGTTTGTGATGCCCCTAGGAGGTATTAGCTATCGGGAGGCAGGCATGACTTTTAGAAGGACCTCTCTAGCATCTTCCAGAGGTCTAGCAAGAAGGACTGCCTGTGCTGGGATGAGGGCTCTAAGGAGAGCAGAGGGCCCCTCGCACCATCTCCTTTCTGCTCTCAGTCACGGCCCGGGCCTAAGAGGGGCACGTGGGGCAAGGTGTGTGGGGAGCCAGCAGGCACCCTGTTTCCTTTACTCATAGTGGCTCTCAAACCTGTCTGCACTTTGGGACCACAGGGAGGGCTTTAAATATGTCAATGCCTGCCTGGGTCCCACCCCCAGAAAGCTTAAGGGCAGCCTGGCAGTGGAGGAATATGAACTCTCTCCAGGCCCGGCTAGTGTGCCGTCGGGGTGAGATCCGTGCTCCCGCCCACCCTGGGGGCGGGAGGCGAACCCCGCTGCACTCCGGTGGTTCTAGCAGTTGGGCTTCCCCTGCGATGGGAAGGTTGTGGAAGGCTCTCCTGCCACCTTCTATACTTGCTGGAGTCAGGATCCTGTTAGCCATGCAGAGTGAGTGGACAGGGAGGGCAAATGTAAAAACAGGAAGACCGGAGAGAAATGATGGGTTATAACAGTTTCTGAAATCGCACTTATTGGGGTAGAACAATCACCACGGTTGCGAGGAGGCACGCCTTCTGCAAACCAGAAAGTGTGTGGATCTGTCATAGGATGAAAGAGAACGGCGCCAGAATATGGTGGAAGAGTCACTTGGACACAGAAAGCTGGTATCATCAGTGCATCTGTCCAAGGGGTCTCACAGTCTAAAGCCACGAGTGTGCCCCTCCTCCCGTGTCCTGCCCAGGGGACAGTCCCCAGCAGAGACAAGGAAGGAAGGGGGTCCATAAAACTTCACTGCAAAGAGTACCATGAGCTCTTTCCCTTGGGAAGCTCACCCTCCTCCCTCCCCACACACTCGAGCTCCTTGAATGAAACAGACACCAAATTCAATGTAAGACAATTCTTGACCCTTCCAGAAATGTCCCCATGGCTCCATTTCTTACCAGGGTTTGCACCATATGTGGTCTCTGAAGTCGCAAACTCTTCACAGCTTGGAATACGTCTAAAAGGCCCTCGGCTTTCACTCGTTCCAGAATGTTGCTGAGCGCTATGAATGTACCTGTTCGCCCGGCTCCAGCACTGGGGAGGAAAAGTGCTTAATGCAGATAACCAAACGCACCCGTGGGGATGAGAAAGGGACAGCCCGCAGCTCAGCCCTACACATCAGCGCAAAGCCATCATCACTGAAAGCGATCAAAGTTTGGATTTCTAACGATCATCTATACTGAGCGAGAGTCAGCAAACATGAAATTCCTAAAACACTTGTCCAGTTGCAGCAGAAAGGTATCTCTTGAGTTGGATCGAGACCGGTTACAAACTTTCAAGCTAGGGCAACCATGTCCCCCCCGCCTGGTGTAGACTGCTGGTTCTCAGAGTGTGGTCCCCAGGACCAGCAGCATCAGCATCGCCTGGGGACTTGTCAGAAATGCAGACCCTCCTGGTTTAGGACTAGGGAGAGGTCATCTCTGTCTAGACTCTCCTTCTGTGCTAGGGACCGCCTTCTGAGAGGTGCTGGTTCATAAGGTGTGAGGTTAAGACAGGGGGCAGTCACTGCCAGTAAAGACTAGATAAGGGACACCTCCCAGCAAAGATCTGGGTCCACTTCCCTTAAGATGATCATTTTCTTGATACACTGGATAAACCCTACAAGAGCAGAGCTCAGACACCCTCAGGAGAGCCAAGCAACCAGGCCTAAAGTGGGCAGGTCTGGCTGGCTTCTTCCAGAAAGCCCTCCAGGCCCAGAGGCCTGAGGGTGGGCTGATTCTAAGGCTCCTGACCTATTTCAACGACTGTCCCCACATCTGCCCTTGTGGGACCTTGTTCACCTTTGACTCCCTGGTGCCCTCCGTGTGCTAAACTCCGTCTGGGTCTGTGGAGGCAGAACACAAAGGAACTCTTTCTAGTTTATTCCAAATGACTCCTACAAAGCCCCCCCCGGGAACTGAAAACCGAGGCCGGTGCTCCACCTGCTGGCCAGGCCCGAAGTGCGCCGAGGCCGGTCCCAGGCAAAGAGTTCCAAACCCTCCAAGGTCAGCCGAGGCCCTGGCAGCTCCAAGGGGTGGGTGGGGCGGGGCCAGTGGCAGTCACAACAAACAGTGCAAGCCACGTGTGGAAGAAGAAATAGAAGTGCAGCTTCAGAAGCAAATGAGCACCCCGAGAATGAAAATACCCCAAACTCCTGCCTGCTAGGGAGAGCTTTGGGATGGCGGCCGGCCAGGGGTTGGAGTGACCAGAGCTGAGTCAGCGCGGAAGGGCCCTGAGTTGGCAGGTCTTTACATTTGGCCAGATTCACCCTTTCACCCTTGCAACACTGCTTATCAAGGTCCTTGCTGGGGATGCCCCACTGCCCCCAGGCATTCCGCACCGAGCACGTCCCTCCAGTGGCCTCCCTGGCGCCTGACTCGGGAGCTGGGCTGAGAGGCTTGGGGCCGGAGTGGGGCTGCAGGCCTCTGGTAGCAGTCCCAGCCTGGACATCCTCGGGGGCCTCCAGAAAGTCTGTCTGCCGTGAGGATGTGCTGTAGCATGACTTGGATCCCCGAGGACCCGGGGAGAGGATAGGGAGGGGTGGGCACATCTGCCAGGGCCAGAACCACCCATGCAAGCCGTTGAAGTTCGGGAGTGGGTCTGTCTGAGCCGTGCTCAGCAGGTTTTTGGAGGACTTCAAAAGCCTTGTGGAGATGTGTGTTTGGGTCACTTCCTTGCTCCTCCTCCCACAACGTCTCCTGCATGTATCTAAGATGACATTTACGCACGTAAAGCTAGCTGTGCAAGGGAAAGTTAAAAGTAGAGTCTAGGGAAATGCCGCGGCTGGGAGCAGCACCCTGGGCGCGGGGTCTACATCTACCCCACCAGGAGGGGCGCCCCGGGCCCTGGGCCGCTCACCTGCAGTGCACGGTGATGGGGTGGTTGCCCGTCTGTTGTTGCTGCTTCTGCACGGCTGCGATGAGGTCGATCATGCCTTTGCCCTCGGCCGGGATCCCGACCTCGGGCCAGCCATGGAAGTGGAACTGGCGGACCATGCGGGTCTGCTCCTCCTGGTGGGCCAGGGGCTGCAGGCAGGAGAGGGCATTTCCGCTCACACAACCCCGACCACCCAGGACCAGGCCCAAGCCCACCCACCCTCCCGCGAACCAGGGCCCAGGCTCGGGCTCCTCCTGGGGCCTTCACAGCCAGCACAGTCCCCGTGTGGCTGGCCTGAGGGTCCTGGCCAGGCTGTCTGTGGGCCGTGTGCACCCCAGAGCGGAAGGTGGCAGAATTTCCTTCTGAGAGGGAAGCAGGATATGCAGGGGATGGTCCCCGGAGCCCCCGGCAGGGCCCGCCGGACACATGAGGGATCCTGGCAGCTTTGCTGAGAGAACAGGAGCGTCTCCTTCTTAAGAAGCCAGGACCCCTCATGCCCCCCAGAGGCTCTGAACAAGTCTGGAGAGGCCTCTGTGGCTTCATCCACACGCCTTCTTCCTCCCGCCCCCTCCCCCGCCGCTGCCACTTCTCCTGAGCGGGGTGTTGGTGGCCGTGGAATGCCTCTTGGAGTCGGTCACTCCGCTCCCCCACCCTCGTGCTCCAGCAAGGAGACACGTGACCACGGAGGTCCGGAGGGTAGAGGAGATCTGCCCCTTGATAACACGGCTCCCTGTTCACTGCACTGACCGCAGATACGAATGCACCAGTTCGAAAAGGCTGGAGGAACAGGACATTCCGGGACAATCGCAAGCAGACCCTGAGGGGCGCTGCGGGGCCTTCTGTCTACGGGAGCGTCCAGCGCTCTGGCGACAGTACCTGCTTGAAGGTGACCAGGAAGTCCCGTATGCTGATGGCTTCCGAAAGCGTGTCGCTCTTTATCTCGACCGTTATCTCGCCATGAGTCACTGAGCCCTCTGTCGGCCAGTACTGGAAGCATTTATCCTTGGGGCATAAGATAAAATCTTAAGTCTCCCAGGAGATAATCTGCTGGTAGCGGTTTGACATTAGGAGGCAGGCTTGCTCTCAAACCATTTAGCGTATTTCATGTGACCGAGTCGATCGCTTACGAATGTGAGTATGAAGGCCCGTTAATACCTGCTGACCGAGGGAATCCAGAAACAGACAGGTGTATTTGGAACTCTGACACAGGAAGAGATTATTCAATCAGTGGGGCTGGAAAACTTGGCTTTCCATATAGGAAAAGGGCTGGGTCCCTGACTCGCCCTGCCAGGGCTGATAGGAACGGTCCAGCCCTCCTGGAGTTGGGCAGTGCACAACCTGCACTACCATACACGGCAGCTTCGAATCTTCGTAAAAGTAAACCCAGACAGGTTAAGACTTAAAGTCAAAAACAAAACTGTGAAAGCCTTAGAAGAAAATGTCTTTTCTTCTGGGGGTACAGAAGGACTTACTAAAAAACAAGACCTCAAAAGAGCCAACCACCCACGACACAAAGATTGTGACATCAGATTAGAACACAATGAACTTCCCTTCATCAACAAACATGGTCGAGAGAGTGAAAAGACATGCCAGCAGCTGTGACAAGATATCTGCAGTACATGCAACCCACAAAGGGTTAGTATCAAGAATATGTAAAGAATTCTTACAAGTCAATATGAAAAGAATAAGCAACTCACTAGCAAAATGGGGGAAAGATATGGCCGGGCATCTTGCACGGAGGGAACATGCCATCTATAAATATATGAAGTGATGCTTGACCTCAGAGGAATCAGAGGGATGCCAATCAGAGCCTCGAAGGGATGATGTACATGTGCGTCTAGTCAATCAGCAGACATGAGGATCCCTAACAACACTAGGGATGCCAATGAATGATCTCTCTCCTCCACTGCCAGGGTCCACTTGGAAAACGTAACCACTCTGCAACGCAGTTAGGAGCTATCTGTCAATTCAAACTGTCACACGCTCTCCAACGTAGCATTCTGTCTCTTTGGAACAGGCTCTTCCCTGTGCAGCATCAGACCCGTAGGAGAATGTGCCAGTTTGTGAAATAATAAAATGGAATCAACCCAAATGCCCACAACACAAGAAGGGACAAATAAACGGATGCAGGATATATGGTATGTGCGGTGGGACACAATGAAATACTGATGAATGAACCACAGCTACAGGCATCAAGAGTATCAGAAGCATCCCTCGGAGTGGAAAAAGCAAGTCCCAGAAGAATATGTACCGTAACGACACCCTTTATGTGAAGTTCGAAAGCGAGCAAAACTGAGCAGTAGCTTCTTTAGACATACACATATAGGATATAAAAACATTTCTGAAAAAGCCAAGACCACGTCCACTAAGATGGTTTTAAAAAGACCAGTGGTGGGGCGCCTGGGTGGCTCAGTCAGTTAAGCATCTGCCTTCAGCTTGGGTCATGATCCCGGGGTCCTGGGATCGAGCCCCGCATCGGGCTCCCTGCTCAGCAGGGAGTCTGCTTCTCCCTCTCCCTCTGCCACTCCTCCTGTTCTCTCTCTCTCTCTCAAATAAATTAAAAAAAAAAAAAAACCTGTAAAATAATAAAAAGACCAGTAGTAATAAGTGTCGGTGGAGAAACTGGAACCCCTATACCCTCTGCTGGGAGTATAAAACGGGGCAGCTGCTTTGGACATTCTTCCAAATGTCCAGCCCTATGAGTTCGTGAGACAGAGTTACGGTGTGGCCCAGCAATTCCACCCCGAGGTGTCTACCCAAGAGAAATGAAAACACAGCCACATAAGAACTCGAACATGGATGTTTCCAACATAATTCATAATAGCCCCAGAGTGAAAACAACCCAAATATCCATCAACGGATGAATGGTAAACAAATGTGGTACGTCCATACAATGGAATACTAGTTGTCAAGAAAAAAAGAACCTATGCTTGATACAACACAGTTAAAACTTGAAAAAATGCTAAGTAAAAGAACTCAATCACAAAAGACATGTTGTATGATCTCATTTACACGAAATATCTAGAACAGGCAAACCCATAGAGGCAGAAAGTAGATTAGTGGTTGCAGATGAGGAAGGAATAGGGACTGGCTACTCATGGGTATGGGGTTTCTTTTGAGACCAACCGAGCCCCGTTTGATTTAACAGGAGAGGGGTGATGGAAATTATCTGGAATTAAATAGTGGTGATATTGCACAACTCTAAAAATGCTAAAAATTGCTGACTTGCACCCTTTAAAAATATGGATGGAATGGTATGTGAATTACATCTCAATATGTGTTTTTAAAAAAGCAAAGAAATCAAAACACAGATCCAGGGTAGTGGTTCTATCTTGGGAGAGCACTCAGATAGGTGTGCATTACTGGTAAAAGTCTGGTTTTTCAGTTGGAGAGTGGGCTCATGAGTACTTATTATGTTGTTAAATAAATACAGTACAAAAAGGCCCTCGATGGATCTCTGGGGACAGGAAAACATTGATTCATTCAGTTCAACCAGGACAGCATCCGTAAGGTGCACATATCAATGCCCACGTCCTTATGTCTTGAAGAAAGTGAGTAAATGTTGTTTTGTTCCACAGGTTTTGATCAAATCTGCATTTGTGGGAAATTCAAAATGGTAGACCTACAAGGCTGGTTAAATAAAATGTCGGCTAAAAACAAAAGCCAGTGTGGGTGGTCAGGGCTAAGCAAATGGAACTTTTTTTCATTTCCATCCTCTCTCCCTCCTCAGCCGCTGTGGCCTGGGCTCAGCAGCTGACCGTGGGTGGGCCATTCACAGGGGACCGCCAGGGTCTTGCAGGCGGGCTGGGCCGCCAGGGGTGCACACTGCCCCCCGAGGGCCCGGGCCGGCCACGAGCACTGCTGACCTGTTCTCTCTCCTGGACCTCCGTCAGCATTACGACCGTGTGGCACTTCCACTCCCACACCATCCTCCAGAAGTCCTCCACTGTGTGCGCCAGGGGCCCCTGGGTGGCGATGAAATAGTCCTTCTGTCGGTAGCCCTTCAAACCGGGAACAGGGGTTAGAGTCTGACCTCCCCTCATGCTGGTTCCTGCACAGCCGCAGGGCTTTAGGAGAGCCCAGGGCCTAAGCACGGAAAACGTTCTCCAGCTTCCCAGGGCGCGCCGAGCCCCAGCTGACAGGCATGCACAAGTGCGCTCTGCGATGGGTCAGGACGCCCACTCTCTCTGCAACCGAATCACCTCCCCTGCAGCACCTGGGGTCACCTCTCTGAGTGGGTATCTAGAGCCAAGCTCCCCCCGGCCACCTGCGAAAGCACCCTTGCCTCTGCTCTCACATCTTCCTGCGTTGCGGATCAGTTAGCATCACGGTGGTGGACTGGGTGTGGACTTAAGAGGAAATGGGTTCAAATCCAGTTCCTCCACGCAGCCCAAGGGACCTTTGGCACAGTTTTCTCATCTGCAAAGCGGAGTTCTGACGCAGACTCGGCCGCCACATCCTTCCCCACCCATTCCTCGGCTAACCCCACGGTGCGTGGAGACCCCTGGTGACCTGAACACACAACCACGTTGTCCACGTGGAGCGGGTTGCAGACAGTGAGGGACAGAGAGCCATGCAAGCACCCGTGGGTATTAGGGATATAACAGAAAAATTGCTGTGTCTTAAAAACAGAATGAAACTAGCAATTACTTAGCAGTACGCCTATGGTCTCTATTCCCAAAATTCATTATTCTTTTTTTTTTTTTTTTCATGCAAGTAATTCTGCTAATGAAATGATTTGGATTTCAGGATTCCTTCCTGATTGTGAAAAGGAGTTAATTAAGAGTCCCTGTGATCACAGGCGAAGGAAACCAGCTGCATCTTCGCAAAGCACGTCCAGGTCCACTGTACTTACATCTATAAAGGAGGCGTTGATGTAGTCTGTGTATTCTTGACCCCTTTTCATGGAAAGGATCACCCGGTTGAAGTCATCTGCAAAGCAGGATGTCCCTTCAGTTAGCACACACTCCAGTCCTGCCTTGCAAACTTCAATGTGTTGCTACACGCTTCCAAAATATAAAACTTATTAATAAAATTGCTACCTCAAGCCAAGTCCCTGGAAGGTTTACTCTATAAAACAGGTTAATTAAATTGGCCCAGAAAATTGTGTTTTGCTAGGAAAGCTCTGAAAATATTCTAGTTATCATTGTCATTTGTCATGAATTGAGGTAATTCATACCACGACAGGAGAATTAAAAGTATCGCATTTCAGGAATGAGAGGAGTGTGGCCAGGCAGGCGGCCTGGGGTGGCGGCCACAGTCGCCAAGAAACCGGGCTCTGAGGCTGAGGCAGGCTTCACCCAGCCCTCACGCACCTCGGATGCTCGGTGGCCACTAATGCGTGTCAGGAGCCCGGGGTCCACCTCCCCAAGGCGGCACCCTCTCCCTTCCTTTCCTGTGGTTCCTCTGATCCCTGTGGAGTTCCTTTCTTCCCTCCTCAACAAACAAATGTGGGCGCTCCGTCCTCCCCCTTATCCGGGACCTCAGCAGCCTAGGGTCCTGACCGCACCCCTGCCCGCTTCCCACCTCCCTAAGGCCTGGAGCAGGGTCCCTCCTCCATGTACAGACTTAGGGGATGATTGGATGAGACCGGAATTGGGCAGCCCCAGACTGATGACCAAAGCAAATCTCGCCAATTCCAGGAAGTCCTCCCTCTCCCGCCATCTACGTCTCATATCACAAGCCGCCCGCCTGACACCCAGGACTGTCTGGGTCACCTGTCCTTGCTTCACAGGTGGGTGTTCTCTTCCCAACACTCGCCATCGCCCCCAGGAGCCCTTAACCCCAGGCCCCGAGGGTGTCCTGCCCTTGGGCCCTGGCTCGCAGAGGTGGGTCGTCATAGACTTTCACAGGGTGCCGACCCCGATCCCATCCTGCTATGAGGGTTTAAATTCCCCCGGGCGGCCGTGGGGCTGCCTTACACGGGATGATCTGGATGACCCTGGCCTTCTTCATGTTCGCCGGCAGGTTGCCCGTCCTCATGTTCTCCTTCATGATCCGGACATTGGTCAGTTTCTGCAGTCAAGAAAGACATAATCATGCAGTCACAACGCCGACGCTCCTGAGCGAATCCCTCAACCCTGTAACAGCACCACTGTAAAGGGCACCCGTTAATCTCTTTCTCTACCTCCAGACATTTTCTGAATCTTCCAAAATAAAACTATGTGCATGACACACTCCCCCACGCGGTTGCTGCTCAGCTCTCAAAGTCCCTGATTATTCTTCCGCCTGCATCACGGGTGGGGTAGCCACCCTGCTTTTTCTGGGGTCCATCCGGAGGGGCAGTGACTGAAAGTGGCTTCCTTTAACCAGCCACCCGTCTTCCCGTACAGTCCGTTCACACGCACCCGGAACTCCTCCTCCAGCCCGATCTTGTCGAAGTGGGTGGCAGTGCTGTGCAGTGTCTGCAGGTGCTTTTCCAGGGAGGACACATCCAGCTCGGTGTCCCCGTAGAGGTAGTGCTCCAGCAAGGCTTGGTAGATGAACGTGTACTGCATCTGCGGGAGACCCAGAGCACCCAGCACCCTCGCGTGTGCCCGCAGCCTCTGGTCGTTCGGAGCGCAGCAGCTCCCCAACGGGCCTTGCTCTTCTCCATGTTTTGCCCAGGGAAGGAGGTGTGGGGGCAAAAGTCAGATTGACAGCCATGTATAATGACCATTTATGGCGTCAAGGAAGGAGAGTATGACAGCCGGCATTACTGAGCACACGTCGTCCCTGCCAGGCACTTTGAACACACACCATGTGGGGGACAGTCACGTGGTCTGGGGGGTGGCAAAGGGGTCTGGGTTTGCTCTGCGCAGCTCACACCAGGGTGAGGGGCGGGGCCCGGGGAAGGCACTACTCACATCCGTTTGAACCATCTGAGGGCGCTGGTTGCGAATTCTGGACACAAACTCAAAGACATCGACCTTCTGCTCGGCGTGCATCATGTCCATCATGGCATCGATCACTACGAAGGTGCCCGTCCGGCCCACGCCGGCGCTTCAAGGAAAAGGAAAGATGCCCCGTCATGAGGCACACAGCACCCCACCCCCGCCCGAAGTAAATGACAGGACTGCAGAGCTGACCTGTGCACCAAGACAGAAGGACACCCTCTCCCCTCCACCGGGAGAGTCCAACCCATCCCTCAAAACAGCCTTTCCTCCGTTAATAAAGAGCAAATCTCCGGTGAGGCCACCAGAGGGCACCATAATCTCAGTGAAATTATCTCAGATTGCTCTCTAATAACTATGGAAACTGTTGAAAGGCTCATCAAAAAGATCTGTTGTACTAGCCTTGTGTGAGATTGTGTGAGTCATCTTCTTCTGTTACCAAATGCTATCTTGCGATCACGTGTGCAAGTGGATTTTTTTTGAAATGTCACGCTTGAAATGGCTTTTCCAGGTTCTTTATAAAAAGGAGGCTCCCAGGCTAGGTCTGCTGGCTCTTGAGCCAAGGTCAGCCGAAGGAGAGGCACCAGCTGGAGCTCACTGGCGCTGGCTCAAGCTAGCTGGTCCTCAGGGTCTCCACTGACTGGTCTCCTGGCTAGGAAGCTGCCCGGCTGGATTCTTGGGTTTGGGTTTCCTGCCCTCCCAACGCATGCCCCACAGTACCTCCGGGACCTCGGTCCTGCCCTCCACCACCTGCTGTCCCAGGTGCCAGGTGGATCTCCACCAGACAGTGGGGCCGTGCATATTTGTTCCCCAGCATCCAGGACAGAGCGGGTACACAGTAGCGCTCAGCCAACATTCGCTGAACGAGTAAGCCCCTCATGACGCGGACTCGTGTGTGCAGCTTCTCTCATCAGAACGGGGCTGCCCCCTCCAGTCCCTGCAGCGTCAACCTCTTTTACAAAAGGAAAGTAACCTCTTTGACAAAAAGACTCACAACTTAATGAGTGACATCCCCCTACTTTCCTCTTTGTGGGGTTAGGTGAGAGATACTGCTCTTGCCAGTTAGTCTCCAAAACAGAGCTAGGACAGCAGGGAAGACCCTCTTCCGGAGCGGATCCCGTCATCTCAGGGGGAAAAGCAGGTCAAACACGAGAGGCCTTTGAGGAGTCTTAGTTCTTTACAGGTACAGAATCAGAGACTATCATCTGGTGCAGAGCCACGTGAGACACCCCGCCCAATACGTATGTGATGGAGGCCACAAAATCACCAAGTGCAAGGCCATCAAGGTCCCCAGGCCGCTTACAGGACCCCTCGCCTGGCCCAGGGTGCATGCGGGAGAGGCCGCTTCGCCGCTGGGAAAGGGACCGCGCTGGCCCCCCAGGAAAAGGCTGAGGCCAGTAGGTCCTTCCACTGGCCTCCATGGGGATGCTGTTCCTAAGAGGACTTGGGCAGGGAATGTCGGTTCCTTTTAAGTGATTAAGAGTCAAACACTGAGGATGACTGTGTCAGTAGGGATGGAAACCAGGAAGCCAAAACCCAGGGCACACAGCTTGGAGCTGAGGAGCTGTCTTCAGGTGATGATGAACTTGGAGGTGGGACGTGAAGTCATCTCCACCCTGAGTCTCGGCAGGGCGGGGGCTGCCAGTCAGCATGAGCCTTCTCCCCCACCTGGCTGGCTTCCGGCAGGCCCATGCTCTTGGCAGGAATTCCTGTCACCACATGACCATGATCAGGCGGGCGCCCAGAACCGCCCATCTGCCCACACCGGCCAGGGCGGCTCACAGGGGCCTGAGCTCAGGAGGGGAAGGATGCACCAGAGAGGAGAAGGGCTTTGGGAAGGCTGAGAAGGAGGGTACCACTCCTCCCACTTCCCGGATATTAAAACTTTCCTGGTGGCCAAAGAGAACATAAAAGAAGGCCAGAGCGTCCAGGAGCGGCAGGAGCAGTGCTGAAGTAAAACACTGCCACAGGGAGACAAGTGCATGTTCAACAGCAAAGGCAGAGACTCATGGCCACGGAGCGGGGCCTGGCATGAAAATAAGATAATTGACAAATGCACCTGTCCTGGGCCCCTGCCCTGGGGAGGAAGTAAGCAGAGGAAGGACAGGGGTCATTCCCTAAGGTTTCCCATGCACGACAGATCTGGAGGAATCAGGACAAAGCAGGACCGAGCCTGCTCCTGCCCCTGCAGCCACTCCTGACCCAAACACAGAGGCTGTTTCTATAACTATCTCCGCCCCACCCCATCCAGAGCTAAGCGGCCAGTCAGCACCAGAAGCCTGAATCGGGGAGAGGCAGCGGCAGGAAGAGTCTTGTAGGGCCCCTCCTGCCGCAACTTCTCCAGCTAAGAGCATCGGACTCTGGGTTCTGAAGACAGGCCACCGAAGTCCCCAGGGTCTCTGCTGCAGCAGGCCCCGGATCTCTGATGGGCCCGCGGAAATCCCCGTGAGGGGACCCCAGCCTTTCCATCCAGGCCTGCCCCCACCTCACGGAGGGAGGGCCCTGCTCACTGGGCTGTCAGCCTGACTACGTGTGTTTTTGGCCATTACAGACAGCTTTGTTGGCAGTATCTTGGCACTGCCAAAGGACAAAAGGGACAGGGGGCAGAGGGCACAGGTACACAGTGATCCAGATGCTCTGAATCCAGCACACAGGTGTTTGCAAGAAGCAACACGGAGACTCTGGCTTCCAGGAAGCTAGGCAAGAACAGGAGAGGCCGACAAGACCCCCCAGCTGGGGCCGAGCAGGACCGGCCTGCACTGCTCCGCGCCCCAGTACAGTTGCCGGGAGGAGCTTGTCCAGCCGGCCCCAGCAATCCTACAGATGCCACCTCACTTAATGCACAGTTGATCAGCTCCCAAGGGGCAGGTCCAGGACTCCATCCCTGGCCAGGATGACAAGGGCCTCCCCTCTGACCCCTGAACTGTCGTCAGGTTCCAACCGAGCACCCACCGGTAGGATGGGGAGTGTGGCAACCGACAACTCCTCATCTTTCCGCCCTTGTCTTCAAAAACAGAATGGGCACAAGCCAGTCAACCAACTGCAAGTCCAAGGCCTTTTCTCGGACATGACCTTCTGCACCAGAAGCCAAACTGGGCATGGAGATATAAGCCACAGAGGGGGATAATTTGGGCCCTCCTCTAAGGCTCCATGAGCTCTAGAGGAAATGAAAGCTCAGTGTGAAAACAACCAAGGGACACCGAGGTGCGCAAAGACAGAGGGCACTTGTTCGGGGTGCTCACTTTCGGAAGCTGCTTTTCCACAACGCAAGGAATAATCACAGTGCTGACAGCTTACGCCGCTGTAGTACTTAGTTTTGTGCAAAGCTCAACCCCAGGGACGAGTCCCAGACCCCTCCAGGCTTGTCCCTCCCAATGCAGAGGAGGAGAACGCAGCTGGGAGGAGAAGGGGCAGCCTGGACCACAGACCCAGGCCTTCAGGACACCCGGCCCTGGACGGCGGCTCCTGGCCCCTAATCATTGTGCCTGAACCATGGCCCCCAGCCCCTCTGAGCCCCGTGCACTCTTGTATCAAGACTGGGGGCTCCCCATAGAAGTGTGGTTTCCAGCTCTATCCTCAGAGGTGACTTGGGGGTCTCCGGGGGTGGCGGAGGGCAGGTCAAGAGAATGTACCCAGAGCCCCACTAGCTCTATCTACATGCCCTCTTGGCTTTTGTCTGTTTTAGATATTGGGCTTCCCCTTCAGATGCCATTGAAGAAAGGGTTCTGCTCTCACAGAGTGGGCTGCATGTCCCTCCGGCTCTCACCCCGAGGGAGTCTCTGAGCTGTCACTTGTGTTCCCAGTGGGCAGGGGGTGCTTTCACTTCTCCCCACCTGTCCTTCCGCCCACCCCGATACCGGCCCACGTGTCATCCCCCACGATGGCCCAGTCCTCGGGGGGGCCCTGCCCCGTGGCCCCACCTGGACATACCTACAGTGGACCACTATGGGCCCGGCGTGGGCAGGGTTGAGGGCCTTCACTTTCTTCAGGAACTTCAGCATCCCGATGGGGGTGAAAGGCACTCCAAAGTCCGGCCAGCTGGTGAAGTGCAGCTGGGAGATGAGCCGTGGGGCTTTGCAGCCATCGGGGAGCTGCTGCGGGGGACAGGCAGAGACATGAGTTGGGGCACGGCGCCTCCCCTCTCCCCGAACATCACTTTCTGAGGATGCTCACTCCCCGCCCCATACACACCCCGCCATCCAGGCCCAGGGCAGCCAGACACCTCCCTGAAGCTGGCCCTCGGGCTCACGAACCCCACAGGTGAGCAGGGCGGCCACATCCAGTCTGCCTGACAGCCGCACTTCATGCCTGTGTAATTACCAGCAGCATGCCCTTCCACTCCCCAGAGTGTCTCAATTTTGAGGGAAAAGATGATGTGGCTGGCCGGCCCACCCGCGGCCCATGAGCGCGGCTCTCTGCCCCAGATCACGGAAGCCTAGGTAGGGTATACGCAGGTGCACGTGTGCGTGTGGGTGTGACTGCGAGACACAAGCAGGGGACAGGAGAAATGATAAAGCTCATCCTCTTCCCTTCTTTGCTGCGGCTTCTAGAAGCCCCAGACTCCCGGTTTCACAGCTAACGACGTCAACCCCTCTACCTCTGATTCCTGACACCAGGACTTTCTGTTTTTCCCATTTTTTTTTAGTATTTCTTAAATCTCTATTTCATCCGCTTTGTACACAGGCATCCATACTGAAGAATACCTTGCATTCTTTTAGGCAGGGACGGGGCGGGGACAAGCAGGAAATAAGTATGACAAATACTGAGGAGGTTACAGAAATATTTTGAGACTGTTAAAAAAATCCCACCTCACCACTTCGGTGTGTGAAATGACATCATGCCACTGGGGGAGAACCCCCAATCCGGTGCCCCCTCCTACAAGTGACTCAACTTCCTCCACCCAAAAATGGTGAGGAGGGCCCAGGAGCATCCAGAGCTGTCTGCAGACTCCTGTGCACCTGTCTCTTCCTCTGTAAATTCACATCTTCAGTCCACTAAGCCTGAACCCATCCCTGCCTGGCTCTTGGTCCTCCACAGTCCCCTCTCAGAGAGAGCTGCTATAGCACTGGGGAGGGAGGGACGAAGCTTTTCATATGAAAAAAATCAGATGTATATTTACTCTTGACACTGCTCTCTTGGAGGATCACCTTTTCAGAAAGCCAATAACTGAAAATGCTTACGGACTGTATGCAGAATTTCCGGATGGTGTAATCTACCAGAACCACGCAATCCTCCACGCACACACGGATGTTTCCATAGGTCCAGCATCCCTGGTCCGGCCAATACTGGGAGCACTTCTCCTACATGGGATGGTTGCACAGAGATAACTAGGTCTGGGGGCGCTCTGTTGCGCACATCAGTGCCCCCGGCCCCACCATGGGCACACACCAGGTTCCCTCAGACAGTTCCTGGAGCTGGGAGAGGGCTGAGAAAGCGGAGCCACACAACTCATGGGGGGCAGCCCTGAGTTTATACCCAGGCCCCATTCTGATTTGGACACCAAGGGTGAGTGAGGCTCGCACAGAGAACAGCATGTTTCCCAAATACTTCCCGCTGGACCTGGATGTCTTTTCCTTGCTCAGGACAAAGCTGGCTGGTCCAATGTTGAAGAGTGGTCAGCTCCCCACTGCTCTCCACCTAGGACGAGGCTGATGTGGGGATCTGCAGGGGACGGCCGCATTGCTACACAGAGACCCATCTCTTTACCTGCCCTCCCTCTGAGCTACCAGTGGCCACACGTGGGGACGGTGCACCTGCAGCCTAAGGGGAAAGAGGCCTCCGTGAGCACGGGGCACAGGAGTGCGTGAGGACCACCCAGCATTTGCCTTAGGACGCCTTCCTAACGGGACAACGTACCCTCCCTCCTCCAGGACATCTCTGAAACACCCTGAGGAGAATCAAATGCTCAAAGGTGCTGGGTTGGGCCGTTCCTGGCCTCCTGGGGACCCTCCAGGACCCCTGAGATGCTCCCCTTGAAAGGCCCCTGCTTGGGCCCTAGGGCTGGTTCTAGGGCCCCCCGCAGGGCTGTGCCTGTGGATGCTTCTCCGCCTTCCGCCTCCTGTCCCCCCACGGCTGCGGTCCCCTCCCTCCAGTCAGATCATGAGATGTTGAGGCAACTGCATTTCACAACGTTTAGCCAGAATGTTGAAGCCAGGGAGACGACAAGAGAAGTGTAAGCAATTAAGAAAAAGGAACTCTATTGAGAAATGATCTCATCTGAAATGGTGAAAAATCAAGATACAGAAGCAGGCCAGCTCTGAGTCACAGAAATGGAAAAATCCAGTAGGAGGCTTCAGAGACAGATCAGAGAAACAATGTCCAGTGACATGGCAACAGGATGCCTGCTAGGGGAAATGGCGTTCTCTGAGACCCACTGCCCTGTGCTGGCCTCACTGGGTCTCCTGTTTGTAAACAAGCCCCCTCTACCCCCACCCCCCGCATAAGTGGCAGCAGGGGGGGCGCTGGTCCCAGGGGACACCGGGGCTTCCAGGGCAGCGTCCGCCTCCTCTTTGGGGGCCAGGTCCTGCCAGGGCATCTGCTCGGAGCGTGGGAAGGGTTCAGGGTTCCTGCCTCGAATTCCCGTCTCCTGTCACTCTTTCCATCCACAGGGCAGGATTCACCCCATGGGAAGGGTGGCCCTCTCCAGCCCTGTTCCAGCCCCCGTTGGAAACAAAACAAAAACCCCATCTTACCCAACAGGAAACGGTGACTGGAGGCTTTTTCCTGTGCAGTTTGGCACGCATGAAACAAATTAGCGAAGGTGGCACTGGGAGGGGGCTCTTCCCTGCCTGCCCTGCCTGCAGGCCAGTGTCCGCCTCGACCCCCAGCTGAGCTCCCCCAGTCAGGCCCACTACTTCCGTCTCAAATGGCAACCCTTCCCCTGAGCCCGAGCCCAGCTGCCTGGGTCCCAGGCCGGTGCGTGACGGCAGGGCTGGGGTGGGGACCAGCACCGTGCTGGACGCAGGGACTAGGAGGACAGAGGTCTCCCAGCACGCTGGCCCTTCCTCTCCACCTGCTTGCCACCGCCTTGTTCTGGCCCCCTGCTGGAACATGCTAGAACACAGTCTCCCCATCCCTAGCAAGTCTCCTTCTAGCCTAGTCCTTGTTTTTCTAATGTGTTTCTCTAGTCTGGGTAAGAAGCAGGAAATCCATTTTTAATTCTAGTCTGAGGCCCACCATATTACATGCCCAACACGCTGAGCCTCAGTTCTGAGGTCTGCGGCTCCCGCCAAGGTGTGAGCGCAGTCGGCAGGCCGGGGACCCTCGGCTGAAAAAAGAATTAGCTCCACGACATTTTTGCATCATGGTCTAGAGCAGTGAAATGCTTGGAACACAGCGTATTTATTTCAAGGTAAAAATGCTGTGAGCCATTGGTGGCTTTTTTTTTTTTTTCCTCTTCTTCTGCGGCGATAAGGGAGAGGAATAGGAAAAGGATGTGGTGAGCAGGCCCCCCAGCGAAGTACCAGAAGCTACAAGAGAGTCCTCTGTGAGTCAGAAGGCTGGGCTCACCTCTTTCCTTTCTTTTAGGTTCGTCAACATGACGATGGTGGCAGACTTCTGTTCCCAGATCATTCTCCAGAAGTCATTCACCGTTTCCTGTTTGGGGCCTGTAGGCAGAGGATGATCCCAAAGTCAGACCTGAACAGGGTCACCGTGGGTCCCAGCCCTGGTCACCCCGGCCCTGGGGCCCCGGGAAGGCCGCCGCGGCCCAGGTGCTCGGAGGCACGAAAGGGCTGCTCAGCTGACCCTGAGGTCTGCGGCTTCCCCGCCCTGTCCCACCTCAGACACACCCACTCCTCCGCTGGGGCTGCAAAGTCCTTGGGGAGTGACACAGTGGCGCCCAGGGGGTGACCCCATTCACAGGCAGTAAGGGGTATTCAGTGAGGCTTGGGTCAGCCTGCGTGTCAGAGTGGTGTGCGCCCACTCAAGGGCTCGTCAAGCCTCCGCAGACCAGAGCCCACTCTGGAACTGCACAAGTGTCTGTGTGAGAGAGACAGCCTGCAGGCTGGCCGACTCACCCTCCATGTCTAAGCCCCTCCCCTCATCTCTCAGCTGCCCCTGCAGCTGGTGGTGATTCAGTGCCATCCAGGGAGGTGTGGGCTAATGTTCCTGGGGAGCGTTCTGAACCAAAGAGAAAGCGTCCCCAGAAGAAAGCCCTCTGCCTTTTTGCTCTCCTTCCTGCCTGAATCCAGACACAGTGCCCAGAGATGCAGCAGCCATTTTGTGACCCTGAGGAAGAGATTGACCCGCCACGGGACAGTGTAGCAGGAAGATAAGAGGCCCCTCTCCCTGGAGCTGCCCCCGCAGCCCTGGGCTGTCTCCCCTGCTTAGGGGAGAGAGAGAGAGAGAGAGACGCCTCTCTCTGTGTCAGCTAATGTCTGTCGGGTTTTCCGACACTGTTGTCCTCTGGGTCCTCAATTAATAAGTCCTCAACTGATGCTGATGTACACTGACTTTCGGGACCTGCTGTCTGAAAGACTCTTGCCTAAAAGGGAGGAAGTCCAGGATACCTGCTGCCGGCCCCGCATCCCCACCTGCACCAGCCCCCGGGGTGGAGGCGTGGTAAGACAGATTGGAAGCACTCACACATACAAAGTGGATTGTGAGCAAGGTTGAGGGCATGCTTCCAGAGCTGAGGCATCCTCATGGCCATGGCCTTGATCTGAAAAGCTACTCACTCCCCTCCCCCACCGCCCCGAAAAAAACCACCACGTGGGAGCCACACAGAGCTCAGCCAGCTGAGAGAAACGCAAGGCTGTCTACAGTAACAAGCAGCACTCGGCCACGGTCACCACTGCCCTGCTGGGCGCCCTGTCTCTGACTCACACAGGTGTGGAAAAAACGTGTCTGTCTGTCTACACCTACACATTGTGCGGATGCACATCCAACGTGTCTGTGATGACACAGTTACCAAAATGACCACTCCCGCCCTGCTCATCTGTCTGTCCTGACCACGGGAGGGCCAACGCACCCAAGGGCTCTAACACGTCTGCGCTTTCGAAGCTCGGTTCAGAGAATGAGCTTTATATGCTTCGCACACGGATGCACAGAACGACCTCAGGATGCTTTCAAAGATGCAGACTGTAATACAGCATTTCTGCCCAGCTCCCAGGACGCGCGGGCCTTCCGGGTCAGCGGAGCGCCGCCTCGAGTCGCAAGGCTCTGTGAGATTCGAGACAGCCCTGCATGCCGTGAGCGCAGGGACAGGGGGGACAGACTGCATTCAGGCACCAGAGACCCAGCACTGCCCACGTAGGAGAAGCCGAAATGAAGCCCCCGCATTCCCACTATCAGATGAGGACACGGTCGCCATCCACGTCATTTTACCCGAGTCACGTTCTCAAAGTAACAATAAAAAGCTTACCTTGAGCTGCGATGAATTTATTCTTCTCTTTGTAACCCTAGAACAGTAAAAACAGATTTGTAGTGTTTCATAATTACCTTTCCTGAAGGATTTTGTTATTGTTTGGAAAGTTAACACAGTAATCACGAAAATCTTGGAAAACACAGAAATACAGAGAAAACTCACTAGCAATTTCAGAAAGAGTGCTACTTTTGTTTGTCCCTCTGTAGACTTTTTTGTCAATACTTGCCCAGGCCCACACAAACACATACACACATACAGACAAGCAGACACACATTTAGTTTTCTTAACTGGTTAATATATACAAATTCTCCTCTACATTCCATTTTTATGATAATTTTATAATTTATATTAAATGATCTATTAAGGTTCAATTAAAGTGGATTCTTAATTTATTGAATATGGTTTTACCGTACATTTGTCTAACCGGTCCCTCCTATCCTATTTGGTCAGTAACGTAAAGAACACTGTAACAAACATCCTGGGTGCTTCTCCATTTCTTGAAAATGAGTCCCCGGACAGATGCTAATTCGAAAGGCCTGGGTATTTCCATGCGGCCCACGAAGGTTGTGATAATTTACATTCCTGCCCGCCCCGCCGCAGAGAAAAGTCATGATTCACACTGAGCCCCCAAATGGTCCAGGCATGGGCGTCATGCCGGGTGGAGGGACAGGAAAACAGCAGACTTACATCTATGTAGGAAGCATTGATGTAGTCTGAACAGGGGCTTCCATCCACTTGGCTCAAAATCACCCTGGAATGATCATCTGTTTAACAAAGAAACAACAGAACATGGTATCAGGATAAGGAAATCACGCCCGCTGTACATATCTTCCATCTAGAGCGTTAAACACTACAAAGGGACATGAGCAGGTCTCCCACCGAGGTCACAGGGATGGAGGAGGTGTCAGGAGACCCTGCATGTCATGAGGGTGTCATGAGGGTGGGAATGCATCTGTTTCATTGAATACTGCGTCTCAGCACTGAGGACAGTGCTCAGACCCCAACCAGGTGCTCAGGAAAACCTGTGGGATGACAGCAGACGTAAGGATTTCAGTGTCCAGGAGTGGGAGCGGCTGGATCTCCCCTAGACAGCGAACAACAGCAGGTGCTGGGACCCGACAGTGAGATCACCATATTCTCTGAAACCCCAACTGGGTGCCAATATTAACAAGTGTTGGTGTACTTGGGATAGCCCTGGATGGAAGGACAGGAGCCCACTCTCCCAGGCTTTCCAGGGAAAGGACAAGCAGACTCCACACCCCGATCCTCATCCTTCAGGTTGGCTCTAGGGATGGAAAGTGGGCAGAACTCACACAGACCTGGGCTGAGCACGGTGGGCCACCTGCCTGGAAGACTCTGGCTTGTTGTACAAGCAGTCTCCAGAGTGGGAGGGCTGACCACAGAGAGGTCTGTGTGGGCGTGTGGGTGTGTGGTGTGTGTTTTCTCTGTGTGGGAATGTATGGTGTGTATGTGTGTTTGTGGGGTGTGTGTGTGTACACACACATCGGGGAGGTTTCAACCAGGGCCCCATTGTGATTTCAGTGGGTCCTTGTCACTCCTGCCTATGAAGGAGGCCACATCCTCCATTAAAAAAAATGAAAAAAAAAAAGATGAAACATTTTATTTTATGACTGTGTTACTAGTTAATATAAAGCTTAATGTAATCCCAACTGGATCATGTATATATATTTTTCTGATTTTAAAGGAAATTAGATGGTTTCATGGGACCTTAAAAATGTTGTGGCCCTGGACCTGGGTCTCCACGCTGAGGTGTACTCTTACTTCCCCGGGGAGCAGAAATATTGAGGACGCCCAGATTCAGCCCAGGGCCTGGGTCGAGGGTCACAGCTGCTCTTGGGGTTAATCATGCTGTGCTGGGAATAGAGCTTGGTAGAGAGTGAGTGCTTCATACGTATTTACTGCATTAATTATGGAAAAATTCTGTGTCCTTGTCCTGTTTTATCCCCTCCTAGTCCCCACAGGACTGAAACTGACTGGGAAGGATGTGTTGTGGTGTGGATCTGGGGCAAGGACCCCGATCATAGCTGTTGTCTCCCGCGGGCCTGGAAGGTGCTGCTGGCCTCAGACACCTATGGTCTGGATGTTGCATCGTGGGCCAGGTCTGTCCTGTGCTAGCAGGATGGGCCAGTGAGGCTCTCAGGGAAAGTCATGATCCATATGGGGCAGTCAGGGTATCAAACCCCAAACATACAACCCAGGCGGACTTCTTTGTGAGACCCTCCTGCTCAGGGGCCGACAACCCCAAAGCAGAAATAGCTCTCTCTGAACATGCGTAAAGCTAGTTGAAAATAATGTGGAACAATTTACGCTTTGAGAACAGCTATAGAAAGCAGAGGGCAAAAAATAGCCTTCTGGTTAGATTTAGAATCTCGCAGTTTCTAAGAGCTTCCTGTCTTTTTATTCTGAAAGTCACACTTCACTTTCAAAACATGATTTCCTGAAATTATCAGCTGTTGCTGTTTTTCCAGAGCAGAGGATGCTTTCTCCCAACTGGCCATCGAAGCTTTTCCACAACCCGACCTCGTGGACCTGAGACCCCCCTGCACCATCTCCGGCGAACCAGCCCATTCCTGTCCTGGGTCCCTAGCCGGCCCCACCCAGGGGCATCTCTGGCCAACTCCTCATTGAATCAGACACGGCTCTCCCTCAGCCTGGGCCTGGCTGATGTCAGATGCCACTCCCACCGGTGATCTCCAGGGCACATCCTAAGTGTCTCCATGCTGCCGTCCCACAGACCCAGTGTCGCATTAATGTGAAACACTTTCCATCCGTGCACAGCACCCTGGCCCCTGATGACTACCAGCACCCCACCCTCCTCTGCATAGTGCTCCCGAGGGCAGGAAAGCACTGGGGCTGGACCCTCACCCAGTGGGGGTGGGGGGAGGCAGGACTGGCCCTGTCTCATGTTTATACTTGCAGGAAAGGCCCACTTCCCTCCTTAGCACAAGCTGGAAAACACAGCTTGGAGAAAATGTGCTGGGGGTGGGCTCTGCTACTGGGGGAGGCAGCGCCCCACCCTGGGCCATCACCTCTGCGAAGAGGGGATGGGGTGCAGGTAATTTCCACACCTGGCCATTAATTCCACTCCCATGAGCCTCACCAAAAATACTTTTAATTATCAGTGTAAATGTCACCTTTTAAAAACTATAGAGGTTTAGTAAGTAAGAGACAAATGGGGGTCAGGAACCTGGGAAAGTGCTTGGTTTGGACTCGATCCTCAACCTATACATTCAGCAGATCAATGCATAAATTAAACTAATTAATGAAGCTAATTAGTGGGGTGCCTGGGTGGCTCAGTCATTAGGCGTCTGCCTTCAGCTCAGGTCATGGTCCCGGGGTCCTGGGATCGAGCCCCGCATCGGGCTCCCTGCTCTGCGGGGAGCCTGCTTCTCCCTCTCCCACTCCCCCTGCTTATGTTCCCTCTCTTGCTGTGTCTCTGTCAAATAAATAAAAAATCTTTTTAAAAAGTGAAGCTAATTAGTTAAACCAATAATAGATAATAATACTAATTTCCAAATATCCTGATTTTTAATTTGACACAAAATATTCCAAAGATCCCAAGCCTACCACCATGGTTCTCCTCTTGCTTGAGCTGTTCAAGCCTAGTAGTTTGCCTCCTCCCTTCTCTCATAACCCACGCCTGATCCCCCCAAATTGTCCCCACTGCTTGTCCAGAGTCTAACCTCGGTCCAAGCTCCCTCCCTGCCCAGCGGCACGACTACACAGCTCCTGACCCATCTCCTTGCTGCTCCCTTGGCTGCCCACACAAATACGATTTGGCCCAAAGACTATTTGGTTAATTTCTCTTGCTTTAGTTGGATCAGAGCCTCACAGGGGCCTTTGCAAAAAAGACTTGTAAATCCTCTGTTTGCAAAGTGTGGCAGAATTATTTCTACCAAGTGCTGAGAGTCCAGAGGTCACACAAACTGGGCGGACCACAGCTTCTCTTGCCTACAGAAGAGATGGACTTCCCTCTGATCCTAAAAATGCAACCAGGAGCCCACGCAATGAAGCCCACTGCACAGGCTGGTTTCCTTGCTCCCACGGAGGCTCTGTCTGAGAAGGGAGGCTCTCTGGGCTTACCTGGGGAGACCTGGAGTTCAGGATTCAAACCCTTCCTGGCTGCCATTCTGATAGCCCTATGAGCAAAGCCCACAGGAGGGTCCAGCTGCACCAAGAGTATCGAAATCCTCCTCGGCCAGCTTTTATAAAGACAGCTAGGAGCTTTAGGTTTGTCCTGGCACCAAGGTAGGCTGTGAAAGCTGCCCCCAGGGCACGGCCATCCAGCTACATCCCTGGACAGACCTGTCAGCCACCAGGCCCGAAGGCCTCCCTGGAGCTTGAACACCATAGCCCCAGGCTCCCTGTAGCAGTTGGGGTTTCTAAGCCTTCCCACAAATCTGCCAAAGCCCTACGCATTTCTTATTCTTTCGTTTCTGTCCTTGGTCCAGGGGACCCGCTGCTGGTGGCCAGGAGCGCTGAGTCTGAGACAGGAAGAGGACCAGGGCCACCAGAAGCACAAGACTGGGGCTCAGGACTGGATCCCATAGGAGGCCCCCACCAGCCCATGCAGGTGGCACTCCCCTTGGCCCCAGGGCAGCACGGGTCTCAACATCGAGCACAGGCTTGGTGGCCGAACCCACCGCAACAGAGGTGGCCCGAGCCCCCTGTGGGAGATGAACACCTACATTCCCTGTGCAAATGTCAAGCAGCAGTGTGGGTGCAGGCCCCCATCTCCGAGCCCTGGGACCCTGGGACCACCATGCTGCCCGGACAGGCCCATTCCCCGGGAGCTGCAAGGGAATGTCGATTTTACTCCAAATGCTACCCATACTGCAAAAAAGGTTAAAATCTTACTGGGAAGGATGTTGGGATATCTGTTTTTTTCTCTGTTTTCTTCTTTATTGGCCTGTTCAAAAGTTCCTTGTATGTGTCCAGATGGCAACGACTAGAAAAGAATACACAGTTAGCACTAAATGTGATGGATCTGAACACC
>NC_138374.1:4093316-4162335 GCF_054177405.1 Leptonychotes weddellii
CCCTGTGCTCTGCATGGTTTTTCTGTAAGCCTAAAACTGCTCTACAAATTAAAGTCTACACAAATAACAAATTAAAAAGAAAAAGAGAACCCGAGAAGCCTCCCTCTCCCTCGGAAGGTGGGGTGGCTACAGCGTGGTGGGTGGAGAGGCTAGAGCGGTCTAGGTGGCGAGCAGGGACCCAGCCCTGCCACCCTGTCCCCCCGGCAGTGACCTGAGACCCGGAATATGGAGCTGGTGTGCTGACACCGCTCTGCGGGGGGTGCAGAGGGTCACTTGGGGTGCGAGGCGAAGTGCTCTGCCTATGGAACGCGTCTCCGTATCCAAGCACACAGAATAACGGCCTCGAGAGGCCGGCCCATCGCTTTCTCCTGCTGTCAGTCTGCCCGGGGACCCGCACCTCCGAGCTGCTCAGATGGCACAGGGGAGATGGGACAGCACCCGGGGGAGGGCTCCACCGTAACTGGTCAGCCCTGCAGTGCCGGGAGTGAGCTGTGCACGGAGTAATTGGTCAACAAATACCTTGTGATTGATTGTCCAATTCCATACATTGGCCAAAGAGGGTTTGTTTGTCTGCTTGCTCACTCGAGGTGAGATTTCATGTCGATGAACACACACAGGAGGAGCCACGGGTCACGTCCCTTCCTCTTCCTCCCTGCTTTGCACTGCTGGGCAGGCGATAGCGACATGAGAAGAGCAGAGAGGAGCCAGGTGTGGGCTGTTCCAGCAAGCTCGAGGGGACAGTTCTGGCTTGCATGCTGGGTCGGGACCTCTCCCGGCGGCACCTCCCTTGGGCCTTTCTACAACACTAACGATAGGGGCTGGATCCGGGCCCGGGCTTGGGATAACCTGCTGGTCTGAGACTGGGAAGGTCCCGTCCGTGGAGGTGGCCATTCCGGGCCTGAATGGCACTCACTTGCTGCGGTTTAACTGGGGGCCTGGAACAGACTTCGTTGGGATAGCACTCTATCATTGCGGGGTGGAGACTGAGGCTGGCTGTTCCCAGGAGCAGTCCTAAAAAGCAGGGCATCCCCAGACCCCTCTCCTGCAGACCCGAGGCTAAGCTAGCCACACATCTACCTCTTTTACATGTTAGGGCAATCCTACGGGGGCAGGCAGCATCCTTATTTTATAAGTGAGTAAACTGAGGCAGGCAGAGGTTAAGTGATGGCCCAAGCCGTCCAGGCTGGTAAGAGACAAGCTGGGCCAGCCACTCAGGCAGGCCAAAGCCAGCATCCCCTTCTTGACCACTCCACTGAGCTGACCCCAGCACCAAACCCTTTCAATCCACTGAAGCTCTGGGTCGGCAATACCCACATGTCCAAACTCGTCTGGATGGACGACTTTGAGACTCATCTGTCCCTTCCACAGTTCCTGGGACTGGAACTCAGGACAGCGGGCGAGGAGAAGGGAGAGGAGGTACAGTCGTCCAGCTCAAGTGGGGTCATCTGCGAAGCCAGGGCTGGGCCGGTCCTGGCAGACTCCAGTACTCTGACAAGAGGGAAGCCACACAAATGTGGCTTAGGACATGGCCAGCTCTCACTCGTGAGAGGAGCAAACTGGGGTCTAGAGAGTACCAGCAGCTCGCCCCGGGCCCCCCAGCGCCAGGACCAGGCCCTTCTCCCCTCTGCATATCTGTCCACCCTGCCCTGCATGGAGGCCTCCAGCGGGCCACAGGAAAGCCGCTCAATGGCAGGGGCAGGGCAGGGCGAGAAGAGTAAGGCAGCCAATTTAAAGCGGTGCCCAAACAACTCAGGAATCGAGTAAAATAATATTCAAATGCAACATTTAATTTTTTTTAAAGTCAAAATCAAAGCAAAAAAAAATCGATGATGGCCAAAACATAAAACTTTTACCTAATGACAGGACGGATAATAGTGTAGAGACAGGCCAAGTTGGAGCCTGGGACCACAGGAGAAATCCGTTGGCATGACCTTGTCTTTGTTGACAATTGTACTGTTTTGCTCAGCAGGGACTGTTCGCAGTGATTTTGATATATTTGCTTGTTGCATTAAATATTATTGATCCCGACAAGATGAGGGTTTTTTGCGCCTGGGGCAAGGGCCTCACCTGCCCGACCCGGTTTCTGGCCCTGCTCCGTTGGAGTGGTCAGCTGCTTCTGACTTGCAACTTTCTGCTGGTAAAGCTAGCCACCCCTCCGCGTGGAGAAACACGAGTGCAAGGGGAAATGGGACAAGGCAGGAGGGGGAAAGTCATACTGCTGCAAACCTGGAAAGTTATCCTGGACATGGAGAATTAACTTCTCTTATGTGGCTGACCGGATTGCAAAACAAAACTGCTTGGAGCTGTCTTTCAATATGACCTAATTTCTCAAAAAATAAAGGGGAGGACACATTTGGAAACAATTAAAAGGAAGCAGGATAAAGGCGGACAAGGTGTGTGCTAAAAAATAAGCAACATACAGTTGAAATGCTCCGTCACCTCCTGTGCCCTCATGGGACGCTTCCCTGTGAAATGTCCCCCGTCTGTCGCAGTGTCATCTTTGGGTAAAACAACTGCACAACACTTTGCTGTTTATGAAGTCCGCTGTCTGAGCCTCAAGTGGAGCCATAAGGTCCCTCTGATCCCCAAGCCCCCCCTCCCCGGGGTGGTGGAGGCCGGCGGCGTAGGCGCAGCTGACCCACATGCCCGTCAGCTCGGCAGCTCCTCTTGCAAGCTCCACACTCAGCACATGGCTGTGCACAAAATGAGGAAGATGCATAAAGCCAAACTCAAAACTCGGTCAGGGATGAACTCTGAACGGCTAAATCCAAGGCGACTCTTCCTGGTGTCTGTCTTAACTGCAGCCCGCCCAGGCCTCTCTCTCTCTCTCTCTCCCTCTGTCTCTGTTTCTCCAACAGATTCAAGAGTCACAGGACATTGAATATCACATGAGCAACACAAAAGAACTATCACGAATGCTCGTTTGTGTTTTGTGTTGAGAGCTAGGAGAATCGGTTTGCTACCATGGGGACGGTTCCGACTGGTTAAAGCCACCCTAGTTGGTGGCTGCCATCGCTGAGGTCACAGAGAAAATTCATCCAGAACCACAGTAGCAGGATGAAGACAAGAGGCTGGAGCAGACATCAAACCAAAGGGAGCTCGTGGCCCCTCAGGGAGCCCCATGACCGCTTAATTCATGCTCTGAGGATGGGTCAGAAGAGGGACATTTCCTTTGCCAGCGAGATGCTTAAGCTCTTTGAAGCCCATTAGAGGTGGGGTGGGGGCTCCACCGCTTTCAACACGGAACTGCCCCACTGCCCTCTGCTCAGGCCCTGGTCTTCCCCGTTCGCAACCGAGTTTCTGTCACACTAGATTTTAGGACACGGCCCTCGGAGCGTTTGCGCTGGAAGGAGCCTTCGGGAACATCTCCCTCAAGTGTCTCATCTTAGGAATGAGCAATGAGGGTGGGGGGAGGGGCCCTGCAGCAGAAACCAGGTCTCCAGAAGCCCACTTTTGGGACAGTGTCACAACCGATGCAAGCGTTGCTGGTCTTTGGGCACCGCCTGTCCGGGTTTTCGACCCCAGGACAAGAAGACAAAGGACCCCCCCGCCCCCAACTCACATTGAACTCCTCCCGAAAGCATTTGCAGTCATCTGCTGAGCGGACGCGGATCTCCTCCTCCAGGTGCGCCAAGGGGATGGGAAAGTACTTCTTGGGCCCGGAGGGGGACCTGCTGAGAAGCATCACTCGTTGCTGCTCTGTGGGGCCAAAAGAAACACGGGGGCCACTGAGCCGTATTCCCGGACAGCTGACTCCTTCACCAGACGGACTGACAGCTTTCCTGGAGGAAAGACACCGCTGGAGGGGGGGCCCACTGCTCTCAGATCATGTAGCCAGGAGGGGCCCTGAGCACCTGAGTACAGAGCTCTGTCTCCGTGATACACCCATGCCATTCACAAATAGGGGCATCCCTCTGCGGGGGGACCTGCTCCCACCAACCACAGACGCCTTATCTCAGTCCCCCAGCCCCTGCTCCTTCCACAAAGGATTTGGGCAGCTTCACCCTCCAGCCCAGTTTTCCAGGTTTGAAATAGGGAGGATGACTATGTTAATAAATTAGGAAGAATCATTTTGGTTCAAGTTGGGAATAGACCGGAAATCGGTTAGGATTGGAGCCTCCCCCAGCCTTGTATGCTTTGTGACACACACAGTCCTTGTTGCTGAAACCCCATAAGCTCCAGGAGAAATAAGACAAACACCATCCTTGTTTGGCAGGGAGCAGGCAGGGAGGCCCTGGGAAGGGCTAGCTGCGGGGCAGTTCCTGGACAAATTCCCTCCATACATTCAGAGTGAGACAAAAGGAGAAATCCCTGGCATGTGCTTCGCTCCCTGGGAAATGCGCCGATATTCTTGACAGGGTCAACACGAAACCTTTGCCTTCACGCTTGCAAAGGGCCTGTCCCCACCTGCAGAGCGGTTCTGAAGCCAAGCCAAGAACTCCTCCCAGGGCTCATTCCTCGGAGAGAAGCTGCGCCAGGAGATGGCCTCAGGGTCTCGCCAGCCACACCTTCTTCCCTCCCATTCAGGCTGTTGAAACGTGCAGGGCAGGGAGAGGGGGCAGGAAGGGGGCCCCTGGAGGCCACATTAGCACCTAACAAGTTGCGCTGCAACCCCAGCACTTGGAAATTGCCCTCCATCCTCTCCACTGCGCCCTCCCCTGCTGCCAGTTTTGCAACTGTGTTTGAAATCTGATCGCATGTTTGTTCCCTCAAACCATGGAACAATTAGGTAGCAAACAGCCAGAGGAAGTGACAATCACTTGTGTGAACCAATACTTTTGGAAGCCTCTGCCTCACACAGTCTTCTCGGCCACCTAGATGTGTGTCCTGTGAGTTGCATTAAGGCCTTCCGAACTGAACTCAGAGTCGGAAAGAAAGGTCGGGAATGCCCTCTGCCGACTGTGACCATCCCCGCTACTGGTGGATCGGCTCCCTTTCTGCATCACGATCCGAAAGCAGTGCGAATTTCGGGGGAGGCCTTCAGAGGCTGTCTCATTTTAGGACTGTAGAGGGCTTACTGAAAAATGTTACATATCAAAACCCTGTAAAAAGTGACAGGATGTGAACAGTGTTTCCAACAAAGCCACAGACTGAAAGCCTCAAGTGTCTGTTTCCCACCAGAGAGAAATGGAGAAAAGTCTTGAAATGGTAAAATTCTACCATCGCAAATGCTAGCACTATACCAGGGAAAGCGAGACCGAAGTGGCAAAGCTGAAGGAATTTAACATTTAAAACAAAAGGCAGACAACAGCCGCCTGCGTGGTCAGAAAGAGCTCAACTCCCTGCCCCCAGCCCCCCGGGTACCTTGTTCTTCCAGGATTCCGTTGGGCATCTTCTTGTCATTGGTGCTAACCACGGCTTTCCTCTGCTTCCTGAACCTTGGAGACACAGACGGGTTAGCTTCAGGCCCGGGGACATTTCCCGGAGCCCAGGGACCTTGCGCGGCAATACCCACCAGGTGAGCCGGGAGAAGCTCTTCCTGCTGCTCATGGCTGGGCCGAGCCACCCCAGACCTCCGGTCCCCAGCCCTGTGGGTCCCCAGCCCCTCCCGTCCCCAGCCCTGCCACCCTCTGCCTGGACCCACACCGCCCTGCAGCCTCGAGGAGCTCATTTCCTCTTCAGAGCCGGTCGGGGCAAGTCCGCCTGCGCCCCGGGGACACTCCTACCTGAAGAAGTAGGCGGCGAGGAGCAGAAGGAGGACGAAGAGCAACAACGGCAATAGCAGCCAGGCCAGCAGGGGCTGGGGCGCGCGGGGGTCAGGAGGGCCTGCGGGCGATGGGGGACCCCAGGCAGGGACTCAGGTAACAGGGAAAGTGGGGTTTGGGCAAGGCAAGATCCCCAACACTAGACTGCACTTTACGGTGTGCAAATCAGTTGCCCCTCCATCCCATTAGAACTTCTTCTCTCATACCAGAACCTCCTTCATCAGCCCTTCTTGGACACCAGCACCTCACTTTAGAGTCTGCAAAGCAGGCCACTGTCCCAGTCCACCATGCTCACCACTGAAGAGATGAGCAGCACTGATATGGGGAAGGGAGCTTGAACTGAGGGGCCGGTGACTTTGTCCCAGGCTCCCTGGGGAGGGGCAGTGAAGGCACAACGGGGAGCCCCTGACCCTCAAGTAACCTGTTTCCCCGGGTTCCTGGGGCACCTGCCTCTCCCCATCATGGGGAAGCAGAGGAGGGCGAAGGATTAGCTGCCCTACTGTTCCGTCTGAGGACAGCGTGGGGAGCTCCCGGGGCCTCGGCAGGAGCTCAGGGCACGGGGTGCAGCCTGGCCCTTGGGTCAGGTGGCGGTCTGTGGCCATGCCACAATCAGGTCTTCTGGAGCTTCGAGCTCCCAGGCCTACCGGTCCAGGTTGACTTTCCTCGTTCAGAAGGCCCCACGTCCTTGGACCAAGAGCAGTTGCCACGTGGCTGCCCAGGACTGGCCCAGGGAGCCCAGATTCCGAGGGGCTCTGGCAGCCTGGCTGCGACCCCTCCCCTGAGTTCCGCCTGAGCCCCTGCCTCCCCCAGACTGCCGTGCTGCCCCCTCCTCATCAAAATGTCCCTGCTCCCAAGGAGCCTATCAAATGCCCCCTCCTCCAGGAAGTGCACTCGGCTCCCCTCCTGTGGATCCCAGAGCGTCACTTCATGCCTCGAAGCACAGACCCCACTCTCCTGGAGTGAACAGGCCCTGGGGGTGACCGCCTTCACTCTGATTCAGTGGAAGCCCTTCAAAGGCAACAACTGGGCTTCCTTGGCTTTGAGTTCCCAGAAGCACCAAGCACGACCTTGAGCCCAGTGGGGGCACCACAGCCTCCCTCCCCCAGCAACCCCCTCCTGGTGTATTCTAAAGATTTTTTTTTTTTTAAAGATTTTATTTATTCATTTGAGAGAAAGAGAGAGAGACAGAGAAATAGCATGAGAGGGGAGAGGGTCAGAGGGAGAAGCAGGCTCCCCGCTGAGCTGGGAGCCCGATGTGGGACTCGATCCTGGGACTCCAGGATCATGACCTGAGCCTAAGGCAGTTGCTTAACCAACTGAGCCACCCAGGCACCCTATTCTAAAGATCTTAATCTGCATCTCATGTCCCAGGTTGTAAGCAACCTCCACCCCCAGGGCCTCATGCTGACTCTGGCCCCTTTTAAGTGGCTAATGCATATATTTCTAATAAATGACAACATGTCACTGACTCAAGTGACCACTCGATGCAGAAGTGCCCTGGGACACAGTTGGTCTGTGAGGAGAAGGTGGCCAACAGACAAGACACCCTCATCCCAGGCTGAGCCAATGCCTCTCCCATCTGGCTAGCGGCCTCACCAGCCAAGCAGTAGGGCAAAGCCAGGGTGACCCAGGCTAAGCCGCTAAGAGCCCCGGGCCCTCTCCTCTGGCCCCACCTGCTGCAGAGCTCCCCTGGGGAGTTCACCTGACCTGGGGCTTCCACACTTGCCCATCCAGGGAGAACCCTCCCTGCTCTGCTGGAGCCTTGGAGCCAACTCAAGCGCAGGCTGAATGGGGGAGAAGCCTGACAGCAAGGGGCAGAGCTGGGCCCAGCCCAGACCGGTCGCCATCCCTGCCCTGCCAACTGTAACCACAGAGCATGGGCGGCTGCCCTTCTCCTGCCCCCACTTCTGCATTTGCACAGAGATCAGGCTGCCCCAGCTCAGCGTCCATCTTGGCAGTGACTGACTGGCTAGCTTGCCCATCCAAGAGCTGGATGGACCTGGCTGAGGGTTGTGGGCTTGACCTGGAGCTCTGAGGGCACCTGGACCACAGACAGCCCAGCCCTGGAGGGCTTTGTCAGGAGGCTCCACGGTCCAGTCTCCAGGCTCAGGCTGCTCCAGTAAAGGCTATAGTTATGGAGGTGGGCATCTCCATAGCACAGCCTTGAGGACCCAGGCGGAATGACCCAGGGCCCCAGAGTGGAGCTGTGCTCAGGGGCAGAATCCACAGATCACAAGGACAAATGTCGTCAGCAGCTGCTTCTGTTCTGGAGGGCAGAGGGCAGGTAGGAACACTCAGGAGCCGGCAGGCAGGCCTGGCAGGGGACCGGGAGAACTGGGAGTGCCCCCCCACTATCCAGTTCTTCCAGCTTGCCAAAAGAAGAAATTCATATTTTCATGTAAAAAGTAATCCGATTTTTAAATATGGATACGTAATTCAACCTAAAGGCAGTTTTAAAAAACACTATGGTCTAGAAAAAAGCCTCTGTAGGCCGTGTCCCCTCAGCCAAGTGACACGTGGAAAAAACAAAAAACGGATGACATTGCTATCAGGCCAGCTTTGTGACTCGACTTTCTCGTTGGGTTGTCTGTCTTGGAAAGCTTCTGTGCCAGCACACACGAGCCTCTTGGTTTTGTTTAACTGCGGCGTGGACGTCCACTTTCTGAATAACCCAAGATTTCGATGCACATTTAGGTTGTTTCCAACTTTTTGGCTGTTAGCTACAATTTTACCTCTCGTTTCTTTATCCTTGGTGTATCTTGAAAGTGCTTCCACAGAAGGCTCCCGGAAGGGCACTCTGTGCATCCGTGTGCACACACAGTACGTTGTGATAGAAACTGCTAGGTGACCACCTGCAAAATTTCCAGCTTCCATGCTTCCCTAGACCGGGTGACGGAGCCGATTACTCCCGGCTATGAGCAATCCTCTTAATTTTTGTCAATATGATAATAAAATAATACCACTTTAATTTGCAATTCCCTAACTTCTATAGAGTTAAGCATCATCTCATGATTAATAAAACATCATCAATTCGATATTTGCATTTGGCTCGGTCACATCCTCCACTGTGTTCCTGTGTTACCTTTTTCTTATTAATTTTTTAGGAATCCTTCCTGTAACAAGGACAGGAACATTTTATTACACTGTTTGTGAATCTTTACCCTCAACTCCTGTGTAAAGGAATGTCTCTTGATGATTATTTAATACATTTTGTTCAATGAACAAACAAAATGACTTCTGGTTAATTGGTACACTGTGGCAATGTGCTGGGATCACCCTAAATAATCCTTTCAGGGAACAAAGTTTCAAGGGCACGTCACACAGTCAGGCTTCCCTGCCTCCTGGAATTCTAGGTCAATGGAGCCTGTCCACGTGGTATCACTGAGACCTTGAAGTGGGCCAGCTGTCGATTTCTCTCCTGGTTGTGTGACCAGCAGCTGCTGCCCAGCCCATAAGGCCCCCAGCAGAAGCTGCAAGGAGCTGTGACTGTCACATCCGTTCTGATGGGCACGAGATCATACCACGCAGTCTCTGTCCCTGAAAGGAGCGCCTGACACCCACAGCCATCTTACGAGCCAATCATTTTACTCTCAAGTGAGCTGAAGAGGCCCAGGGGTGAGGCTGAGTCACCCAACAGATGCCCTGGGTGCCATCTGAAGGAGCGCCCACACAGCTCCACATTGCTTCTCCATTTGGGCAAACGATGCTCTGTCTGGTAGATCTGCTGTTGTTGTAAGTGTTTCTGCAGGTGTCGGGCCTCGGGCCAACGGCAGCCAGCTCCTCTCTGCCAGGCACGGGGACACACTGTCCTCGGGGCAGGTCTGGAGGGTCCCAGGCTGCGGAACAGTGCCAGCAGCCCCAGTGACCCGGCACCCGGAGGCCAGCTGGTGATGAGAAGGCACGACAAATGCAGTTTCCATGTGCTGGGAGCTTCTGTGTTTCCTTTCATGTGGTTTCGGATTTCTCTGGCTTTTCATGTGAGGACAGTGCTACTCTCGCTATCCCTGCTGGGGGCTGGTATCAGGGACTGAACTCCACCTCTCCCTCCTCTTGGGGGCTAAGGGTGCATTTGTAGGACATGTGTGGGCAAAGCTCCCAAGCTGGATGGGGGGTTGAACCCTTGACCCCGGCCCGAATGATGCCACTTCTAATCACCTCGCCCAAACTTTTTCTTCCGGAGGGGAGTTGATCATTTTTGTTTTCCCAAAGCCTTGTGATAAGCAAGTGTGATGCTTAACTTTTTTGTGTCAACTTTGCTGGGCCACGAGCTGCCAGGTATTTGGTCAAACATTGTTCTGGGTGTTTCGAGGGGGGTGCTTTTTGGATGAGATTCAGCATTTAAATTGGTGGTCTCAGAAAAGAAGATCACACCCCACCCCACCCCCATTGTGGGTGGGCCTCATCCAATCAGTTGAAGGCCTGCATAGCATTCTGTGAGTAACAGGGAGTTCTTCCTGCCTGATTGCCTTCCAACTGGGACATCACTCTCTCTGGTTTTGTAGCCACTTGCCAGCCTTCAAACTCAAACTAGGACACTGGCTCTGCGTATCTTGGACTTGACAACCTCCACAATTGTGTGACCCAATTCCTTATAATAAATATAAATACAGATACAGGTACAGATATAAATGAACATATAAATATATATCTATGGATTCTGTGTCTCTGGAGAACACTAACCAATCATCAAGTAAAACTGTATCGGAGAAGTCCTTGGGTTTATTGCCTGGGAGTCTCGGGAATGGAGAGGGAAGGGGGAACAGAGCAGGCATATGGGGGCTGGCAAGAGGCTCCAAGGCACACTCGGGGGACCAGGCCTTGCTGGTTACAGGTTCCTGCTACCCTGGGCACAGGCCGCAGCTGGCTGCCCGACGGGCCTCCGTCTACCAGGGAGGTGTGGGGTGGCCCAGGGAATCCGTGTCCAGTCCTTGGGGACCCTGAACTCACCAGGTGGGCCTCTGTCTGTGTTGGGCACACACCCTAGGAGGAGATTTCAAGGGACACTGAAGAGCCAACTGTCTGGGCCTTCAGAGACTGGCTGGGGACGGGCCTCCCAGACCCGGGCTCCTGCCAACCACAGCAGCGGCCCAGTGGACGAGCTCCTGCACCCCAGCTCAGCTGTCTCCTCAATCCTCACAGCATTGCTGAGTACTAGGCACTATTACTGCCTCCATCGCACAGATAGGGATACTGAGGCACAAAGAGGTCAGGAACTTACTCCAGCTCACTGGGCCAATAAGCAGCAGAGCGAGAACGGAACACCGGCCGCGTGACTCCAGAGCACCCGCTCTCACTGCTGTTCCTCGTCCTCTTAGCTTTGCGTGGCATTTATTTCATTTCATTGACGTAAAATTTACATACTACAAACTCACCCATTTCAAGCCTATGATTCAGTGATTTTTAGCTAATTCACAGAGTTGTGCTGCCACAGTGTTTCAGAACATTCCACCCACGTCTCGGCCACCTGTGGCCACTTGGCGTTTGCCCCCCAAGCCCGGCCCAGCGCTCCTGTCCCTTCTCTTCCAACAGCTTGTCTATTCCCGGCATTTCCCATCAACGGAGCCATAGAACACGGGGTCTTGTGTGTCCAGCTTCTTCCACGTAGCAGGTTTCTGGGGTTCACCCATGTTGTCCCCTGTGTCTGTTCACTCTTTCCTATCCCTAACTTTCAAAATATGGAAAAGGCAAGCGAACAGAGCAATGAGCCCCCACATGTCGGCCACCACCCACCTTTCTAATCAGGACAAGACATCTGTGTTGGTCTATGGTCCCCCCACTTCCTGCTCCCCACTTGCTCTTTCTCAAGTCACCCCTAGACCTCGTGCTGTTTCATTCATAAGGACATCAACATGCCTTTCTAAAAAGTAAGGGCTCCTCTTTTAAAAGTTTAACTCTAACCACTATGCCAGTATCTTGCCTAAGAGCCTAAGAATATTAATACTAACTTCTTGATCACATCAACGTTCATGTCAGTGTGTAAATAACCCCTTAGGGACTCATCAATGTTCCTTCAGGGTTGTTTCAATCAGCTCCCCAGGAGTGAGGGGCGGGATTATTAACCCCTGCTCTCCTACCTCCCACCGAAGCTGACACCAACTCTCAGCACAGGGTCGTGTTTGCTGCCCTCCGTTTGCTAAGCTTTGTTCTGCTCCAGCTCCCAACGACTGGCTTGTCCGGGCAGCGGGTGTTGATAGGAGTGACGTGTTAGGTGCTCTGCTCGCTAAGGAAGTCAGCCACAGGCTGTGTCTCGTCCCCCAGCCCTGTCATCCCAGTCCTGAGAGCCTGCCTGGAGGGGCGGGTGGCAAGGGCAGGGGCGGGGCAGGCAGCCGGGTCCTCACCTGAGGTCGTCGAGTTCCAGTTGCTGACCGCCGGGGTGGTCTCGTTGCCCTTGAGGGCCTTGGCGAGCGGCAAGCTAACACCCGCCAGCAGGAGCGGACAGAAGGGCTCCATGGCGAACCTGCAAGACGCAGGGACAGGCTCAGAGGGCTCCCTGCCATGCGCCTCGGGCGGCCGGGCCCTCCACTGAGAAGGGCCGCTCCCGGAGGACAGGGCGGACTGGGGACCGGATGGCGGTGGGCATGCTTTGGAGCGCTGCTTAGTCGGTCTGTGTCAGGGAGGCAGCTCTGCGGACCACCGCCAGCACATTTTATTCCTGCACTTGGGAAGTAAGCTCACCCTGCAAACTCCAAGAGCTATTCCCAGGTTATAAAACCTCTTGCTGTTCAGGTTAATTTCCTGTCTTTTTTTTTTTAGATTTTATTTATCCACTTATTTATATCCAGAGAGAGAGACAGAGCACATGCAGGGGGAGCAGCAGAGGGAGAGAGAGAAGCAGGCTCCCCGCTGAGCAGGGAGCCCGATGCGGGGCTCAAACCCAGGACCCTGGGATCATGACCTGAGCCGAAGGCAGACACTCCACTGACTGAGCCACGTGGACATCCCTAGTTTCCTTTCTTGTTTGTTTGTCTGGTTTTGTAGGGAGAGAGGAGGTGAACAAGGATGTTGGGGTGTCCGGGGAGGGTGAAGTCTGAAAATACCAGGAGATCGAAGATTCTGAGAGGCAGCTTCCTGGAGCCTCAGGAGGCCCTTTACCCACAGCTTCCAGATCGCCACACGGTAATGACTGGTTCAACATTTTGGGTACATTCTACAGTGTCTGCTGTGACATGGGTGTAGCATTTCTATTTTGCATCATGACAGCTGAAGGAAGAGCACCCCCCTTGGGAAGAATTGCAGGCTAAGGAGTTAGGTTAACTGGCAGGTGGTCACAGGGCCGGGGGGGAGGCTGGGAAGTGGGGGGTCCAGCCCACCTGCACAGGGTCCACCTCTGCTGTCCCCCTAGCCAAAACCATAACCCATACCACCAGCCCTGATTCTGAGTGCAGGCCTTTTCCACACTCTGGAGCCCGAGGGACCTTTCAAACGCCAGCCCGTCCCCCCAGTCGTGAGATGTTAACAACGAGAATGGGATGGGCAGGCCAGCCCGGTCAGTGTTCCTCTGAGCCACGGACTTCGCCTGTTGCTCTCCTGAACTTCATGCATGGCTGCAGGGAGATGGCCTTGCCTCCTGTCTGAGCCCCCAGGTGAGGCAGAGGGAAGCTCCCTCTTCCCCCAGGAGGGGCCACCATCAGCTCCTTTCTGACAGAGTCACGTGGGCCCCCTGGGGACGGAGGTAAGTCTTTATTGGGTGGGTGGGTGAATGCAATGCGGTTCAACACAGGAAAAGGCTCTTTCACCCAGACCTGTAAGGCCTACCTCAGATCCCCACTTGGTGCACCATTTTGCCAAAATAACCTTAGATCCTTGGAAAATGTGGCATTGAACTCTTGGTGGTGTAGAGGACTAGCCGCCGGAGAAAGTGGGTGGCTCTAGGAGCCGAGTGAGATCGGGCGGTGAGGATGCATGTGGTTGAGGCGTGGGCTCCCTCCCTCCTGCACTCCCCGCTCCGTGGTCAGCCTGGGTGCCTGTCCGCTCACAAAGCACTTTTCCTGCAAAAAGCCTCGCTGAGCCATATGAATGGACCGAGGCCCAGAAACACTGGTCCCTTGTAATTAGAGAAGACATCTGAATGAGCGCAAAAAATCCTCATCGTGTTTCAGCAATCACCACTGCTGAAATGGAACCATTCTGAGCCTGCAATTATCCCGGGACAATGATGACAGCCACAATCAATACTTTCACCCCTTTCCTCTTGTTTCTTTCCCAGATACATTTTAGACTTTTAAAGTGAGCACCCCCCCACACACACACACACTAGCTTGTGTCCCGGGAGCACCTACCATCGCTAGGCCCTTCGTATGGGCACTGTCCTCACAATAACCCTCCAGGACTGAGAAACTGAGGCCCCATGAGGATAAGGAACTGACCCAACATCGGGTCAGACGAGACGGAGGAGTCACAGTTCGAACCCAGGACTGCCAGAGACAAAAGCCCTCAAGCCCGATGGGCAGCTCTGCATAGGCTGCATTAAACAGAATCTGTTCTTGAACAAAGCTTTTACATAATTGAATAAGCTTCAGAGTAATTGATTAGAAAGTATCCACTAGTTTAATACAACTCAGAGATGCAGACTTCCTAGTTGAAGCATTTTTTCTTGTTACATGCATTCATTCAAAGCCTTCCTCACCAAATGTTCAATCATCTAAGAGAAAGCGGACACTTCTGAGCCAGTCAAAGGCCATCTCATCACACATCAGACACCATGGGGTGGATCAGCAGCGTCCCCTGGAGCGGCAGGTGATTTGCCCGCTATGACCAGAAGAGGGCACTAAACTTTGCAGAATTCAAACCCCGTGAGTCCCTTGATTGCAGCATTTATATTTCCAGGCCCATGACAACTTTCCTGTCCCTGGCTATTCACCCTCAAAGGATTTGTGCAAGCTACCAATAAGCACAGACACGAATCTGCACAAAAATAATGCCTGAAACAGTAGTTAAGTCCATAGTGAATGTTAAGGATTTGTACTGAATCTACCAAATGTTAAGTACTGTGGGCATAAAACATGTTGGATCTCAGAACCGAGATTATTAAAATAGTTTCCAACAAAGCAGCCTTTATTTTTACTCCTATCGAAAGTCAGCCAGCTATCAGTTTGATTAGAATTGCCTTTTTGCTCCATCTGATGCCTTTTTAATACTCTTTGTTGGGCAAGCTAGGTCCAGTCCTGCCCTTACGCAGCTTCATGGAGCTAGAAGGACGCGCGGATAAACAGCGCCGCCCCCCCCCCACTGCGACCCCACTGTTCTGGAGATGTGTGGCCACAGTGCCAAGCAAGGAAGGTGACAAAGCTATGATTCGCTCCACCCAGGACCGCGTCCAGAAGGCCCCTGAATGTCGTGTTCAAGAGTTTAGTTTGGTGTTACAGTCTCCTTTTCCATCAACAACCTATCTTATTAGAACCACTTGAGGGCATGATAAAAAGATGCCAATTCCTGGGCCCAACTCCAGATGCATGACATCCAAATACACGGGGAGTGACGGGCTTTGTACAGACCGCAGCTGACAACCTTGGCTGTGAGCAACGAGCTGCCACTGGAGTTTCCAGAGGGAGTGCTAGAAGCCAGTCGGGAGCCATAAGAGATGGCATCAGTCTGTGCCGCCCCGCAGTGGTGGGGGGCACGGGCATCCATCCCCTGGGAGCTTGCTAGGGACGCTGCGTCTCAGGTAGCATCGGACCTCCCACATTTTCACAAGAATGCTACGTGCTTCCCATGCACATAGAATTTGACACACGCCGGCCTCCGCAGCAGAGGATGTCTAGACTAAGCCAGGACAACGGGAACGGCAAGGAGGGAGGGATTCGAAAGGGGTTTCAAAGGCAGAATCCGTGTGAATGGTATTCAGCTGGATGTGGTGAGGAGTAGGCCATCAAAGGTACTGGGATTTCCATCTTGGGAGATGGAGTGGGACGGGGCATCATTCATTAGCTGACCCCGGGAGAATGGGGTCCCCAGTCTGGGGATAAAGATGTTTGGGGCTTGGTATAAAACAATAATATAAGCTCGCATTTACTGAGCTCTTATGAAGTGTGATAAACCATCTGAGGCGCTGAGCTAAGCTACCTCCCCATCCCTCGTGGCAATCCTATGAGAAATGTCCTGCTGTCCTCGGAGATGGCCTGTTGCCTCTCAGGGTTCTGGAGCATTCTAGTGGAGCGTGCCAACAGGAATTGTGTTCAGGGCCTAGGGAATGGCTGGACAGGAGTGGGTGCTGAAGGTTCAGCGTGTGGGTGAGTTCACTCTGGGGGTGTGCAGAGGGGCAGAGGTGAGGTGGTGGTGCCAAGCTGAAGGAGGCCGATCCTGAGCCAGTGCCTTTGAGGAGGGGCCGCCCGGCTGACCCCTCCTGTCCCAAGGGATGGAAAGGTGCGCTGGGTGTCCCTGAGCAGATTGCACCAGACTGCCCCCTGCAGGTCAAATCCATCATGTGTGGTTGAAAGGCCTGGTTCTTCTGCTCTCAATTACGAAACAGACTCAGCTCCTCCACAAAGGAGCAGAGATAGAGATTCGCTCCAGCTTTGAAGAGAGCCGCCGGGATGAGCCATGTGTAATTTCTTATCCAAAACAGGACTCTTGAGTGCAAACGAGAGGCTGAAACAGTTCAAGTCATATGCTTTCCTACAGTACTTCATTATTGGTCAGCATTTGGTTTTACTAAAATGGGAACCCACTAAGTAGTTTTATTTGAAAACTATTTTTAAAAATTAAAAAAAAAACCTCCCTAGAAAACAAAACTACCAGTGCACGTTACAGCAATATTTTTTAATAAAAAACCCTTTTTAAATTGGTTATATGAAAATAAAATGAGAACATGAACAGAATACCTATTCCCAGTCCATATTCACCTGCTTCAATTAATATCTTAGCCTTGTCTATTCTTAATATGTTTCACTTTTAATATATTTTTCAATATCCTTAATATTTAAAAATTTTCACAAAATCGTCTTCAGAGTTTTCCAAATGAGCATCTTGTGAGCTCTCATCATTTCATTTCCTTTATTCCTTCCTTGCTTTCATAGGAAAAGATTTTAATGTCTTCCTGTTCACAACCTATGTTTTCAATAGTCATAGCTCAATAATAGTTTAAAACACAGAGAGTTTTTTCTTTCTTTTTTTCGTGTATGTGGCTGTAGTTTTTGCTGCTTTGTTAGTTGAATACTTTTACGAAATATTTCCAACTAATTTAGAACAAAATGCAACCAACACTTAGGGCCTTGTTTACAGAAAAGTCCACCATCTTTGTAGGACACTTAGGTTGATTTACAGAGCAAGTTTTCTGAAGGCCCAAACGTTTCTGAAATCTGACGAGCAGGGAAGAGAACATGCATGCTCCCCAGCTGAAGTATTTTTAAAAACTCAACATCAGCTTCATTACATAAATTTGTAGTTCAGTTACTCACTATGTGAAACTGTTGGTAAAATCTGACATCCATAGCTTCTATTTTAACTGACAGAATATTTAGTTGGTGCGTGGGCACAATTAAAAATTATCTGTAGGTCACAATCCATTCTACGTGTGATACATTTACCACAAATGCTGAGCTCCACCAACACGTATATATTTATATTATCGCACAAATAACTATATCATCGGTGCAGAATTCTTTCATTGCATTTCCAGTGACATTAGCAATCACGCCAGGCGCTCACCTTTCACGGAAGGAGCCTCCCAGTTGTAGCTGGATTCCGTGAAATGGGTGAAAAACAGCAGAACCACTATTGGAATGATCTCATTTTCTGTTGGAAACATCGCTGTTTGAAAAGGACACGATCTGCTGCTGGCATCGCTGGATGGCTGGTGAACTTCATCTGCTATTGGGAGCACTAACAGCTATGAACCTCACCTTCTGTAAATGCACAATGAGACCTGGACTTGATAATGAGCAGGACTCACTACGAACAGTCTTTTGATCTAAATGAATGGTCATGCTTCACGGGGCTCCTGGAAAGCTCAATCTCAGAATCCCGAGATCATGACCTGAGCCGAAATCCAGAGCCTGCGCTTGACTGACTAAGCCACCCAGGCACTCCTGCATGGCTTCTTTTCTAACCACGGAGTGTCCTTGAAAGGGAAGTGTTGCCCCCGCTGAGCTACAGACGTGCAGCGAAGAGTGAAGAGCATAGCAGTTCCTCTTTCAGATGTGATCGCCCCTAAACAGAGGCAATCCCTGCCCATGTGTCTCTTGCCCTAAGATGAGACCATGGAGAAGCTGGGAGAGCCAAGGGGACAGGCCACCAAGCCCTTCCTGGACTCCTTCAATGCAACTTTTCATAACTAAAATTCTCATTTTTAATTACAATGAGATGAAAACTATGGAAGAAATGTGACAATGGACAGGATGCAGGGACAAGAAGCAAAAAAACCCGGGACCATCACAAAGAAAGAGGTAAATAATGGGCCCCTGGAGGGAATGTGGAAGGCACGTGGACAGAACATGATGGGGCGTTGGGAATGGAGCCCGGGCCTCCAGGACTGCCATTCTCTGAGGTCAGTGTCATCAGGAAGAGCTCCTGCTCTTCCTTCTCTCACCAAAATACATCTTGGGGCTCACCCTATGTTATCTCTTCTGAAGGTTCACAGCTGAACCAGGGAGTGAGCACAGCCATGCTCACATCTGACGGATGGCTTGGCACCCCCCCCCCCATCTGACAGAATCACACCCACAGCTCCTCCACGTTCCCCAGAGGGGAACCCATCACTCAGAAGAGTTGCGTTTTATCAGAGGACCACCAGAATGACCCCTCAGGAAGGTCCATATGGAGGCGGATCCCCTGCCCAAAGCTCCTGAGCAGGAAAACATGACAATGCCCCATCCGTCTGCCCTTTGGACCCAGAAGTAGTGGGGTGAAAGGTAACAATAAATGTTGGAAATGCACGGCCCTCTCCCCACCTCTCCCCAGGAAGAGGCGCCCGGCACAGAGGCTCACCCCCTCCACTGACCCTCCACTCAGCAGTGTGGTCGACGGGGAAGAGGTTGGTTGGCCGACTCCAGAGGCTGGGCAGCCCACCTCTCTGGGTGAGCCCCAAGCCACGCTGCCTCCACCCACCTTGGGTGATGCAGGGGGACTAGACTTTCGTAGCTGGGTATACAGCAGACTTTTGATTTCAAAGAAATGAGTGGAACTGTTGACTTACAAGTATCTGCTGGTTTATTTGCTCATTCATTCATTCAGCAATATTTATGAGACTTGACTGTTTGCCAAGAGATACCTGAACAAGACAAGCACTGCCCTTGTTCCCCCAGAGCTTGCCTTCCGGCCAGAGAGATAAAACAATTAATCACTGTACAACCGATCCCCCAGGAGGCTCACACCTGCTCGTGCTGGAGGCAGGACTACCCAGTCCAGAGGGGTCGGAAGGCTGCCGAGGGTGAAGAGGTCTCTTCTCAAGGGAGGAGCCGACCAGTCCAGCAGGGGAGGAGGAGGAGGATGAGGAGGAAGCAAGGGCAGCATGAGCTGTGGGGCTGTGGGAAGAACACGGCGCCTCCAGGAAGCCCCAGAGCCTGCACAGGATCCGGGAGACCCAGAGTGTCTCCTGGCAGGACTGACTGATGATGGCAGTGTTTAAGGATGGGGTGGGGGTGGGGGAGAAGCTTTCCAGCAGGATTGCTCTGAAGCAGAAGCTAACAACACTGGGCAGAATTAGCCAGGCCCTGGGGGTTCTGGGGGTGGGAGCAGCTCTCAGGCCCGTCCATCTGGCAGAGCGGAGACGCTCAATGAACCCTTCTTGAAGGAACAGGTCATCAGGGGCTATCACGGCAGATTTCTCTTCATCTCGTCAACCCATGTCAGGTTTCAAAGAGCCGGGCCTCTGTGGCTGAAGACCCAGCTGGGCTCCCTGTCTTGCTGTCTCTGTCTCTGTCCTCCTCTCTTCCCTCCTTCTCTCCTCTCCCTGACCCAATGAGAGCCTTTGCCAGAACACATCACCTCTCTGACCTTGGTTCCCGATGAGTAAAACAGGAGGACCCAGTGATAGCAAACGCGAGTCGCTCCTCAGACTGGGCTGGCCCCACGGCCATCGCCAGGGACCTCTGAGCTCGGCACAGAGACTGCCAGCTCTCACTGAGCAGGCCTGCTCCCCCATCACTTCCTTCTGGAAGCTGCCAGAGCTGTGCATGAGCCCCTGTTGTTTCCATGACTGAGCCCACTCTGTGGTCAGTGGAGAATGTCTGCACCTACGTCTGTTCGGTCCTCCTCTGGGGGGTGTTGGGGAGAGAAGCGCCCTCCCCTTGGCGGAAGATCAGTTTCAGAAACAGCTGTGACAGATCTTGTGGCTGGGCAGATGCCCCGGAGCCACCAAGGAATGCAGGTTGCTGAAGGCCAGCAACCCTGAAAGCCCCAGCCCCCATGTTGGAGGGACCTCAGAGGAGCTCATGCTCAGAATCCAAACGCAGCCCCAACCGGACACACACGGTCTCTTCCTCATCCTCTGTTGAAACGGCTCGTGATTCCACTGGAACATGTGTGTGATTCAACACAGTTTTCTGTATTCAGAAATAGACTAGAGCTTCTGTTGGGATCTGGCATTTTCCAGAAAGGAGACACACAGGCCTTAAGTAGTACTCCCCCCAGAGGGAAGTGCGCCCGGCAGCTCTGGGCATCTCCCCTGGAAGGGAGCACGTCGAAGTCCATCTCATCTCCAGGGACTGTGGTCAGGGACCGTGATGTAGGGCGGTCAGCGCTCACGCTGAGCGGGACAGTTGTGCCGCCTGCTTCCAGACGCCCCGTGGGCCCAGCGACGTCTTGACTTTGGTGTGGGTGCCCACACTGGGCTTGGCTCACAGCAGGTGCTCAATGATGGTGGACAGTGACAGCCCGGGTATCACGGCCCCACCGTGTACTAGGAAAAGGTAGCGCTTGGGGAACCACACAGTTCTGCCCCTGAGTAAGTCTCCAAGAACCAGCAGCTGAAGTGGGTCCCAGGAATCCTCAGGGCTGCTCTCTCTGGCTCAGACACCAAGTCACCAGGCGGCTTCAGTACGAGCGTCCTGCAACCATTCGAATCAGCCATCACACAGCCCCTGGCCGGGCTCAGCGTGAGGAGCCCAAGAGTCATGGATGGAAACGCCCAGGGTCTTCTTTCTGCCTCGACAATTTGCCATCAACAGGGCTGCAGGGTAAGTAACCACAGGAAGGCAGGGCTTTTAGGCCAAAAGGGGAAAAGGAGTGGAAGCCCAGGGGGCAATTGTGAGGAGGGCGGGAGGGAAGCCTGCCGGAGGGGAAATGGAGCGCAAAGGGCATTAGGCGAGCAGCCGCAGCAGGCAGGGAGCACAGGGAGGGTGATCCACGCATGGGCAGGATGGATTTGACGGTGGCAGGGTCTCCAGGCCTCCCGGGGGAGGGCTTCTTCCTGGAGCAGATCCCCATTCCTGGCCTGGGTTTGCCGCTCTATGAAGGAAGGTGCCAGAAGCCTGCCTTTCTGGTTCTGGTGTTCCAGCAGGCCACTTCGCCGTGGTGGGAGACGGGGCTCCAGGAGCAGGACCGGCCACCCCTTCCACTAGGCACTGGGGGTGAGCTTCCTCCAGCCGGGCAGTGGCCGGCAGCCCTCTGAACCCTGTCCACATGTGGGGACAGATGCAGAGCCGAGCTCATTGTGTGCTCTGCCCTCCCCCCAAATCCTTCCTGGGAATGTGGGTCACAGTGACCTTCCGAGGCAGCTGGAGAAAGAAGACAGTGCACCACTCCCAGCCTGGGCAGGCGGTGCTCAAATCCCCGGGCATGGCTGCCTATGTGCAGCCCAGAAGAGAGGTTACCTTACATCAGGGAGACAGGAGAGAGGCACAGGGAGATGAGATCCCTTACCTACCTGCAGGTGGGGACAGCTCCTCACTCCGCTGCTGAGCCTGAAAAAGTGGCTAAGAATGTCCACTGCTCCTTTCTGGAAGGTTCTGAGGATAACGTATGTGACAGGCTGGTGAAGCTCAGCGTTCCTTAGGAATCCAAGGATTCACATCGTCGCTGCTTCTGGTCTCCAGAGCAGAGGGAAGCTCCCCAGCTCCCCAGTGAGTTGGAACGGCTCCAAGGCTGCTGACTGCTCCGACACATTCCTGCACACCATGCCTCTTGGCCTCTTTGTTTCTGCCAAAAGCACAGCCCCTTAGCAGCCAGGTCTGCCTAACTAGCAGGGGTGGCGTCTCTGGTCCTGACTGGGGTCTCTCTTTGTTCCAACTTTTCCAGGCCTTTCCAGTGAAGGGCGAGCCAAAAGAGAAAGACCAACCATTGCCCCCTTTCTGGTGATCGCTGGCTGCTTTATAGACTCTTCAAGGCCCTTGGTGCACCAAGAAATGAGGGGAGTGCAGATATGGAAAGGCCACTATACCCTCCCCAATGCCCCCACTGCCCGCTTTCCGGGGTGACCACAATTAGGCACAGGCGCTCCCCCCACCTTTTGGGTTAGAAAGCAAGGCAAAGGCCAGAACTGAGCCAAATCCTTTTGTTTACTGACAAATCTCAAGAACAGGGAGTCAGTCCGCTTCAACTGGGATGATGACAAACGGGACCCAAATGTTCCCAGAAGACGGACAAGCCCTACTTTGCACCCACAGGTCAGATTTCTCCTTGACTCACCTGCAGGGTTCAGGTGTGCGAGGGGTGAATCCTGGGCACAGGGGATCCCTCCACCCAGCCGGCAGCCGAGAACAGACCGTGCTTAAGAGACAGTCCCGGCAGGCACACGCAAGTAGGCGAGCCTCATCAGGCCGCTGGCTCCAGAAACAGACTGGGAAGGACAGCGCCAGTTTTCTGAAATAATGGCCTGGCGCCTAGCTAAGCCCCCCACCCCCTTCTATCCCGTTGGCTCCCGGTAAGTCCTCGAGGGACCAGGGACCACCGTGGGCCTTGGGGGCCTTCCCTACCCACCTGTCTGGCACCTAATGTACACTGTGCCTGTTTCCCATAAAATCAGGGCCACATTACTCACCGGGCGAGACCGTTATTTTGTTATGCACTGGGGTAGAATAAAAGCTCAAAGAACAAAGATTAATTTTCACAGTAAAGGAGAAACAAATCTAGACCTTTTCTGAGCTTTAGGTGTGAATACACTTACATGGATGAAAGGTTTAAATAATAATAATAAAAGCCCCTTAAGCAGTCCAACTTGCAGCCTCAGCATGTTCCAGATGCATCCATAGTGATCCTGACATTTTGGAGAAGGTTCTGCTTGTTAAAAAAGACGCAAAGGCCGTGCTTTTTACCTGAGCTGGGGAAGGCTGGAACTTAATTGCTTTTGAGCAAAGGTAATTTGCAAACCTCTAAATGTGAAACCACCAAACGTCATTAAAAGGAGACGGGCAGAGAAATGTTAGGAGAGAAAACGGGAAAAAAAAAAACCCACACAGAAAGAAATGACAAGGACATGCTGGGTGGTGTCCTGTCCCTGGTCTGGCTGACCGTCACCTACCAGGGACCTACACCCCCATGATGCCCTCCAGAGTCCCCTCGTCTGACCCTCTCCTCAGACAGCCACCCAGAGAGTCAGGTACCACCTCAGCCTTGACAGACGAGGACACGGAGTTCAGCAACAGTGAGGTGCCTGCCCTTCACGCCCAGGCTGTCAGGGCAGAGAACACTGGCTCCTTCTGTAGACTGAGGCACACCCCAGGCTCTCTAGGGGTGAGACCACAGAGCCACCCACTATTCACACACACGGAGTCTGGTCGGGGTTCCCTGGGACACACGGAACCCTCAGGGTTCAGGAGACTGAATTCTGAGCACACAGAATTGTGCGGCTGTACCCGAAGTATCGGGTTGTGGGGTGACCACTGGAAAGGAGCCAAGGACACAATGTTTGGCCTCCCTCCGCAAACACCCTTGTCCCCCGGGCCCCCATAGACACAGGCCAGGTGTGTCCAGAGATGGCTGAGGTCCCTGGGGAATACACAGCATGCCCCAGGGCAGGGGCCTACCCATGAGGCCGGGGGAGCTGGGGAGGCACGGGGCCCCCAGATTCCCTGCAGCAGGTCCAGGGGGAACGGACATCCAGGGCCCTGGAGACGGCGCTGCTCTCAGGCCACAGGGGCAGGGGAGACCTGGGGGGACAGGCCTTCGTGGGAGAAGGGGGCCGGGATTCGCGCGTCAGCATGGGGCTCCTCAGGCAGCTGCCGGCCACAGCAGGACAACAGGAGCTGAGGGTGCTGAGGAGCTCAGCGGCGCATCTTTGCCCCAAGAACGTCTCTACTTCCTCACTCACGGTGTGTCTCCCACTGAACCGCAGCTAGCTGAGCGCCAGGCCCTGGGACCACCGGGTACCAGCCACACAGAATCCGGGGCCACCACACTCACACAGGGACAATTCAGAGAATGCCCAGATCGAGTTCCCTCCTCAGCTGGGAAACCAGGCACAGGGAATGAAATGACTTTCCAGAAAACAGCATTTTTGGTTTTTGTTTGGCACTTTCTCTTCCTATGCAAGCAGCAAGCGACAGTGTTTCTTAAAAGAGAGATGAGGAGATGGAAATTATTTTCACAAGTTGGATGGAGCTGATCTTATACTTATACTTAACATATAACTTATACGTTATACTTAAATCACTGGGCCCAACGCAGTAATGAGATAAACTAAGCACAGACAGTCTATCTTAGGAGGTCTCAATGGGCCTTCCGAGCAGAGCGCTGGAATCAGTCCTTTCCAAACAGACCGCCCTCCCTGGCTGCCCTTGCCTGCCTGCAACCTTGCCGTGAGCCCCGCACAGGGGAGCTCCTTCTCCTCAGGTCACCGCAGGCTCGGCCCTCCCGGCCCGGATGGAATGCCTTCACCCAAGAAAGCTGTTGGGCAAGTAGACAGAGGAGATTAAGGGGGGCTCTTTGGGTTCTTGATTTTGCTTTTCCTCCATGTGAGCAGTATGAAAAGATGGTTCTGGAAGTACATTGGGACTTCTTCTCTGAGTTCATGAGGGACCTCCTGAGACCTTGCCTGCTTCTTGGCACATCCCCGAGACAGGGCGCATCCCCAAAACAGGGCGCATCCCCGAGACAGGGCGCATCCCTAAGACAAGCCACAGAGAATGAAAGCTCCTGGAGGACCCACAGGTGGTTCTGAGTGAGTAGGCCAGTCTGGGAGGTGAGACTGCCTTCGTGGACTGCCCAGGAAGGGGACCTCACTGCCAACACTGGGTGAGGTTAGATGGCCCGGAATAATGGATAGGCTCGTATTCTTAGGCCATTAGTTCTCAACTCATTAGGAAAAACAAAAAAAAAGCCTCTTCAGCAAAGCTCATTACTCTTCCTTTTAATTAGGGGAAATAAAACCAGCTCATGAAATAGCATCTGAAAATAAATTTTGCCAGGTAAATGACAAAGGGATATTTCTAGAAGACAAAAGGACCGCCTGTTTTTAGGTGCAAAAGGGTTTAAGCAGCCCCTACATCTGGTTTCAGGTTACCAAGTACTGTACCAAGTACAGCAGAATGGGAGTTTTGTTTCAAACATCTCAGGCTTGGTTTGAGGATTGCTCCAGCTAAAATTAAAAGTCTTCAGAGAAATCCTGTTTAGCAAGCATTTGACATTGTGATTGGACATAGATCTTTATCCACTCAATTTTCTGTTTTTCCCCCGAACAAGTGGGTAACTTGTTCTTTAGGACAGAACGGAGACCACGTAACATTTAATTTCACTTTCTCTCTTGTCCTGGTGGCATGTCACTCATCTCTTGTGTCCATGCAGCTTTGGGGACTCCAAGGAGGCACCCTGGGGAGAAGCATACAGAACCCTCAGGGTCTGCAGGGATGCAGGGGCTCAGGGGCCGGAGGGTCTGTATTCACTCCCAGGTCTGCCCGACTCCTCAGCCTACTCCTGTGATTTAGGCTCTCCATTCAAGAACAAGAATGATGTGTTAAATGAGTCGCTAACTTTTAGAAGAGAGAGAGCATAAAATGTGGACGATCTGACTCTAAGTTCAACCTCTGCCCAAATTTGACTGGTCTCTTGGAAACTCAAGTTATTAGATTAGAAAACAGAAAAACAAAAAGAAGTGGGTAGCTGTAGGTATGAGGTCTCACTTTACTCTTCCACAAAGTAGGCCAGTAAATATCTATTGTTATGCCATCCCCAGCTGGGCAGGGGCAGAACCTACCTCCTTTATGGGAGGCTCAGAATCTGAAGAAGAGGTTTCCCTGAGCAAAGGAGGAGCTCATTAAAGGAAGGGACAGAGAATGCTAAGCAAAGCATCCTCGCTGGGGGTTCCGCTGGCCCTCCTCCCTGATGCTGACATAGTAAGAAAGAGGCAATTGGTCTTCAAAGAATATAGAAAATCCTTTATGTTTAAGAGTAAAAGGTCCTTTATAGTTCATTTCAGTGCTTTATTATATTACACACTGCTAAACAACCATGTGCACATTTCTGGATTACATGCTGAAACTGATTTCATCAAAGAAAAAAAAAAAAAAAACCATACATACACAAGAAAAATGTAAAGCCCCAGCGAATCACAACCTCTGATGTACCGGTCCACACGGGGCTTCCTGCCACCCCTCCTGAGCAGGGCCCTGGATCAGCACAGGCAAGGGATCCTCCTGAGGACAGGGTAGCACTCTACCTGGGCCACCAGCAAGGACCGGTAAGAATGCTGGCGTGTCAGTAAGTCCGTGAATTACTGGCGAGTCAATTTCAATCTCCTATGGACCACACACTAATTTGCATAATTCCAATTATACACCTTGCCCTCTTGAAGATGAATAAAGAGTGAAGAGCTTATTCCGTAAGAATGAAGTCCTCCACTGCAGTAAAGACAATAGAACCACAGATCTAAGGAAGCTTCTCAAAGGCACATTTTCACTGATCCTAATGCCATTCTTGACGTCATTTAATCATCAACAAACCCACTGACCACTCACCCACCCATTACAGAAGAGGAAACTTACCATGTTTCCATAGCTGGGGACAAATAAGACAGGAATGAACTATAGCTAGACTTTATGGATACATTTTCCCCATTGAAGAAAACATCCCTCTTATTTTGAAAGAACAAATGAAGGAACCCCTGGAAACCTCTAAGTGGTAACTCTTCATTCCTGAAAGCATTCCCATAAAACCAACGATGATGATGAAGGCTTTGCTGTCTCATCTCAAATATTGTGAACGATGTACAATGTCTCACAATTGCTCATGAGCTTCACAAACTAGCAATAATTAATTTCTCTACACATGTAGTTAGCTTGTAGATTGTTATTTCACATGCAATATAGTAACTTCACTGAATTCTTTATTCGTTAAAAATTACCACCTCAGTAGTGACAAGACAGTTGTGTTTGGGAAAGGCACTCAGAGTATTTTAACAGAGATGTTCAGATGCAACAGCCTGCCAAAGCAGTATGACTGGAGGGGGACCCTGGGTGATGGTGGCTTCTTTCCGTCCCAACTGTCATCTCCTGGCCGTTGCTCACACGGCTGTCCCAGGCAAATGCCACCCTCACCCACACCACTTCACGGTCTCGCCCACGTCCAGGGCCCAGCACCTGCCACTGCCCAGGGAAGCCCTGCTTTCTCCACGCCAGCCCCCAGTGGGATGATAAACCAACGTCCTCCATCTACATGGTGAGATCATCTCACTGCAACCTTGGGTTAATTTGTCTCAGCAAACATGCCAATCATCTGGGCACACCACTCTATCAGAGATTGATACCTAAATGCATATTCTAGAATCGTTCCTGAAAACTGCAGCTGATTACACTGGAAATCAAAGTCCTGGGAAAGGAATGTGGAATCAACATAAAAGTCAAACAAAGATGCTGAACCCTCACCTAAAAGCAGCCTCATGGGAAGCAAATGGTGAAAGATCCAGTAGCGGGCGCCTGGGTGGCTCAGATGGTTAAGCATCTGCCTTCGGCTCAGGTCATGATCTCAGGGTCCTGGGATCGAGTCCCGCATCGGGCTCCCTGCTCCTTGGGAGCCTGCTTCTCCCTCGGCCTCTCTCTCTCTCTCTCTCTCTCTGTCTCTCATGAATAAATAAATAAAATCTTAAAAAAAAAAAAAAAGAAAGAAAGATCCAGTAGGAAACTAGGAACTCCAATATTCTTCTGTTTCTTTTTCTCCCCCAAGGGCATCTTTAAAGGTGCCTGTGGACCCCTCCCCTCTCACTATTGGCAGGCACCTGTAACGGGTTGTGGCAAGACTCTTGGGCACAATGTAACAAGAAGAGAGCTCCGTGTCCCTGGGGGTCCCGACAGGAGTGGGCGATGGAGCACTGAACGAATGCACACACTTGGCTTTGCAGGGCATCACATCCTTGGGGAGGCTGACAGCAGTAGCTTTACCTTCTTACCAGGGCTCTGACTGTGCTAATATTCTGGGAACAGCCTGCATGCCTGAGCACCCACTCCCCGGGGGAAGGATGGAGGTGGCCTGAGGATAGGAGACGGTCCTGAGACCGCACGTTGCTCCAGAACAAGGTGCCAGCCAATCACGGTGTTTTAGCTGCCATTAATTTCAGCTTGACTCACTTCAGTGAGCCTCTTTCCATCACGAGGGGGTGTTCTCACACTGCAGAGGCTCACAGGATGTCAGAGACCCCATCCTTGCCCAGTAAGGTCACAGTCTCCTCGGCGGCCAGCACAAGACATGGGGAACGAATGGATGCCCTCTGCCACTGGAGAAGCGGGGTCTGCAATGGTGCAGGGACAACGCTCTCTCACTGAGTTCACTACAACTCCACGTGAAGAAAGACGCGATGCTTGCAGGGCTGAAATTCGGCTAACGCACTTCTATCGAACCACAGGGCTCCCACAAAATTCCATCACTTCCAGTGAAGCCCACGCTAAAACCTTAGGATGGAGGAGGGACAGTGGCAGCTGTGATTATTTATTCTCCATCATGTCATCCATGTGCAACTGGAAACCCAGGGCACCAGCTGGGCAGTCATGGGGAGGATTGGTGCATCCCAGCGAAGTTGGCCAACCAGCCTCGGGATCGCAGAAGCTACTGGCCATTTAGTTACTGCGAAGCCAAATAGTTTGCTTTGGGGTATTTTACTTGGCCACACACACACTCACACACATATTTTTAAATATAAATTGAGGAGAGGACAGATGCAGATTTATCTAGTTTTGCATGCTCTAAAACCTAAACACTGAGCCATGGTAACCCTAGGCACGTTTTTGTTGTTGTTGTTGTTTTTGGTTTTGTTCTGTTTTGTTTTTTATGCTAAAATGTCCTTAAGTAGATTTCTGATTGTGGGTCAGCCAAACAGCAGAAATTTAATGAAAAAACTGCTTCTATTTGTGATCTGCTTATATATTTGAACTTGGGATCAAGAGATCAATCAGCGAAACCAAGTCAGTTAGAAATGGATTTGCATTCGCGCCAGATGAAGCACTTGAGCCAAGAACAACGTGAGGATCGCACGCTTCACGGTGTCTGAGGTTACGTCATGACACGGCTTACGTTCTGACCCCTCAGTAAGAAGGTCCGCTGGTAACCAGCAATTACCTCTGCTCTGAGCACAGCTTCTCTCCTTCCTAGACACACAGCTGCCTTTGCAACACAGCTGCACCACCCCCACCTCTTAGCAAAGCCTTTGGGGAGCCCAGGGGAAGGATCCTGATCCTCCGGAGAGGACTCTCCTGCTTCCCTGTGGGTGTAACAAGGGCTCACAAAGGGAGCATCACGGGGGGTTTGGGCAAAGGCAGACTGTCCCTCTTGACCATCCATCGTCCCAGCACAGATGTAAGGGGGCGAGGGTCCTCCCAGGAGGCACACTGCATGCTGCGCACCCTGCATCCCCTACAGGACCCAGCCTGGCACCCCTTCCAATCCCTACCTCAACTCACCAATCTGGCTTTGGTCTGAGACCCCAGGAGAGGCTTGGGGGACAACCCCAGGGTACATGTTAGATGCTCAGGAATGTTTGGTGGACAAAGTATTAGATGAACAAATGAATGAACGAATGAACGAACTGGGCTTAAGCAGGACACACAATCGAAGGGCCACAGAATGGCAAACACACGTCCAGGCTAATACTCTCGGTGCCACATCTACCTATTTGAGGCAAATCCCATAGCTGGCCATTATGGTATCTTGCAGAAACAAGAAAAACCTGGAACAGGTCTGGTCCTGACATCCCCTTCCCCGCAGAGCTTCAGGCCTATGGGAAGCCCAGCAGAACGCCTCAGTAACAGCATGGGCGTGGAGGCCTTCTGAGGTCCAGTAAGTAGGAGAGCTGGGATTCGAAGCCAGAACTCCCAGATTCCAAAGGCCCTGTTTGAACCACTGCACAATCCTGCCTGGGAGGTGGCAGAGGGAGGTGGGGCCTGGGGACCCGGGAGATCCCTAGAGGCTGAGCTGAAGCCCCTCAGCTCCACACCTGTTAGAGCCCCTGGTTTTAATGTAGTGTCTCTGCGGGGTGGTGTGCACATGACAGAAGTCACTCTAGAAACCCACTAAAAATGCTCTGTGTGTATGTGAGTCTGTGTGAGAGAGACAGGGACAGAGGGATCGTGACATTAGAGGGGGATCCAGGTGGACTGGAGGACGGGGCAGCCCAGGGGCAGGACACCCCCACGGCCAGGAGGCCCCCACTTCCCAGCTGTCCTGTTTTCTGACTTCAGTCGTCCGTGGGGGGAGCAGACGCCAGGAGGGCTGGTCAGGGGCACTGGGCAAGGGTAGCTTGAGGCTTAACCCCGGAGGGGTGAGGGTCCCGACCACAGAAGAGCAGGAGGCTGTGGGGAGGCACCTCTCCTCCCGTCTCTCCTCAAGAAGCTTGCCTACTTGGCCTCCGGTCCTGCTCAGCTTCCAGAAACAGAAGACATGCGTGCATTGCTGAGACCACCCAAATACAGATCCTAGCTGGGTCACTGAGACCTATTCTGACTGGACCTCGAAATCCAAGAGCAAGAATGGCATGGAACTAGGAGACAACGGTGACAGTGTGGTTTGGAGCTGGGAAACGCTGTGCACACTGGTCCTCCTACTCAATGTCTGGAAGCCCCCGGAAGAGCAAGCGACCCCGAGCTGGGCTGGATCGGAGCTTCCCCTCCAACTAGAGTCCAGCAGCACTGGATCTGCATTTACAGATCGGGCAGGATGGATCCAGGAAGTCACTCGCATGTTCGCCACCCCAAAGCTCTGGTTACCTCTGGAATACACTACTGTCATTTGCTCTCTGGAAATTTCTGGAGCCCCACTCTCAACCTGGGGTGGGGGGTGAGTATGAAGGGCAGACACCAGGTGTCTCAACGAGCCATGTGGTGGGCATGAGAAGCCCACTAGGTTTTGTGCTGGATCTGCATGTGGGACCCTGTGGCCCTGCCTGGTGTAGTGACCTGGCTTCAAGTGTCCCAGGGGAAATGAAGGGCAAACCCCTCCTGTGCCTTGATCCCCAGACTGTCCCCTCGGCCGCCCCTATACAGCTCTTAGAGTGATTTTCAAAGAGGGTGGATTTCACCACGTCTTCCTCTTCAGCGGCTTCTGCTGCCTGGAGGGTTGAGCCCAGACTCCTCGGTGGGCCAGCTGGGGCAGTAGCCCCCCACCCCCAACCCTGTGCCTGGTGCCCCCCCCCCAGCAAAAGCATCCCAGGCTTCTCACCCTCTGTATTCTTCAGTTCCCAGCTCTCAGTGTTTCCAGCGCCCCTCCCCACTGACTCTGCCGGGCAAATTCCTCTCCAGCCTTCATCTCTGGGACCCAGGCCATACTCTCCAGGAATCTGTGCCCCCGGGTGATCTGGGTGCTAGGTACCCAGGCCACTTCCTCACCACCACGTAGCCTGGCTGACTGACTTGTCTGTCTCCCCCTGCACCTGGGCTCCCTCGGCTCAGCAGTCTGGTGGGCATACAGCAGGTGCTCAATCCATGTGCACGAATGTATCTGCCTTCCATTTTTCAGATGTACATCATCCTCTGCCCACACTTCCTAAACAATTCCAGAGTAAAGAAGGAAAAGGAAGGACCTCACAGAATGCCTGGCTGTTGGGTCCACGACAGAGATGGGGGCATTATGCCCTTTTTCCCCATCCCCCTGAGAACCTGGCTGGCTCAGGCACCTTTCCAGCAACGGGTCTTCCAATCAGGAAGACAGGAAGGTTTGGTCTGAACCAGGTGAGCACATTCCTCTAAAAGACCAAGTCACAGCAATAAATTCAAACTAGTGTCATTGCAGGGACCACTGGGTGGCAGCGATTTGGTGGGATGGGGACCTTCCTGCTTGCACAACTGCTCCTAGCCACACCACACAGACATTTATTAGGGAGGGATGTGTTTCTCCGCCTGCAAACGGAGGGTCCCGGGGCTGCAGATCTAAGGGTGAAAGTTCACCGTAGCACAGAAGTCGCAGATCAGAGCCTGCGGACCCAAGGCGACCCACAGACAGCCTGCATTCGGCCTGTGATGTGTTTCAGAAGTTTTTCCTTTTTTAAAATGTCTACCCACACACAGTCCATGCACACACTTGAAGTGCATGGTTTGATGAGTTCAGACAAACGTATGCCCCCTGCAATCCAGGCTGTGATGTCAGCCTACTCTTCCCCCGACCCCGGGAGCTGGGCACTGTTCTGAGCTCCATCTCCAGAGATGATTAGCTTTGCCTGTTCTTGAACTTCCCATAAATGGAACCGTACAGCGCATACGGTTTTGTGTCTGGCTTCTTTGCTTCAGCAGGTGTTGGAGGCTCAGGTATGTGCCTGTATCTCTTCCTTTCTCCTGGGAAGAATTTTCCATGTATGACTGCCACAAGTGGTTTACCCAGTCTCCCCTGGACACACATTTGGGTTGTTCCCCCATTTTTTCCTGTTATGGACAAAGCTGCTATGAGCTTGATTACAAGTCTTTTTGTGGACGAACACTTCTCATTTATTTGGGGCTTATTATCTGTAAGTGGAATTGCTGAGTTCAAGGAGTGGGTGTATGCTTGTGGTTTAAACACTTTTAAATTAGTCTGAAATATTTAAAAAGAGGAGAGTCCACATAAAGGCTGGAGATATGGCTTCTCTTGGGAAAACCAGGTCTGGTCTGCTTTTGTGTGTGGTTGCAGGGGTTGGTCCTCAATGTGAGCCTGGATCTGCAGAGTGCCATGTGGCCCCCACTCGGCCCCAGTCCCCGCCGGGTCACCCCCACCTGGCTCCTTCTTCACACAGCCTGTGGCTGCCACCCCACACATGGGCACCTGGCCCCCATCTCCAGATTTCCAGTGGTTGCCCAATACCACCAGCCTCACTCAGGACTCCACCGGAGGATGCTGATGAGCAGTGGGGGGAGGGCAGAGGGAAGGGTAGGGGAGGCCCGAATGTCTTCTTGTCTCAAAGCAAGAAATTTTACTAATTCCAGGCGAAATCTCCCTTCTCAGGCCACCACTGTCTGCAGTTGTGGGAGGACTTTAATATGCTGTACATACGCAGTTTTTAATCTTCTTTTATTAAAAATAAATCCACCCTCATCGCTTCGGTCTCTTGTGTAAATATCTAATTAGGGCAGAAGCTTGGCCCAGCCCAACAGGGTGTGTCGCTGTCCCTCAAGAAGAACCAACTTCAAAGAACTGCCCCCATCTTCTGAAGAATGTTAATTGGGCCAAACAATGAGCATGAATTATTTATAACCACACCTCTGGTTATGTGGAAGAAAATTTGCCCACAAACTGCAACTAAGAAAAGAACTCTCTACATTTTATAACTCAAAGAAGCTGCTTCAGAACCTCCTTGGACGCCCCAACCATGAGGATATACAGTCCCGTTTGTGCCTGGAGGGGACATGGGGGCCAGGGTCCCTTCTGAAAGCCGGGGCCACTTTATGCCTGCCCTGGGTGGCACGGCTCATGTTTCCCAGGCAACACGTGAGGTGCACCAGCTCCTGACACCCTCAGGCTGAATGCTCACGGGATAATGTTGCAAACGGGTATCCCAGGGCCCCCTGGGTGCCACGTACATGATGCGGTGAGCAATTTCACAGCCCCTCATCCTATGCTCTGCCAATCCGGAAAGGAGTAATTAAGATCCTTCTCCCAGAGCTTCGATGACCAACCACTGAGTAAAAGCAATTTGGCCCAAGTCACACAGCTAGAGGATGGCTGAAGCAGGTTCCCATTTGGGTCTCAGTGAATGAAGTCCACCATAGCTAGATTCATTCATTCAGTGATTTACCTGCACTTGTTGGACAATGGTCAACAAGATAAACATAGCCCTGCCCTCAGAGACCTCCCTGCACATACCTCCTCGGTCGACTGTGGGACTCTTCATAGGACTGCTTTTCTCAACAGGCTGCACCCCGTAATGTTGACTTCTATCCAAATCCTTCCACCACCAACCTCCAGGGACACTCAGAAGTAGGACTTCCTTCCATTCCTAAATTATTCCAACACCTTTCCTAACAGAGCCCCTTCACAAATTCAGACCTGCGGAGCAACTCCACGTTCCCTCTCCTTCCAGTTCTGGGGGAGACTATTCTCTTTGCCACCTTTGAGCCAGCTAATTGATTAGTTTCCATCTGGTGAGGCTAAACACTTTAAGTAATCTAGTTCCAGGGTTACATTTTTCTTTATTGATGCTCTGTCAGTAAACTACAATCAACACCGTATAATTATGGAAAATTATAACAGCAACACAGCAGCAAACCAAAAAAGCTACCCTTTGGGAATATTAATAAATAGATACTCTTCTCTTTAATAGAAAATTCATGCCTATTTCATAAAATGCTTTGCTCTCACACTGGGAAACATTATGACACTCATGAATTTTTAAAGAAATGCTGATTTTAGTGCAACCAGGAACCAGTAATAGAGATTTGTTTATTCATTCAACAAATATTTACTGAGTATCTTTTGGACACAGAGCATGGAAGGAGGCCTTGTTTGATCAACAAGATTAGACAGAGATGCTGCCTTCAAGGGATTTCTATTCTGACCAGGGAGACCAGCTGTCCCCTTAAAAGAACTTCAGTGGGGTCAAAGTGGGGGTGTGGAGTGGCTGGACCCAAACCACTTGAAAGCTGGCTCCACCCTTTGCGTTCCACACAGATATACCGGGTGCTGGAGATGCTCAGGGACTAAAACCCCATCCCTGCCTTTGGGAAGCTGCCACAGGCAGGAAATGATGCCGCTCCCACACCTAGCGTGGAATAAGGGTGCATGATGACCAGTGAACTGAGCAGAAATCCAGACAGTCAACGGCATGGCTTCGGGAGAAGGCTGAGTGTACAGCTGTCTTCTGAGGTCAGGCTCTCTTGCTGCTCCTGCCTTGGTGAAAAGCTTTACTTGTTTTCAGCAAAGCCTGGAGAAGGTATCAGTGGATATTGTAAGTGTTTGGGCTCTTGGGGCTGCTGGGTCTGCTCTCACAGACAGGGTCAGGAGCAGCTGGGCTTATGGGTCAGGGAACTGCTGGGCTGTTCAGTGACCGTGACCTCAGAGCTATCCCCCAGGGTGTTTCATTGCCCCACAATAGCCCTTGCAACTCACTGGGAGGCTCCAGGAGGCAGCAAGCCAGGTGCAGAGCCCTGACGCAGGAGACAGGTGGCCCTGGATTCACATCTGGGTCCTCTACCTGTCACCGGGGCCAAGTAGCTGCCTTCTCCAAGACCATCCTCCTCTGTGACCTGGGGGCCCCATGCCTGCCTGTCAGGATTTGTGGGGACACACGTGGGGTCTCAAAGCTGGTGGGGGGGGCAGCGACAGCCCCCTCCGGGGCTCAGGGCCCTGAAAGGCGGCACCCACAGTAGCTGAGCTTCTCCTTCTGCTGGGTACCAGCTGAGGTACCCCCAGGGGCATGCAGGTGTGCCCCCAGGAGCCTCACAGCCTAAGGGGGCAGATAGATCATAATAACAAGCATTGTGTTAGAAAGGGGAAGCCCAGTGACTGGGGTGTCCAAGAAGGGGGTTTCAAGTGATCAAAGTATCATAATTCACATTTTGTTTTATGGGCTCAACTTGCTCCCAAATTTGAAAGCATCAGGGATGCAGGCAAGGCGAGGCAAGGCATAGCGAGGCGGACCCCTGTATCCACACATGCGCCCTCACTGGACACTTGGGTGCGATGGCAGAGATGACCAGCATGTGGCGCCGTCGGGGAAGCCAGAGAAATGTCCACGGGCCCCTGTCTGGTGCTCTGGGGCTGGGATCAAAATGCTCCCCATTCTCACCTCCTGCAAGGTCAGGCTCTCACGCACCCAGCATCTTTCCTGCATCACTCCAGACACGAGGTTTCTGGTACCTGCACGCCCCCAAAAAACGGCGCACCGGATGCCAGGGCAAACATTTATTCTCCAGCAATTTTTCTCTCCATTCACAATGCTGATTAACTAGCAGCTGTCATAAGATGCACCTGAATTCTCCGAACAGGCACTCTCACACCCATTTTCCAGCCTGGGATTTTATTTTATAATCTGTGGATCCATTATCTCTACCTCAGTCAAGAAACTTAACCCTGGAATGGACTGCCCTTGCCTGAAGCTAGAGGAAAACTAATAAATCGGATGACACACCACATCCAGTGAATTGACTCGGTTCTCACAGTAGTGATTCTCCCATTCATATGAAAATTAACTATACTGGAAACCGTAACTCAAAGTATATACAAACACAGCGCTGTACAAGGACAGAGGGGACAATGAACACAGACGACTTCGGGACCCACTTGTCTCTTGCCTGCCCTCCGCTTAATGGACCAGTTATCAGTTATGTAATAAACCCACTGATGATAGCTGCTAGGTGTGACGGTTGCGTCTGGGAAGCCACAGGGATAGAAAGATGGACAGAGAGAGAAAGGCAGGAAGGCAGGGAGGGAGAGGGAGTCTGTGTGAGGAGGGGAGCCCAGGAGCCAGACTGGGTGGACAGCATGGCCCTTCCCTGATGGGGTGTGCCCCAGAGAGGGGAGCAGCTATTTTGTTCCTCCGTCAAAGGAAAAACGTCAATCGCCCAAACCAAGCCTCTCTTGCCTCCAGGGCATGCGGCAAGAAGCTGCTCTGGGAGCCCCCTGGCCTTGCCACTGCTGTCTGTGGGAGCTCAGGCAAGTTGCCTCTGCGGTAAAATGCGGAGGGATCTGCAGCTCAAGGATCCGAGGAGGTCATGAATGAGCAAGGCCAGGTGTGCAGAGTGGTTAGAGGCTAGGATGGGTGGGTCTGGTTCCCGGCCAGCAGAGGGCAGCACTGGGGGTGGTGACAGCCCCCCACACCCGGGGAAGAAGGCTTCATGGCCATCTAGGGGCTGCCCAGAGGGCCTGCTGAATGAACGACTGAGGGATGCACAAATGGCCCCCACTGATGTGGCGGGTCCTTGAACAGAGTGACCACGTGCCCACTTGTCCTGGACAGTCTCACTTCGTGCCCGCTGCCGGCATAATTACCAACAGTGTCCTCTTTCTCTCCCCAAGCTGTTAAGACTTGGATGCTGCGCTGTATGTCCACCTGACTGGGACAGACGGATGGACGTGCGGTCACTGTGCTCAACCACATGAGACATTTTGTGTCTTAGTATGAAACCTCACCAAACAGAAATCTGCTGAACAAATCCCCCTCAATATAATCAATCTATTTAAACGGTTAGGAACTGGAGAATCCCAGGTCTGAAACCCCAAATTACTGAATTCTTTTCAGCATCTTTTAAGCCACTGCTGCTCTCCCAGCAGCCGGAGCCTTGGCCACCTGTTCAGGGAGACCTGGGCTCGGGGCCACCATCTGTGTGGCCTTGGGTCAGCGCTCTCCCTCTCTAGGTCTATAAAATGAGCAAAATGGTGACCTCACTGAGCCACTAGGGAAAGTCTGTAAGATAAGAAGAAAGCCCTTCACACCCTTTCTGGAATGTGAATAAGCACTTTACAATATGTTCAGCTCAAAAGCAGCCAAACAAGAAGCAACAGAATCAATTTTCTTTCTCTTATAATAGACTCTGATGTTGTGAGTCAGGGAAGGAAATCTAAGGCAGTTTTCAGTCCCAGAGACATAAGCCTTCAGCATGACCAGGCAGTTCCGGAACAGCGAGAAGTCTGGAGTTCATACACCCAACGGCATTATGGATCTGTGGCTGGGGACATGCCCTCTGCTGGACGCCTGAGATGCTGCCTAGATGCTGCACTTCCTGGACACGAGGAGGAGGGCTGCTCTGAGGGCCTGGATGGGAGGACACCACAGGGGAGGCGCCAACAGTGGCTTCCTCAGCCATCCCAGGTGGAGAGGCTTATCCTGGTAAGATCTGCAGAGGACACATGAGGCGTCCCAGTACCAGCCAGACCACAGACCTCCCCTCCTGTCTCTCTGTCACCTCTGGGCTTAGCACTGGGCCTGGCACTCACGCAGGGTTTGCTGACTGATGTGCCGGCTGGCCACATAGCCACATAAGGAGCAGAGGAGTGTGGCAGGATGAGAATGTGGCCCGGCTGCCTTGGAGGCATCATACCCGGCTCATCTGTTTCTGAGAAAGGGCCAGAACCTTGCAGCCTCTGCTCTGGAGTCTCCCTTGCTCCCGCTCCTTCTCACACCCCTGGCCAGTGGCAGGGGTCAGGACAGAAAGGCCAGAGGAGATGTGACCTCAGCCTGTGTGAGCCGAGAAAGACCAGACAGGTGGGCCCTTGCCACGCCGGGAGCACAGGAGGATGCTCGCCTCCCACTAGCCCATGTCGGCTACTGCCTCCACTCCAGAGTCCCCCAGCCTACCCGGAGAAAGGACACTGATCAACTGGATTTAGAGGCAACAGGACTGGGTTTTAAGGCCTTATTCCTGGCCCCTGAAAGTTGCTGAGAATCTCTAGGATTTCTCCCTCCTGAAAGGAGGCTATTTAGGCAGAGAGAGCCCTGCCTCATCCCCTGGCAGATGCATGGGCCAGGGAACTCTGCAGGCACCCCTGGCGCAGAGCCTGCCCTGCTTCCCCGGCGGGGGGGGAAGGAAGCCTCCTTCCCGGGGGACAGGGGAGAGGGGGGAGGCTGCTACCACCCCCAGTGCAAGCCCGCCCCTGGGAGCAGCAGGGAGGATGGCAAGTCAGCACTGGGACAGAGCAAGTTTACCTGCATAGGAACTGGGTACCTGGGACAGAAAGTGCACCCTTATTTCAGAGACAACCATTTCTAGAAGTGAGACAGATGAGGATGAGTGATGGTCCTGGTCACGACAGTGACATTTCCAGGGTACGCGCCCTGGTGTGGACACTGTTCCACGCATGTTACACACACACACCCTTGACCCTCACAGCAGCTCTCGGACACATACAAGGCTCTCCTATGCCTGACAGTGGAGGACTTGGAGGATTAGAGAAGTTAAGAAACCTGCCCCAGGCTTTCCAGCTGTCAACTGGCAGAGCCTGAATTCAAACCCAGGCAGTCTGAACACAACCAGATTTTTAGAAAGCCTTGTCTCCACCACCACAGTGAGCTCATCAGACCTGGAAATTATTCTGAAATTCTGTAAGGTTTTACCAGGACAAGCAAGGGGAGCATAGGACTCTGTCTAAACTGAGAAACATTTCCTCTCAGGACAAGTAGAACACATTCTGTAAATTCCAAAGACTCACTGAAAATATTTACTTTCACTTCTGCCCCACCCCCCAAAATCTATGAATTGTTTTGGCATTAACCGATGTTAGCATTTTGTGGGTTCGGGATTCCAAATATCTCCACTCAGAACTTCATTTTAATTCTGTTATACCTGGGGAATGTCCTTGCATCCTAAAATGGGTACTTAATAAATATTTGTTCAGTGAGTGAATGAAATGGCCAAAAGGTTTACCAAAAAAAAAAGCCTGAGTTGAGCTTTGTTTCTCCCCAACCAATGTCTCTATAAACACTAGCAGCATCTCCTCAAATATTTATCAATACAGAATCACAGAATTTTATGTCCTTTGAGAATTCCTTGTTCTGTTACCAGAAAAAAAAAAAAAAAAGCAAGGAAAGAGACCGCAAAAGAAATGAATGTCAGAATCTGCTAGAAAGTCAGGTAACAGGAAAATAGGAAACAGGCTGTGAGAAACGGAGTTTATTCAATTGTGTTTAGAAATGTTCGGGTCTTGACCTATTTAAGAACAGTCAGACTGGACATCAGCTGTATCAAACCCTTTTAAGCAAAGAACGTCCTTTTTATTTGAAATCCAAGGACAACAGGGAGGAGGGAAAGGCAGAGCCATCAAAGAAATGCTCTTTTTGGTGAAAGATTGTTTCATGGCACTTGGCACTGTCTCTGGGGCTCAGAAAGGCCCCTTCAAGTGTCCTGGGGTAGGTTTTCTTCATTCTTTTATCCACCCCAGTATTTCCTGATCTCCCGTTTAGTGTAGCCCAGGCCTGGCAAAGTCAGGCCGTCAGAAGCAAAGGACAGCCGCCCTGAATCAAGGAGTCTTCCCACGCCATGCAGGGACGTTTTCGATAAAGATGCTACCCAGGACTAACACAGCATAAATACTGCTCCATGTCTTATCTGCATCTAGAAACTATGTAAACAGATTTAACAAGCTTGAAAGACTGTAAACCTCTTAATTTCTATCTGACTCAGACAGGAGGAAAGAGACTTAGATTAAGCAGTGATTTTCATGTCAAAATTATCTAAGTGTCTAAGAGGCACCTCGAGGTTGATTCTTGTGCTCTGATTTAACCTTGCCTGGGAAAATCCACTTTCCTCTTGGTCTGTGAAATTGCACCCAGGGATGCTAGTGATGTGGCCTGCAGCTGAGGCCAGAACTCCAGAGAGAAGGTGGATGCACTAGGTTTGGTCTTAGGAAACTCAATGGTATCATCACCACCCCCAAGACCTTCATTGGAAGAGGAGAAACTGCCAACCTGCAATGGGTGTTGTATGGGTTGAGTTGTGTCCCCCCACCCCCCAAACTCATGTCTACCTGGAACCTCAGAATGTGACCTATTTGGAAATGGGGTCTCTGCAGATGTAATTAGTTCAGTGAAAATGAGGTCATGACGGGTTAGGATATGCCCTAAAACCAATGTTTGATGGCCTTGGAAGAGAGAAGAGGACACAGACATGTCCCCCAGAGAAGGTCATGTGAAGACGAGGCGGAGATGGGGTACTTTGGCCACGAGCCGAGGAATCCAGGGCTGGTCAGGAGCCATCCAAGCTGGAAGGAGCACAGAAGGAGTCCCTCACGGAGCCTTCAAAGGCGGCGTGGCCCTGCTAACACCCTAGTGTCACACCTCCAGCCTCCAGAACTATGAGAGAACACATTCCTGTTGTTTTAAGCCACCAAGTTTGTGCTAATGTCTTACAACAGCCCCATGACACTAAGAAAGGTTTCTAAAAATGCATCCAGTTTCCTGTCTGCCCATGTCTCCCTTCATTGGCTGCAGGATCCTTCCAGATCCTTCCGGACTCTCCTCCCTCCTCATGTCCCACAACCATCAGTCACCACATCCCACCACGTTCCTCTCTCAGGCAAACTTCACACCTTCCTGTGCTCTGAAGGACAAGACTCCTCAGGAGTCAGGGAGGAACAGTGAAGCATGGTGCCTGGTACAAGTCCCAGAACACAGCGAGGATGAGTCGGTAATGGCAGCCAGCACTGTCTGTCCACTCTGCGCCCCATCACCAGACTGCTGGACGTCACATGCCCCTCACCTGCGGCCTGCTCAGGGATCCCTCCTGGGGTCTGCAGCAGTGCCCCCGAGTTCTCTTACCACCTTCATGAGCGTGTAACAGTCACATCATTCACTCATTTTTCTCTTCCTTCCTTCTTTTTTTAAGTTTTATTTACTTAAGTAATCTCTACACCCCACACGGGGCTCGAACTCATAACCCCAAGATCAAGAGTTGCATGCTCCTCTGACTGAGCCAGGCAGGCATCCCTCACTCATTTTTTTCTAAAAAATCAATTATCTGTATTTAAAAAGGAACCCTTTCCATTCGTGTAAATGGGAAAAGCAGCGTTGCTAGCCATATCCAGAGATGACCTTAATAATCAACTCAGGGATGGGGAGGAAGGCGGGCTATGAAATGGAGGCTCTTGGGTCAGAGCCTGCTGTCCTTTGTTAAAAAGGTAGATTAGCAAGTTTCAGAGATGTTAAAGACACACTAAACCCAAAGTGAGTCTCTCTTTGAGTCTGAGAAAGACAGGAGGAGAATAAAGAAGGAAAAGACTTTCTCCCTTTGTGATTCAAAATTTTTCACTGCTATGCTCAGTTTCCACTGAAAACCATCAAGGACTTTTGTGCATCAAAGGATACTATCAAGAAAGAGGAAAGACAACCTATAGAATGGGAAAAATATTTGCAAATGATATGTATGGGGTAAGGATCTGGCATCCAGAATGCTTAAACACACCACAGCTCAACAACAGCAAGACAAATAGTCAAAAACATGAACGAAGACCTTGAGCGGACATGTCTCCAAAGAAAACCGATGAATGGCCAGCAAGCACAAGAAAGGATGCTCACTACCCACTGATCAGTAGGGAAATGCACAGCAAACCCACAATCACACCCACCACTTCACACCCACTAGGGTGACTATAATTAAAAAAAACAAAAAACAAAAACTAACAGGGGTCGGTGAGGATGTGAAAGAACTCAAACCCTCATACACAGCTGATGGGAATGCAAAACGGTGTAACCACTGTGGGCAACTTTGGCAACTCCTCAGAAAGGTAAACAGAGAGTCACAGTGGCACCCAGTAATCCCAGCCCTGGGTATATACCTGAAAGAAGTCATAACAGGTGCTCAAATAAAAACTTGTACCTGAATATTCCTAGCAGCACTATCCACAATAGACGAAAGGCAGAAAACAACATTCATCGGTGGATGAATGGTAAGTGTGGTCTATCACATGATGGGATATTATTCAGCCATGAAAAGGAAGGAAGTATGGACACATGCTAGGGCATGATAAATATATTGCTCAAGGGAGACAAGTCAGACAAAAAGGTCACAGATCGTATGATTTCATTTATATGAAATACCCACAAGAGGTAAATCAATAGAGACAGAACGAAGCTTCATGGTTGCCAGGGGCTGGGGGGAGGGAGAGATGGGGAGCAACTGCAAATGGGCACAGGTGGTTCTTTTTGGGGTGAGGAAAATATGTTGGAACTAGGTAGAGATGGTAGTTACACAACATTATGGACGTAGTAAGTGCTCCTGAATTGTTCTCTTTAAGATGGCCAATATTATGTGAATCTTATCTCAGTAAAGAAAGATCCGAGGACCACCACATCCTGTGCTTTGGGATAAAAGGCACCCTCCCCACTTTGGCTTCCAAGATCCACAATAACACTTGCAGAAGTGGGAGTAAGCAACATCTTTGAGTGCTGTGTACTCAGTGCTAAGTACTGAGTGCTTTCCATCATCAACCCCTTTAATCCCCCACCATAAGAATAAGAGAGTGGGTCCATCAGTATCCTCCCTTTCCAGGTGAGGAAATAGCACAGAAACACTGAGTGACATGGGACAGTCACGCAGCTCAGATGACACTGCTTCCTCGGGGGGATGCGGCGGACACTCTGGGGTGGGGTACATGGGGCCTTAGAACCGCTGCTGAAGATGGGGGGGTCCCAGCGGGCACATGGGGCCCCCTGCAGGCTTCCAAGCTCCAACCTTCCCCCTTCCATATTAATCATTTCTCTTGATTAAATACTAGTCCTACATTCTGCGGGTCCCATTGTGCGAAATTACATGGTGAGCCGGCACTGCAAATTACACTCATTATTAGAAGTTACATGGCAACATTTATACTAATTAAGTTGGGTCTCATTTCTTTAGCTCTAATTTTAAAACACTGGCAGAACTCCAGCGCCTTATGTCCCGTTCACAAAGTGCCACAAACGGATGGAGCAAAATGTCCTTTTAATTTTCCAGTTATTCAAGATCACTTTACACTTAAAAACTACTTACTGACCTTATTATGCCACTTTCTTTTTTTTTTTTTTTTTTTTTGCACTACAATCAGGATGAATGTAACAAGGTATAGTTTTAAAATACAAATCTTACAGCATGCTTCAGAACCGACAGGGCTTGTATTCTTTAATGCATTAGAAATCATTTTTGAAAGTTTGTTTTCCCAGAGCAGGGCTGGTTTTTAAAAATACAAATACAAAATACAAAAACAAAAATACAAATACAAAGAAATACAAATCACTGCCCTCCCGTGTAACCGGGAGAACAGGAGGGCAGAAATGACAAGCATGGTAATAATAGCGATGCTGCCTGGGGTTTGCTCCCAGGCAGGTGGCGGGTCGAGCACATCAGAAGAGTAGCCTCATCTTGGCCCCTTGGTCACTACCTTAAATGAGGTCTCAGCGAGGAAGTGACAAGCCAGGATTTGAATGCAGTGCCTGGCGAAGTCCATGCTGCTTTTCAATACTCCGGGCTATGTAGGTACATACATGTGCGTAGTGTATGTAAAGGGACAGAACACATCATACATAAGACATATGACCCCCAAATCTTGCAAATATGAGTTGGTATCTGTCCTTTAGTTCATTTTCATGTGCTCAGGAACAGCTGCGTGAACGCCCGCCATGTGCCACGCAGGGTGCCCGGTGCTGGGAAGATATCGCTGAGTAAAAGCAAGCATCATCCCCCTGCATGCCTGGGCTCTGATGCTATTGACTTCTCCTGCCGGCAGGCCCCATCGCTGCCTCCTCCCCCCTCAGGCCCTTTTCTATCGCTGGGGCCCCTGGAGTCAGACAGTGATGTCCACTCCCAACTGACTCCCAAAGAGCTTTCTCTTCCCTATGCTTTTCCCTTTGGAGCTCTCCTGCAGGGGCCACCTGTATACAAACTTCCTGAAACCACTGTCACCACCCCACGCATGCCTGGGATAAAATACTCCTCACAGAAAGCTCAGGCTTCACCCACTATGGGCCTTTCTCCAGCACACCAGCAACCATGCTGTCCAAGGTGAAAGCAAGCAAATGCAAAACCGAGCCCTCCTTAAGAACTGCCCCCATCCACGCTGTGCAGCGTCCCTGACTTTCTTCCGCGTGCTGTTCCCTGCACAGTACGCACGCATCACAGGCACCCAATCAGATTTCTCTTTAGCAAAGAACAGTTGGGGAGGCTCATGGTTGACGGGAAGGTAATAGAAGCCCACTCCTACCATTAACAAAGCACAAGTAAGTTTTTCCCCTAGACTTTCTAACATAAAATACTCTAAGGCTCTCTCTAAAGCAAACAAGACAAAGCAAACATTATATTTACACTGAACTGTGGATCCCATTTGTTATGCTCTGTGTGGAGGCCCAAATGTACAGGGATACCCTTCTACCCAGGCTCAGAGTGAAGCTGGCAGAGAAACTTCCTGTCACTGGGCACTGTCACCTCCTGGGGCATGCCGTGGCTCCACACTGCTGAGCACTCAGGGGGCAGGGACCCAGATCAGCTCTGGTGGGATGCTGAGGGTAATGCGGGGATGACCAGCGTCCTTTGAGTGGAGAACAGAGTTTGTGGGGGCACCAAGGGAAGACGGGCGTTCCGGGATAACCTGGTTGAAATAAAACACTGCACAGAATGCAACCTATTATTTCTCCCCAGCAGTAAAACTGTTCTCACCATACGTATCAAAAATAATTCATAAGTGAGTCGTATCTGGGTTTATCCAGTTTGTAGATTCACAATTGAAAAGTAATTTGTGCGTTTATCACATACGGTCTCCGTAAGAAGATCGTTCGCTGTGATACAGAGTTCGACCACAAGCTGCGTGCTTAAAAAAAAAGAGAGAAAAGAAATGCAGGCAGAGAAAATATCTTCCTCCAATTTTATGGGGTAACATTCCAAATAATTGGTTAGTCAGCTTTCGTGTCAAATATTCCCTAAAACGCCTTTATAATTTTCACATTAGTTGAAAGATGCATGTCGAAAATTTTAAGCCTGTTCTCGTTAAGTTTTACATTTAGTTACTGTATTTTAAGGGAAAGAGAAAGAACTTATACGTTAAATAGCAATGTATGAAGTAGGCAGGCATATGATTGGCATGAATCACTTGCCCAAAACTGCAAAACCACCACCTACATGGAGGCTACATCTTACAAATTGGTGGAGTAAACTCACGCACAGACTTGGCCAAGAACAGAATTGCCATGACATTCCTAAACTACCAGGGAGTCGCAACATGAGATATTACACTTTAAAAGCTGCTGGAGATGGGCGCCTGGGTGGCTCAGTTGGTTAAGCGACCGCCTTCGGCTCGGGTCATGATCCTGGAGTCCCGGGATCGAGTCCCGCATCGGGCTCCCTGCTCGGCGGGGGGTCTGCTTCTCCCTCTGACCCTCTTCCCTCTCGTGCTCTCTGTCTCTCATTCTCTCTCTCAAATAAATAAATAAAATCTTTAAAAAAAAAAATAAATAAAAATAAATAAATAAATAAAAGCTGCTGGAGAATGCGCGACCTAAATGAGAGACGGAAGGAACCTTCCAGAAATCCCCTCCACGTCTCTATTCCGCATCCATGGATACTTACAGAGCAACCACTCTCCGAGCAGCCCCTAGGTGATCACCATGTTCAAACCCATGTCCACGGCACTGGCGTCTCCCTGGCTGACAACGTGAACATTTCCAAGCGGGCTACCCAGGCGAGAGGCAATACATTATTCACGTGGGTATTCCCTTTGTAATTCTCCTTCGCAGGCTAGCGGCTGTCGGCACTCAGGCAATGTCATCAGAAACCAAAGCCAAAAATCCGGCAGGGGAAAAGGGACAGGAGAGCTCACTCATCTCTCGTTGAAATACTTAAAAATAAATTCATAATTGTGGTGACATAGTGACTTTTTTTTTTTCCCCAGCTTACAAGAAATCAGTAAGAAAGGTGGCGTAAAAGCCAGGCTGGCTGCCGGGAGTGTAGCTGCGGAGGGCGGCAGTGCCGGGGGGCAAAGCAGAGCCCGCCCCACGGCAGTGCACCGCGCTTGCAGGGCAGAGGCCGGGAGAGCACCCACGGCCCGCAGGGAGACGGGAGGAGTGCACAGCCTACAGCCCCAGTCACAAGCCCCCATGCCGCACGTTTCCTTCTCCAAAGTGACTGCTGATGTTATACTTTCGAAAGGGTTCTTTCAAGGCAGAATGAGATCTCAAAGATATTTCAAATGCATTTCAAAATACAACCACCGTGGAAACATGGAAGCGAGAGGCTCGTCGGCACATGCGTTATGAGCGCTTTTCCCCAAATAGGGTTGCAAGGTAAATTTCCTTCAACCTGGAGTTTTCCGCTCCGCCCGAAGAGCAAGTCTGTGTCAGGCACGGTGCTGCTTTGCAGAGTCAACTTCTCATCTCAAAACTATCTGTTTTCTTCCACGGCACTTCCTAAAATTAAAAGGGAAACGTACCCACAAGACGACTCTCCCGTCTGGTATCCGAAAAACCGAAACTCTTGCTGCTTGCCTGTTCTCACCAAGTTCTCCTTCCTTTGCGACTAAGTGGAAGCTGCTTTATTTCACAGTCAATAGGTTGAGCCACATCCCTTGGAAAGTGGTGGCTTCCTAAAGAAAGTGACCTTCCCGGGGGACGTGGTGATTCGCGTTGGCGTCATACGTGCACAGAGAGGTGTAACGCTGTGTCTAGTCTTTCAGAGATCACTCACGAGAACCAAAGCGGCCTACGATGTGGGACCATGGTTTCTTGTAATGTCTAACTTTTTTTTTTTTCATACTATGACAATTCCTCTGACCAGCCCCAGGCACTGACTTTCATTTGGTCCTGAGAATTTGATTTCAAGTACTGTTTACTGAGTACTTGCTGTGGGCAACGACTGTGCTAGAGAGTTATATACTCTGTTCCATTTAATCCCCAATTATGTCTGCCTCCAATAAAGAAAAAATCAGCAACAGTCCTGGAGGTGTGTTCTACGTGGCGGGGACAGTGGCCAGGCTTTGAGCAGGTACTAGAACAGAGGTGGGCACGGAATCATCAGCTTCTCAGATCTCTGCCTTGCTGTCCTTGGTGACTTCGAGCATCCCATTAGTTGTCGGTAAACCCATTTATTTTCTGAAAACGCCGCTTCTCATTCATTTTCTGTTGATAAGGAATTTCTGAGACAGTCATTGAAAACCATCTCTCCTGCAGACAGCCAATGCGACGCGGCTGCAACATGATTGAGATCTCTTCTATTCCCGAAGGGGGCCATTATTTCCACCGGTTGCCATGGAGATGCTTTAGCATCGCGGCTGTGTGTTCAACTGCTTCCCACTGCAGTCATACCACACACTTAAATCAAACCATTTGTTTCACACAGCACAGGTTTTGTTTTTTTTTTTAAACAAACACCTGGCTATGTGAAACTTAGTTAGAGGAACTCCTAGCTTCATCTCTGCGGTGGTGATGGATGGTGACAGCTGAAAGTGCCCTCGCACACAACCCAGCATCCACGGGTGCCGCGAGATTAAAAACAAGCAGAAGAAACCCCTCACAATTCCTTGATGTAGTCCCCTTGATTAATTTCAGGGGGAATTTCTTACTATTTCCAATGACCCAAGGAAAGCTTCTCAGAAAGCAAAAGTATATAACTAGAAATCAGCAAAAATAAATGTTTCATGGTTGGGAGTTCACATTAACTGAACCTTGGCCACATTCATTTTTGAAGCAATGGCTGAGTTTGCTATGTGTACAGCTCCTACGTTGCTTTTACTTATAACTAGCGTACACATACAAATACATATACACGTACACGTCAGTGAACTCCTGAGGTCTCTAACCTGTGAAGTCTGGCTTCAACAAAACAAGGGATCTTCTATTCAAGTGCTAAACTCCACTTGGATTCAAGGATGCTGGTACCCTGAGGCTCTAGCCTGGAATCCAGGCTGTGAGAAGGTATCTACCCCTTGACTGCCCCACAGCAGAGCACGGACGGGACACATGGCCTTGAAGATGGCAGGTGGAAACTCCCTTTGGAGTCCATGGATTTCAGTGCTTTACCTTCTGCAGACACTGGGCCAGCAGTTGGCTGTCCTCAGCTCTTATTGCAAATGGTCTTAAGAGCTGGCTTGAACTCCTGACAAAATGACAAAATGGTGTTAATCAAAAAGGGAGAAATAACCTGGAGAGGACTTCAGAGGCTGCTATTGGAAAAGCTGGTAATTAACTAAAGCCAAACTTCAAGGAAAATGTCAAATCTAAATCACGAAGTTAACCTGAATTTGAGTCAGGTTATTTGTGCATTCAGGTCTTTTTTTTCCCATCACTCCCCCGCTACCCAACACACACACACCACCAGTGCCCTTTATTTGTTTGGTTTTTGCTTTGTTTTACCCTTTTTTTTTTTTTTTGCCACGACTCTATTAAGATTGGCCAGGCTTGAAGCTGAGAAGATTTGTTGTTTTAGGAACAGAAAGAAAACTCTCCCCACATAGGAAAGAATGTCATGGGGACCTTAAGCCGAGGCCACAACAATGAACAGACACACTTCTTCTAACACCCACTCCATAAAGAAATGGGGTCATGGCATTTACAGTAACTCCCTCCAGCCAGGATGCTGTGAGTTTGTGTGAGTGCAGAGCCTGAGGGTGTGTGGTTTGAGCTGTCCCTGTGCTCTGCGTCCTCCTTCACTGGAAAGAAGAGATTTCGTGAGCTAAGCTGCTCACATGCAACGAGGCGTGGAGTGGAAGCTGAGACCCTGGGGGTGTACTGGATGGATGGTAATGCATGGATGTGGGTTCCAGGGGTGGCCCCAGCTGGAAGCCTTTTGAAGGAGATTCCTTTTTAAAAATATTTTATTTATTTATTTGAGATAGAGAGAGAAAGAGCACAAACAGGGGGGAGGAGCAGAGGGAGAGGGAGAAGCAGGCTCCTCGCTGGGGCTCCATCCCAGGACCCTGAGATCACGACCTGAGCCGAAGGCAGAGGCTTACCCCACTGAGCCACCCAGGCACCCCATGAAGGAGATTCTTAAGCTGGAGATTATACAATTAGAATCGTGAGCAATTTGATATGCTTTACTCCTAAGTCAGGGAAGAATGGGGCGCCACTGAGCCCTGTGCCCTCATGCTGCGCACACTGGTGTGCAGCCCTCAGCCCACCCTGCCCGGATCCGCTCTGCCCTGCTTCTTTTCTATGGCGGAAGCAATGATTTGAGCAGGGCACGTTTCCCCTTTATACACTATCAATACTAAATGGGCCCATTTACCTGCCTTTGGTGAAACGCAGGTAAAATGACACGTTGCTGAGCAACGGAAGCTTCCGTCATGGCATGTCCTTCTTAGACAGGCTCTCTCCCTTCCAAATAATTGGACATCATTCAAGGCTCCACGTCCACACAGGGAATAACACACGAGACTTTACATCATCTTGAAATGAGAAGTGAGTTGCACTGGTTCCTGGCAACAAGATGTCCATGACATGAATTTTCCCAGAGAAACTAGACTCTTTAATGCCAGGGCTGTCAGCTAAGGCAGGAGCAGGTGGAGAAGATGGCTTGCTGAACTCTCAAAGAAAGCTCCCGACTTCATACTAACACACATTTGAGAAATAGAGGTCAAACCCATTTAGTTCAAGGTGGTCTTGGATTTTTTTCCCAGTGTGCGTGTATGTGTAGAACAAATACAAACACGGGCAGAAATGCTAAATGAGGCACGTAGGAATGATGAGGTTCCTGACCCGACGGTTTTCTCCAACGCTTAGCAGACTTGCGACAACTCTAAGCAATGCTTACTTTAGCCATCCTGTTATGCCATCCAGAAGGATGGGCCAAATATCTCAGTATCACAGGAAAACAAGGCTTTCATGAAGGTGTTTATAACTATCTATTGCATGAAGGTATTTATGAAACCACAGAAAGCCCTAGGGCCATCCAGTTTCAAACCTGCCTGCAGGCTCCAGGCCAACAGCTGAGCCCCAGCCAGGTAATTCTGTGGTGCTATTCTGGATCCACCGACCCTGAGAATTCAGGGGCTTTGGGCACCCACCTAAGTCCTTCAAATGGAGGCCCGAAAAGGCACATGACTGTTTTGCTGTCAGGCAGCCCGCTACTAAGGGCAAGCTAGTGTTTGAACTCGGTCCCCTGGCTGCCACGCCCACGTTCTGGCAAACCCCGACTCTGCGCTTTGTGCTTGGGGGTGTGAATTGACTTCATTTATTTAGTTATATCCACCTTGCTCCAAAAAGGATATAAAGTGGTGTAAGCAGTATTAAATGCATATTCATCCATCGTTCCTTCCTTCCGGTGACTACATTCCAGCAGGGGACCCAGTGCATCAATACCGCCCTTCCAAGGAGTAGTAAGGACCCGAATGACAATGTAAACAGGGTGGCAGGAAGTAGTAAGGTGGGACTGGGAGTCAGAGAGAGAGGGCTGTCCCCGGGTGGGCAGGAAACACCTTCCCAGAAACGAATGATGGAATCAGGGAGTATTAAAGTGCTCATTGGGAACAGAAGCCCCTTATCACAACAATCCACGGGTGAACATTCCAGTGTTCTGACCATCATTTCTTGCGGCTGGGCTGCTTCGGGGGTGTGAGACCAGCCCCACTCAGGAGGGCTTGGAGCATGGGGTTTCATGCCCAGTTTGTACTAACTTTCTGAGTTTTTACTTTGTCAGTGCAGTCAGATGGGACAATGGCGCAGCACTCCAGGGGCTTGGAGGCTTACTCACACCTGGCCCAGCTTCTGCCTCCTCTCCAGGGCAGGTTCTTGACGGTCTGCTTCCTAGGCACCAAAGTGTACACTTGCCCAGCAAGTTGCAGAGCACAGTCTCGGGCATCGGTGAGGCTCTGTACTGCCTAGAGTATGCCCGTGCCCCAGGGAGCATGACATTAAATAGAAGGTAAAAAGGGGGCGCCTGGGTGGCTCAGTCGGTTGAGCAACTGCCTTCGGCTCAGGTCATGATCCTGGAGTCCCGGGATCGAGTCCTGCGTCGGGCTCCCTGCTCGGCAGGGAGTCTGCTTCTCCCTCTGACCCTCCTGACCCTCCCCGCTCCCATGTGCTCTCTCTCTCAAATAAATAAATAAAATCTTAAAAAAAAAAAAGACTTTAAAAAAAATGTAAAATTTGGGGTGCCTGGGTGGCTCAGTTGGTTGAGCGACTGCCTTCGGCTCAGGTCATGATCCTGGAGTCCCGGGATCGAGTCCCGCATCGGGCTCCCTGCTCGGCGGGGGGTCTGCTTCTCCCTCTGACCCTCCCCCCTCTCATGTGCTCTCTCTCATTCTCTCTCTCTCTCAAATAAATAAAAAAAATCTTTAAAAAAAAAAATAGAAGGTAAAAAAACAAAACAAACAAACAAACAAAAAACAGCGTGATAGGTCCAGAGAGAGACCACAGAAGAAAGGAAAAAGCTTTTTGTCCTGCTTTTTGAACAAGCAATTGAGCATCTTATGTGGCCGGTCCTGCGTGCACTAAGCACGGCCCCAGGTACCGTGTAGGGTGCAGAGGTGGTGTTCTCCTCCTGCTGACTGCCGGCTCTCCCCCACTCCCGTACCCAACCACTCACTCATCCCCTCCTTCACCAGCCGTCTGTGGAGCCGGGGGATCTGCTGGGTGCTGGGCAACCCCTGGAGATCCACGTTAGGACACTGACTGACCCCGAGCTGCTGGGTCACCCCCGGGCATGCAGCCAAAGCGATTCTTCTCTGTCCCTTTGCAAAGGATGCAACCAGGCGCTAGTTTCAGGGAAGTCAGACTCGTCTATAAATTGTGGAGAGTAGAAAACAGCAGTTCAAGAAGTTCTCTACGGCCAAACTGCTGGCGTCATCAGGCAATTCTCTGAATTTGACTTTTCGCTTCCCAAGATGAGGATTTAATTCTCTTTTAACCATATCCTCCAAGAACACCCTTTCCTGTGGGTTTAGAAAACTTCCTACCAGGATTGCTCAGACCCCACTGATACCAGTTCTCTTCCACAGAATCTAGATCAGAAACATCAAGGGGCACCTTCCTTGAGCATCCACTGACCCTCCGCCGGGCCGACAGCCTCTGTGACTGGGGCCAGTGCCAAACTGTTTCAGATTTCCCAGGGACACTGTGACTTATAATATTTCTATAAAATGCATGATAGCCCAGCTGAAATAAAAGTCCTTTTTTTTTTTTTTTTTTACCTTTCAAATGAATTTCAGAAAGGGATCAACACATTATAGTGAAAAATGAAGACTCCTCTAAGCACCAACATGACAAATGTCCAGATGCACTGCTTAGATTTCTGACCAGGTATTTTGATGGCTTAATACTCGGCTTTCTGACATGGTACCCGAATTTCTAGAAAAGGTACTTGGATAACCAGCTGGTACTTGGATTCTTGATGTGGTATTTGTAGTTCTGATGCAGTATTAAGATTTCCGATGTGGTCCTTGAATATCAGAGAGGTGTTTGGACTTCTGACTTCATATACAAACTCTGTGCTGGGGTCCTAGGTGCTGGGTGTGGGGCACGAGCTTGTCCAGATGGCTGCACGCCCCGTCCATCTGAAGGCACAGGGCTGAGCTGCCAAGGGATGGAAGCAGCGAGGCAGGGAGTGACCCTGAAACAGGAGCTCCACAGCTCTGGTCGCCAGGACGACCCCCGGCGCTATTTTCCATTAAGGTTATGGAGCAGAAGGGGTACGTGAGCCCAGCTGGGTGGACAGAGGCCACTTGGAGTAAACAGGCGGACAGGGAGAAAGCCTGACTGAGTGGATACTGATTATGTTACTAGGCTCTCTGGGAGGCAGACGGACCACGTGGCTTTCCAAGTGGAATGGATTTGTAGCAACATAAAAAAAAAAATGTTTAAAACAGCCACACGTTTAAAAACATTTTTATAGAAAGGAGGGTTTAGGAATGTTTCATGAGGTCTGACGTCCTCTAACCGAGAGCGCCCCTGTCATGGGATGACCTCATCACTGCTATTTCCTAAGAGCCCGGGGGAGGCGAAATGCCTTCTCTGCGTCATAGCGCCACGTCCCCTTGTCTCAAACACGCTGAGCACAACGTTGCCCAGATTACAGCAAAAATAATTTTTTAAAGGAAACAGGTCTTAATTCTCAGCAGGAGGAAAATGCACAGCCATGGGTTGTGAATCACTCATTAAAAATTAAATAAATCCACCCACAACAGGAAACAGCACAACAGAATGTCGGTGTTGACTTCACGTTGGAAGGAAGCCAGAAACAGGACTTGGAAACAGTGATGGCTCGGAGTGTGATCTCGCTCACACTGGGTGCATTCAGGACCCTAACTTTATCTCCATGGCTGGCACTTTCCAGCCTGTCTTTTGCCGATTACTTGCAGGAGAGGGAAGCATCATGGCATTGGGGGTTTCCATGGTTTCCGACAAGATCGAGCAATCCGCCCTCCCAGTGAATCACTTCTCCAGGTAACGCAGAGCATCACTCAGCCCCCAGAACCATTTGCCAGAATGGATCTAAGAACAGTGCGGAGAAAGTACCTTTGTGTTACTATCTAATGCTTCTGCTGAGGTTTTAAAATCGAAGCCCAAGGATTCCCAGTTTTTACTTCGTGCATGTTAGCAACATCACGGAAAGAAGATTGCTTTTCAAAAATGTTTTCCGCATTCATAAAACCCTCCTTTCTATGTTCCTTGTTCTTTTGGAGGCAAGAGGAGCAAACACAAACAAGAGTGGAGGGAAGAGAAAGCAGTGAAGGACAGCTGCTTTCTTTTCCAAGCGAAGATTATAAAACATTTACGTTGTGAGGTGCAGACTTCATCCCGGCAGGGAAAGTGATGGATGTATCTGGCCCAGGCTCAGCTGATTCACAGCATGGCTAATTTAGGGGGATTTCTGTATTAACTCAAAATCCAGACAGGCATCACCAGAGAACATCAACTCTATGTCTGCAAGGGGCCTTTAAAAAAATTCTCATTGAGCCCTTTATTTTTGAGACAAAGAAGGTCTGACTCAGGGCACGAAGGGACATGTCTAAGTCATTCAGCTTTCTGGAGCTACACTCTATGTGTGTCCAATCCTTTCCTAGGCTCCTGTGCGAAATACACAAGTACAATTGCTACAGAAAGGACTCAAACGCAGGCCCTCCAGGCGATATTTCCTGAAGTCAGAACTAGGACCCACCACTTCATTTTTCAAGACTTTGCACAATTATGAGCCCGCAGGGGACACCTGATAAACACCGGCAGAGAGAATAGACCAACCCCGCGCTGTGCTGAAAGGAAGCCTGGCAAGTGTGTGAAGAGAGATTAGAAAACTGGATTTGGTCAACAGATAACGTGTGGAAACATTTGGAACTCTGGCCAAGATCAACTCAACTGATCATAAAGTTGTTCCAAAATATAATTATCTACCAGCAACCTGTTTGCAGAACCCATGGGATATGTCCTTTTTTATTACTGTCCTCTAATACTTGCATAACTGCAAAATGATAGTTTTCATCATGGAAAATGTTTTCTTTTCGGCAGGTTGGCTTCCTCATTGTGGGTGGTGCTAATGAGAGCTGCCTGGCTTTTAGGTTTGAGAGGAACCCGTGCACAGCTCAGGGGCCCCTGGATGCTGCTAAGTCCCTTCCCGCTGTCCTCCCAACTCACTTCTCCCAGCCCGTCTGGGTCTCTGTCTTCTCAGCGTCAAGGTGGAAGTGAGGATGCACACCCAGACTGCCTCCGGGAATCTCTGAGATGATGACCTTGAGCATGCTTTGTAAACTGTAAAGTGCTCTACACGCATGTGTGTGGGATTATAAATGCAATTTATGTTTTCAGCATAAGGCATTTAAGTTATCCTGCAAAACAGGAAATGGATCAAGTCCTGTTTTTGTGAATAATAATTTCCACCAACATGACATTTTCAGAAAATTCATTTCTCAGCAGCAGTGTGGTAACGTGGTAGTTTTAAACATATTTTTATAGATAGCACTTGAACACAAAATCTCTATCATTTCTGATAGCAGACCAATCTTGCTCAGGTTATTTGAAATCACTTAAACACTATCAACATATTTTTTCAAAGTTGTTAGAATCCAATCAGCCCCCACCCTAAAATAACTCAAATCCAATTTTTTTTTTCACTTATGCTCATTTCCATTCAAAACAAGAAGAAAAGCTACTCAGAGACGTACTTTCGTTTAGCAATTCCACAGAGATCTTTTCTCTTCCAACATTTTAAATATTTTATACCAAACTCTGTATTATACTAAGCTGTTTAAAAAAGTCACCTGGAATGGGCAATTTTTGAACAGAAAGAATTTCTCCTCCTGTGGCTCACTGTCCTGATTCACATGGGGACATCCCCCAGTCGATAGGACTGCAGGTGGGGGCGAGTTCCCGCATCAAATGGGGATGGGTCCGCGTTCCTTCCAGGGGGCAACAGACCTCATTCCTGATTCCAGGGCCCAGGGTGTCTGAGAAATCTCTCTGTAAGTCATACACCTAAAAGGATTTCTACATTTCTTGTCTTCCTCCCCCTCCCCCCACCGTGTGTGACTGATGCCCCTCGTCAGGCAGTGGGCATGGACGCCATCTGTTTCTACAACAGAAACTGCACACAGAATGTCAGTCCCCCCCTCGTGAACCTGAACCCAAGCTCCTGGAAGACCAGCTCACGGTCCTGCAGACCAGGTACTTCCCAGGTTCTCACCGCGTCACTTTTAACTGAAATGCCACTTCACAAAACGAGTTGATAAGGAAAGTGAAGAGGGTGGGTTTGATTATAAAAATAGGAAACATCCAACTTAAAATGAGTGGGATTTTGATGTGTCATCCAGTCAACAATAACTGGGGATTGTTTTCCTAAAAGGTGGACCTCACCTTGGATTCCTGGCAGTCAGACAACCCTCCGGCCCCCAGGCAGCCAGCTCCTGTCACCATCCCCCGTACACCACTTGGCCAGGTTGCGGTGGATTAAAACAGTTTCCTGAAGCATAAATCCCAGATTTCCTGCACAGGGCTGGACAAAGTTAACTGAGGTGCTTGCCAAATGTTCACTTAATGACTGCTTCCTTCAACCGAATTTTTAAATGCCTTAGGAATTATATGACAAACAACCATGACCTAAATCCAAAGCGACGAGAAAGATTCCCCTCCCAGCTTCCCTTTACCTCTTGTCCTACTGGGACGACGCCGGGAAGCCATTGTGGCCTGCGAGAATCCATGTTTTCTTGTCAGCTGGAAAAGGATTTCTCGAAGAATTCCAGCTCCGAACCGGGTCTGCAGGAGCTCAGGGGCCAGCCAGGAGTTTATATAGAAAAGCTGTGTTCCTATTTCCTCTAAGTGGAAACTCTGACAGCCTAGTATCCATGGCTTTACTATATGACAAACGATTACCTAGTATACTCTTTGAGGAGGTACTTCTTGGAAGAATGTTGAAACTTTCCTGGGGGGGAAAATGGAAGTGGAAATAAATGACGGATTAATCCGTTTGTCACCAGCAGGTCCAAGGGCCTTCGTCCAACCTACTGTCATCTTCCAATGTCAGTTACGGGAGAATAACTCCTTCACTGTTGGGAGAAACACATTTTGCTCGGATGGGAAACCCAGAGGATCCACTGATGCTAATAAAAACCCAAGAACAGGGCAAAGGCAGGAAATAGGAATCAAATATTTGAGAAAGTTTTCAGGTCTTCTGTGCTCTGCACATCATCCGTGAGGCTTCTCGTTTTCTTTCTGCAGATGCAGAAAGCCGCACAAGAACACCCTCTTCCACCTGCAAAAATGCAGCCCCAGCTGAGGCGGGTTACAAGTGGTTCGCTCTGCCTTGGCAAACATTTAAAAACCTTCAGATTCTTCTTCTCTTTTCATGCCATGGTGGCCACTGGAATCAATACCAAGGAAGAGAAATGACTTAGAAGAGAAAAATCGCACGTATTGAAACTGATAGAGGAGGAAGGATGGATCGTTAAAGAGGAGACAGCTAGTGACAGAATATTTGAAGTTAATTTTAAAATTAAATTCACTGTTAACATCAGCACTTTAATTTCGTTGCCTTTTATTCCTTTGGTATTTCCATGAGCCAAAGTGAAATAGTCAAGTTACGGTATCATTTAATTTTACTTACTGGTGGATACCCTTTGGTATAACAATATAAGACCGCAAAGAGCCTGGAAAAGATATTTAAACCTTAATTACGTGTCTTGCATAAATTCTTAATTCTGACATTCCATTGCGTTATTTAAATACTATGCAACTGAGACCCACAGAGTCACAAGCGTTCGCTAGTTGAGGGAACTTTGGTCATGTTTGATGGTTGGTATGAATTATAGTATTACTTCCCAAGTCTGTATTTACATATTACAAAAAGGAGAAACAACAGAAAACCATGGGAATGGTGGTTGGTCATGCTAAAAAGCCCCCACTTAATCCAGTTAAACAGGGGAAAGTCAATTCTCTTTTTAAAGTCAAATATGAACATAGAATGGCTTTTTTTTTAAGATTTTATTTATTTATTTATTTATTTAAGAGAGAGAGAGAGTGGGGGTGGAGGGGCAGAGGGGGAGGGAGAGGAAGAGAGAATCCTGAGCAGACTCCACGCAGAGCCCAACACAGGGCTTGATCTCATGACTCATGAGATCATGACCTGAGCCAAGAGTCAGACGTCCAACTGAATGAGCCACCCAGGTGCCCCTGGAGTGCCTTTTTAAATTTTTTTTAAAGATTTTTTTTTTATTTATTTATTTGAGAGAGAGAATGAGATAGAGAGAGAGCATGAGAGGGGGGAGGGTCAGAGGGAGAAGCAGACTCCCTGCCGAGCAGGGAGCCCGATGCGGGACTCGATCCTGGGACTCCAGGATTATGACCTGAGCCGAAGGCAGTCGCTTAACCAACTGAGCCACCCAGGCGCCCCTGGAGTGCCTTTTTTTAAAATGAAGAATCAGATTATTGCTAGAGAAGAGAACTCCTTTGGATCTCCATTACAGCAATGGCACATACATCGTTACCCAGTTGAACGCCTTCTTTAAACAAAACAACTGCCAGAATTTTATGACGATGTAAAGTACAACAATCTTACTAACTGCTAACTTGGGGTGAGCTCACTTCCACATCACAGCGATCCCAGGCAGGGACTGCCAGCTGAGAGCAGCGGGGCCTCCCACACGTTCCCGTGTTCACCCAGCAGACATCTGCTGGGCTCCTGGTCTGCAGCCCACTCACCACCTGTGGACGGACAGTGGCTTGGGACAGTCGCCAACCTCAGGGTGCTTACTCTCCCCTGCCCTGCCCAAAGTGAACTATTAATTTCGTTCTAACGGACTCAAAAGCAAGTTTCTAACCCCACAAATTAGAAATAAATTCCTTTCTCTTCATTGAAATCTTGAAGCTTTTGGAACAAGACTCAAATGTTTAGCAATAAAATTGCCGCAGGCTAAAAGATCAATCTGATGTTCTACCCCTTCATCCCAGCAGCAGATTCCAAACAAAGGCATCAAATAAGGTAGCCACCAAAAGGGGGGTCATGCTTGGAACAGCCTTTCCTCACATGGAAGAGAAAATTCCTGAAATAAGAAGCACTTTTTACCTAAGAACTCACAGCTTCCTAAAGCAACCTTTACTTTCCTATTAAAAGGGAGGTGAACGATGGAACCAGGTTAAGCGACATGGCCAGGCTGCGAGCCAACTTGCCAAGAGGACAGGAAACCCTAGAACAGGCAAATGGCAAGACTGGGTGTGGAGCGGCCAGTGCTGAGCGGACAGCCAAGGAAGGCAAAGGGCAGATGCTTTTAACAAATCATAATCTGGATCCTGTATCTGGGAAGGAGATGAGTCTGTGGGGCACGACCCTCCAATGTTTCATTCCGGCAAGGTAGGGAGCCCCCACTCTTGGTAAGTAGCATGTTTAATACCCATTCAAACCAATATGGATGAGTCAACACCTCTTGCTTAGGATTCTGAGGCAATAAGGGATTGCAGACTTCCTGTACTTAAGTCTCTATCCAGTAATATTATTCCAGTAATATTCCTTCTCTTGGAGCCCGCTGTTGACATCCACATTTGCTCAAGTAGATCATGTCATTCAAAATCGCTAACATCTGATAATGATGTGATAGAGAACAGGGACAACACAATTAGCTTAGTAGATGGCAAACGGAGCCTTTCCCATTCTCTCTCTTGATAAATTCCTGACTGTATTTGCATTCCTTTGAGATAGGGAGCAACAGTCCATACAACCCAAATGCATTTGATCACACCAAGAAGACTATAAGCATTTATGCCCAGATGAAATCGTGCCACGAGAGCAACAGAGGGGGCTGGCCAAAGCAAAACAGGCGACACACTGACCTTAAAATAATTCAGGACATAGTCAAAGTATTTCAAACAAGGTGATGTACATAAGAAACACAACTTCCTGGCCACCTACATCCTGGTACGCTCACGAAAGGTGAGCACATAACACCACGCACACGGGCGCCCCTCACCCACTGCAACCACTTCCAAAGCTCTTAGATTTTCCTTCCTCGATTTCTTTAGGGAACTTAACACCAGTAACCTGATTAAGTAAAACACAAAAAGGTGATGTGTACCCTATAAGACATCAAGGCCATGGAATGGTGCCTAAATCTCAAAAGGCATAAAATCATGTGATGATGACACGGTTGTTTTTGTTTTGTTTTTTTTAACCCAAAGTGCAATCCAGAAAAGCTCCCTTTCATCAGGTTTTCCCCCCAGCAGATCAATTTAAGAGGCAACTACCATCAATGCAATTATGGGCCTCTGTGTTTCCCAACAGTCGTCCCATGCGTGCAGTGAGGTAAAGCAAGGCCCTTTTAAAAGTACGGACAAATCCATGAAAGGAGAGCATGTGGAAACTGTGTTCTCAACAATCCAGTTCAGGAGACTGAACCACTAAGCCGGATTTTAAACACGCGCACACACACAAAATGATGTAACAAAAAGTGTGATACAACCCTGTTCAAGCAAGTTCAGGCATAAAATTCTAATATAACACGCTGACCATACTGGTCTTCTTTCTCTAGAGATAATGTTTCTCTAACAAGTAAATCCAACACACTTTTTTTATTGTTATTAGTTAACTACAGGAAAAAAAAAATCTTTAAAAAAATTCTGTACTCACCAAGGGAAAGCGAAGGTTATCGTCTGAAAAAGAAAGGGGAAAAAGAAAGGGTTAGTTTTCTGGTTACAAGGTGGTAGCTGCTCATTCCAGCCCCTTCTTTCTCTACAACACTAGATGAACGTTCTCATTTTTGCTCAGTTGTTGGGGTCTTCTTGAGGCCTTTTTATCTTCATGATGATAACTTTTGATGTCAGTGATGGGGGGAGCGTGGGAGCTGACCGAGATCGGAAGCGTGTGGTGTTTAGCCCCCAGGCCTGGACGCCCCCTCAGTCCCTCTTCCTAGACACCACCTCTTAAAACCCACATGGGTTGGCCCCTCACCCTGGTTTTCCAGCTTACTCATTATCCAGCCTGCTCATTCCCCAACAATTTAGCTTCTATGCCCTTTTCATGTTTAACATCTCATTAAGATATAATTTACAGGGCGCCTGGGTGGCTCAGTTGGTTAAGCGACTGCCTTCAGCTCAGGTCATGATCCCGGAGTCCCTGGATCGAGTCCCGCATCGGGCTCCCTGCTCGGCAGGGAGTCTGCTTCTCCCTCTGACCCTCCCCCATCTCATGTGCTCTCTCTCTCATTCTCTCTCTCAAATAAAAAAAAAAAAAAAAAATCTTAAGATATAATTTACATACCATGAAGTCCACCTGTGTACAATTCAGGGGTTTTTAGCATAACGATAGAGTTGTACAACCATCACCATAACCTAAATTTAGAGCGTTTCATCATCCCAACAGAAACCCCATGCCCATGATTTCATTAACGCCCCAGCCCACCCTCTCCCCATCCCCTGTCCTCCAGCAACCACAAATCTACGTTCTGTCCATGGATTGGCCTATTCTGAACATTTCACAAAAGTGAGATCCTACAATATGTGGCCTTCTGTGACTTGCTTGCTTTTACTTAGTATTTTTTGAGGTTCATCCATGTTGTCACATGTACCAGTTCTTCATTCCCTTCTGTGGATGAATACTATGGCATTTTCCATATGCCATACACCATGCTCTGTCTATCTATGCTTCAGTTGGTAGACATGACCCTCTGGTTCTTGTTCGAGTGGCGAGTAGGACAGCATCAAGCTGGAGACAACGCTAAGTTGTCACTGTGTATCCACACGGCTAGATGTTTCGATCACCACTGTCTTTAAATAGCTAATGCAGTATGTGGTGTTTTCTACCAAAATAGAATACCTCTCATCTTAGTCATGGCCAGGCTAGATATTTTAAACCAAAGACAATACTCCGCAGCACACAATTATAGCAAGTTGAGGCACTCACTAAAAAGCTGACCTGTGAAATCGGTTTGGAGCCAAAGAAGCAGAAGAAATGGTTCTTCTAATATAAAGGAATTTTAAATCTACTTGGGCAAATCTACAGCTAACGTTATCTCTAGTGGTGGAAGAGTGAATGTTTGCCCACTAATACTCGGAACAAGGCAAGGATGTCCACTCTCACCACTCATATTTAACATTGTACTGGAAGCCTGGTCAATGTAATAAGGCAAGAAAAAGAAATAAAAGACCCAGAAACTGGAAAGAAAAAAATAAGACTTCTGCTTTCTCAGACGGCATGATTATCTACATAGAAAATTCAAAAGAATCCACAAAAAATCAACTAGGGATCAGTCTGTTGGGTAAGAAATAAAGTCACAGAGTTCCCAGAGTGCAGCAGAGTCCAGTGTAACACAAAGCAAATGGCAAGAAGGTGAGGGAAGCATTGATGGTTGGGCAAGAGGTGAGATCATGGGAGGTAAGGGGAACTGCTTTTTGTAAGAATAACTTACTACAAGAGTCCACTCCTTCCAATCCCCTCAAAGAAAGCACTGGGGAAAGCACTGGGAAGAGTTACGTGTTTGCCTGGGGCCAAGCATGGGGAGAAGCCAGGAGTAGAAGCTGCCCTTAATATTTCAGGATTGGTAGAAATGTTCAAAACTATCTTCCAAAGCAATGTTGAGTCATTTTAATGTAAAAGGAAACCCAATGAGATGGAGAAGTATATCAGAGGCAGAAGCAAAACTGCAGGCTTGAGTCAAACCAAACTAAAAACCACACAGGAAAAACCCACTAGAGTGTAGAACCAGGTGGGCACTCTGTCAATTTTTGGTTAAACAAATGAATAAGCAGAATACACTAAGTACCAACTAAACGCAAACAGTAATTCTGAATTAAACTTTGAACTCATGTTGTTTTCTTTTGTAAACTAAGCAAGAACACAGGGAACCGTGGCGGTACAGAGAGATCACATACTGTATGGGTCTGGGCTCACACGTGTTAGCATGAAACCACAGCTGTCAGTTTCTCAAAGTACAGAATTAGAACAAAAACCAAGCAACCAGAATACACTCGGAAGTCAACCTTCATCTCAGGAACACTTTCTGTAGCCTCAGGCCCTGAAGCAGACTGCTACTTGAATATTGAGCACAATGTCTGAAAACGTGAAATAAGCACATTAAAAATTGGGGGTGGGGGAGGTCCATTCCCACGGACAGATCTGCTCGTGTCAGCGGGGGCCGTCACCCGGCACAGCAGCATTCCACAACTGGAAAGGTTCCTGGTCTCACCAGGAATGGCCCCATCCTCCAAACGAGGGAAAGAGAGAAGCTGTTGGGTTTGGGATCCTGTCCAGTGCTGCTTACCATGTCTCTCCCCAGCCCACAGCCAGTCCTGTGAAATAGGCAAGATGAGTCCCATTTTAAAGAAGTGAACACTGAGGCCCGGGGAGCCCCTTGACTTTGCCAGTGTCACACAGAGCAAGGAGGCAGGGCAGCAGGGATGCTAACCCAAGGTTGCTGAGACCACTCTGGGCTGGGCTGCACAGGCAAATCCAGCTTACCCTGTAGTTTACTTTTGTTTGCTTGTTTGTTTGATTTTCTTCTTGGGTCTCCATCCCCGCAGTGAAGCTGTAATTCCTTCAAGGCAGGAACAGTCAGCCTTTTCTTTACATTCCTAGTATCTACCAGTGGCTGCCAGCAGGAAGACCCATGAAAGGCATGCCGTTGAGGACAACACTGACATTAGCAACTCCCTAAAATCTCTTCTCACCCCAGGGAAAGCTTCACTGTGGTCTGTATGCCAGAAAAACCTGGAAAGGCTCAGACTGGCCACACACTTCCGGGGGGGGGGGGTGGGGAGGGGGGTTGGCGGGGCGGGGAGAAGTGGGTCTGTGGAAGTGCGGAGCTCTGTCCCTGGGGCATCCAGATGTGGCCGCTCTGCTTCCAAGGGGCAGAGGCAGCGAGGATGCTTTCCAAGCTAGACCCTGGGAAAGAGGTGGTATGAGGACATGGAACAGGGGAAATCCACCGAGAAGGCGGGGAGCCGGGCAGGCGAGGTCAGGCGGGTGGGCAGTCCTGCAGGAAGTGGCCCCAGGCTACAGGGCTCCCAAACGATCCCTCACAAGATATGGAAAGACCACGTGATGTTACTGTGCATCCATACCTCACAAAGAAGAAAATAAAGCTACAACATTTACAATCAATCCATCAGGACTGCTTCATTTAAGGAAGAAATTAAAATTATTCTGACTTGTCAAGCTCTGAGATGGACAGAACTGGGTTATCTTTCCAAACTCAGACAAAAGTAAACTGTTTTTTTACACACACCCTTGGCCCAGAGCATCCTAAACATTCAAGTGGGCAGAACGTGCGTTGCCAAGGAGGGTATCTGCAAGCTATACTTTTAAATGGGCAGCAGCATTTGAAAAATTGGCGGATGCACATTTTCATTTTATTTAAAAATGCTCACATATATATTTCCACATGTATAGTGTATCTAAAATGTGAACTTTGATGAAAGATTAAAATTTTATAAAGCAAGGGCACACAAATGAAAAATCAAAATCATGCAATCAAACACCATGAATCTGGGCTTGCCGCGGTCTTATCGGGACGGGCAGACCCGGAGAGGAGCTCCTTCACCCTGGCTGCCTTCCCTCGGATCCCCCATCAACTGTCAGAACGGATCCCCTTCAGGCACAGGGTCTCTCAAGCACACTGAGGAGGACAATTAATTTAGATGGGTTGCCCAAATTGCAGAAAACCACTACAAAGGAGAAAACAAGAGACCACATCACCTACGCCGCCCGCGGTGGAAAAGCAAGAGGCCCCAGCCACGGAGCACAGCCCCCTCAGCATTCTGTCAAGGAACAAGTTCACTCTGCCTCCACGCGGTAATTCACACGGGCGGGTGGGGGACCCTGCACAATGCTTCTGAATCATCTGGGCTTCAGATTCTCACGGATATCATACGCTGCCAAGTCTCACAGTTTCCTTGTTTACCTTCCAGGCATCCGCAAAGCTGTTAATTTCTGTATTTCCTAATGTATGAAAGGCTGAAAGGGGCTGCTGATCTCACTGGGGGCGGGAAAACTCCCCGAATGATGAGTCTGGGAGAACCATATTCTGGTGACCCCACCGCAAGCCACCTTAAAAAGGCAGGGGCAGGGGTCCTGGAAAACCATGTTGCTAAGGCTGGAGGAAAGATCTGCTTTCTCAACCCATTTTGTCACTCTATGACCAACAAGCTGGACTTCTAAATATCTGGCAAATTTTAAAAATTATTCACGGACAGCTGCTTAGCAAAGACCCACGCACATCCCTGCCTGCTTCTTGAGAGTATTTCTGAAGCACAGTCCCCAGCCTCCAAAGTGCACAAAATGGCACTCCCTAATAACCCCACAGTTGGGGGGGGGGCCCTTTTTGGATTAGGAAATTCTGCAAATTAGCAAGCCAAGGACTCTATTATATTTGCATATGTCCACATCCATCTCTGCCATTATCATCGGCATGGAATTTGAGAAGGATTTTGATTCTCTGTGTTCCCTTCCGAGGTACAGGATGCTCTCCCAGCCCCAGAGAGGAGGGTGGCCTCTCCTATGCTGGCCTCCCAAGGGCCAGATGTTCAGGTTTAGAACAAGCACGTGCCCCTCCCTCTGCCCAGAGCCAATGTAAACCTGGCTGTGAAAGGTAAAGGTAAGACTTTGTTCTTCTGCCCCCCTCCTTACCTTCCCCCCTCCTCACCTGTCCCCTCCTCACCTGCCTCCCCCCCCGCCGGCACTTGGCACAAACACTTCTTAGATAGTGACAGTCAGTCACTGTCATGTTTTAAAAAGTCATTGCCCCGTGAGTAGCTTCTCTGTGGGGGTTCTTGTGCTCAAGGGCAGGGACAGTATGAAAACATCCTTGGAGAAAGCATGCACAATAAGGATAGGTAATCCATGCCAGACATCCCATTAAGTGCACCTAGGGATCGCTGAATTCTCTCAATACTCCCAGAAAGAGTTCGGTTTAGACCTGCTTTGCAGATGGGAAGACTGAGGCCCAGAGAGATTAAGTAACTTGCCACTGGGCATCCCTCCACCAGGCATTGCACTGGGACTCCAGGGCCTGGGCATAGGCTTCTTTACCTCCTGGAGCTCCCCGGGAACGGAACTGGCTGCACTTAAAGTACTTAAAGTACTTAAAGACAAAAGGGCCCTCTTCCTGGACTGTGGACTTGACATGGGCTGTGGGGTTTGTGCGTGTCCCCAGGTCAACCTACAGCTGTGTGGCCCCAGACGCCCACAGCACACTCAGCTCAGTCTGGGCCCTGAAGGCAAGAGGAAGGTGCTCTCCCTCGAACCCTCCCTCCCCTCACCACCTAGCCATCTGGCACTGGGTGGGAGGTTGAGCGTCCTTGTGTATGCATGTGTCCATGAGCCTCTTTCTCTCTAATTGTGTGGAGCTGGGCTTAGAGCCCTGGGGCTGGGTGGGAGGGCTAGATTCTGAGCACTGGAGCAGAAGTAAGGAGATAGGACTCCCCAGATGCACTGTTCCCACATGCCCTCCCCTCCCTCTGCCAGCCCGCCTAGGAGGAACCCGAAGGACCAAAGCGGGCCTGGTCCCACCGAGACACAGCCTCTGGGACCTCTGCTCTCTCTGGATGTTCACTCTCACCTGCGTCTAGAATCCAGTCCTGATGCCAGGGATCCAGCTTCCCTCTTGGGGCACTACCCAGGGCTCCCGACTCCCCAGATGTGGGAGGTGCGGATTTCACATTTTCCCTCAAAAACTTTCATGAGGGGAAAAAAGTAGCTATTGTTGGAAATGTACTGAACTATTAAACACACAGAATCCCTGCTGTATAAACGATGGTTCTCTCTATTCTGCAATCATGTACAAATGAAAATTTCTCATAGATCGGTAAAACCCAGGAGCCCTTGGCTTGTCGGCAGGTGCTGTTTCTTCAATCATGCCCCCTCCCTGGAGGTCTGCCACTTCATAATGGGGTCATCTGTGAGCCCGCCCCTCCCTCGCCCCTGATTTTAGTCACACACCCATGACCAAGCCTGACTTACTTCACCATGCTCTTCTCACAAAGCAGGGTCCCACTCTGAACCTTGGCACCAGAGATCTCTTGCTTCCTGGGTGCTGGCTCCCGTCCCCCCATCCCATCCCATTCGACTGTAGTAAATTGACTCATGCTCAGCCATGTTCCAGACAAAGCTGACCAATTCCCTTGCCTGCCCTTGTGGACCCCAGGGTCCTGGCCTGTAGAATGGGCTCCGCACCCGGGGAAACCCAGGACCCTCGCCGTCGGGTCAGGACTTGCTGCCCAGAAACAGCAAACATCAGCCTCTTTCTCCAGTCTGCAGAAAAATGACATCGGTAGATTAATTCAATCACTTTCCTTTTTTTCCACTACTGTTTGCTTGCTGGCAAGTAGTATCTGGAATAAAAGGACTGAAATATAAATTAACCATTAATGGGCAAATGGGGACCAGCCAACCCTGGTTGCTTTCTCAGCCTGTTTTTGTGGACTCACGTGCTTAGAGATATAATTTGTCAATGCACACACAAGGCCATGTCTTTCCTAGCAAAAGTGGAGAGAAATGTCCCACGTGCTTAGAAGACTGGCTCAGGGGAGGCGTCCACATCCCTTTGCTGAGTGGGTGAATGAATTTCATGGTATTCTGAAGGAGAACCAAAGAATACCGTGCTTATAAACCTGCTACTGCCCAAGTATGTGTGAAGACCATTCTCATCTTCCAGGGGATGCTCTAAGTCGAGTTACACTAAGGTTGATGCCAGGGGCCAGGTGTAACATGGGCCAGGAGAGTCGGAAGGGGTCCCAGTGGCCACCCCTGAATATACCTAGATGTCTCCACCAGCTGGATAAGGCAGGGACGAAGATGAGACTGAGAACCAGCTCAGAGAGGGAGTGAGATCTCATCTGAGAATGGCCTCACCTACATGCCCCATGCTTCTTTGATCTCCTTTGCCAGAGCCTTGATCACATCTTACCTGATACTGTTTCTCCTACCTCAGGCAGAGTACAATGGGGTCAGTAGGGGAGCATCCCTTGACAGCAAGGCCTGTTTCCCTCCTTCCACTGCACTCACTGTGAAAGGTACTTAGGATGGGCTCACTGGGTACGTGATGCCAAAGGTAACCGAACACTGAATCTGATACAAAAGATGGTTTTCTTGGTCTAAGGTCCAGTGAACTTCAAAGAAAATGATTTATCTCTAATATCCAGATAGTAAACTGATGTTTGTAGGTGTTAATTTTGAGAATGCCAATTTGGAAGGCCCCTGCCTTTCCCCAAGTGGCCCTAGGCCTATGATCAGCCCACTAACCATGTAGGGGAAGGGTGTGATTGATCATCCTTACACTCAGCTGTAAACAGCATCAGGCTGCGGAGGCCCAGGGCAAAGTACCGTGTCTCAAGACAGCGTAATGCATGAGCCATGGCATTAAATAACTATTTAGGAGGATCATTATTCCCTGGGACCCAGAATGAAAGATAACTTATAATGTGCTCCTTAATTTAAAATTATCTATTGTTGCTGTTAATTAAAATGCTAGCTGCTACCAATCCCATACAAATGGCAAAGGGACAAGTAAAATGTGCCACTATTAATAAATGCAGTTTCATTATCCTATAACTGTTGTTGACGAATAAAGGAAACAGCATTTTTTCCTGATCAGATTGGCATGGATAAGAAGAGAAGAATGTGTTGGTAAACAACCCTCTGGACTGCTTCACAGAGCTCTGAAGTTCCCAGGGAAAACCCTAGGGTGGAGAAGAGGCAGGAAGCCACCCACACAGAGTTCACTGACACCCTCCTTCTCAGGGGTCCCCTTCCCACTTCTAAGACCAAGCCCCCCTTTAAGCAGCCCATTGAAAGCCACAGTGTGCTTCCTCTCAATGGTGCCCAGAGCAGGAACTTTCTAGAGGCGCCTCACACACACGGAACTGTTTCTACCGTCCTCCAGACACACCATGGTCTTCCTGTTGGTTGCTTTCCTGATGCTGCTCCCTGACCCAGAAAGCTTTCCATCTCACCCAAAATAGCCAGGTGCTTCTCATGTCCAGCCCCATCCTGGATCCCTGGTCCGAGCTCTCCAGACTACCTTGAGTTTGTCCCTCTTGGACAAAGCTCTCGTCCACGGCTCCCTCCATCTGCCTGTGAATCCTTCCCAACCACACCTTCACAGCAACATAATCTAGGAGGACAGTGGATTAAGACTAAGTTGGCCACCTCTCCACTGCCCTGAGATGCAGGCAGGCACAATCCACCATATTTTACCGATGACAAAGCAAG